>NC_092628.1:17883259-18225132 GCF_039555335.1 Amphiura filiformis
GACATGGTATATCAAAGGGAGACACTTTTGGGCAGGATGGAGAAATAGCAAAAAATCTCCCAGGAAGTGACATTTTTACAATTTGGGTTTGTTGCGAATTTGTGATGTTAATAATGTTTTAAATATTGTCTGATCGTTTCAGACTGGAATATAACTGACATTTTGTATTTTTTCAGACATTTTTCAAGGTCATTTCTACTCTCAACATTATCAATAATATTTTTAAAGGCCGATATCTCAATTTCCAATTTTGTAATATTATCATAACTTACGAACTCAATATCTTCGCTTAGGAATGTCCGATTTCATTGGGGAAAACGGCGTGTTATGTGCTTGAACAATTTGCTTATTTTACAAGGAAACCGAAAAATAGAGTTAGAATTTATTTTGTTTTGAACATGTACAAGTCCAAGAGAAGAAAATATTAAATAATGATACAGTTGAACAACAAAAATAAAAGTGACAGTTATGAAAGAGGTTGAAAAATTATCAAAAATAAATCAATGCTAAATTAAAATAAACAAAAAAAGAGAGAAAATAGAAGTACATGCCAAAACGAAAAGGGTCTTCCCAAGAGCAAATGTGTGGATGCCATTACACATTAATCTTATTTGGGGGTAAATAAAATACAAGGGTCTGAGTGGGGGTACAAGACCTCTCCCATCCCCAGGGTTATTGCACCTGATACCGCCTGGATTTTGTTTCATTTTACTTACATGTAGCTCAACTTGCCTTTGGTCCCACAGGAGGTTGGAAATGCAATGCGGTATTCGTTTTGCTTTGTATTTGCTTTTTCTTCTGAATTATTTTTCAATTATTTTTGATAAAAATATTATAACAATGTCAATGCAGAATTTCATGAAAATACCTTCTTGCAAAAATGTCCACTCTATCAGAATTCACACAAAAAAACTCTGTAAGCGAAATAACCACTACCTACATCAAGGTTAAAAACTATTGATCGCAATTACTCCTTCCCTTAGACTCCGATTCCCAGACCTCCATTAAGTGTTGGGCATACTGATGGCCAATAATGAGAAGCAAATATAGATCAGATAACTAATAAAGAGAATGCGGGGAGAAAGGCACAAACACTTATTGGGCTATTCCATTTAAAGTCCACACTACCCCTGTGGAAGATTTAGCTAAGGTGTTCCACAGAGGGAGTATGAGTTTCAAATAAAATAGACCAATTGGGTAACTTCCATTTGAAATACTCACTCCAGTTGTAAAAGATATAGGTAAAACCATAATACAGGGGGAGTATGGGCTTCAAAATGATTAACATTGACCAATTACATTTGAAAAACATACTCCCAGTGGGAAGATATTTCCAAAATCTTCCACAGGGGTAGTGTGGATTTCAACTGGAATAGCCCATTTGACATTTTACAAAGCAAAGCACTATTTCCCTTTTGTAGTATGGATTGCAACTTCATAGTCATTAAATACAGGACATATAGGTTTAATTTCCACAGGTAGTATACCATGTATATTAAAAGGATGCCAGGGATATTAGGTAGTATACCATGTATATTAAAAGGGAGCCAGGGATATACCACCTGAAAACTTAGACATTGATACTTATTATTTGCACATTTGAGGCAGTGTCACCTGTAGATGTTTTCATCAATCTTGTGCTCAACAACTTTCAGGAAGTGATTTAAACACATCAAAGACAGAAAGTCCCCACTAAAGCATTTTCCACCCTGGTGTGGCAGTGACGTCAGTACGTATACACACGCTTAAAGATCCCGCATAGATGTGCACGCGAAACAGTTGCCTCGATCTACGCTTTGACATCACTGCCACATCAGGGTGGAAAATGCTTTAGTGTGAGTCAGTGGCATGGCATCATAGGGGCACAGGGTGGGGAGCATGTGCCCCTCAATCAATCTGAAATTTGCAAAAGTCCCTTAAGAAAACTGCCCAAAATAGCTTGGTCCCAATAGAACCTGGTGTCCCCAATCATGGTCGGTGCCCCCCCCCCCCCAATATGATGACCCACGCTACATCACAAATTGCACCAAATTAATTTTATTCACAAATCGATCAATCAGTCCAATTCATTTTAACACAATCACGTATGGTATCATACTACAGCTAACAAAATTCTCCACACAATCATATCAATCTTTAAGGATTTGGAGAATTTTTTTAAATAATTTACAGTTGTGATGCTATTGTCTATTATTTTTTACACAATTGAATCACCTAGTCTTACTGACAAAGCCTGTTATGCAGTGGAACAAATGTTTTTCCCATGTAAAGCTTTAAAAACATTTCAGCTAAAAGTTGAGCACAGTTTCTACATCATCTGTAACTGCAGCCGTTATAGTCGCCTGAAAATAGGTAGAATCTAACACCTTTAACTAGACCAAGGAATAAAATACTAAATGTGATTTGACAACATTGCTCTAAGATGCCACACAAACGCACCCTGCCGCTTAGTAATGGCTAATTATGCTCCAGACGATGCTCTCATCATTTGGCTAATGGACATACTAGTTAGTGTAATATACAAAGCAATTATGTGCATTGACTTTGTTATCAGGTTAAGAATATGAAACGAACAGGTTAGCTCTGTGGTTAGCTAAAGGAAGAGCCACCACTATATTTATAATATTACTAGATGCATCAGCCAACTGATGCATAAACCTACAAGTTGACACTTCACATCTTGCAGTTGGCGCTTTGCACCTCCCCTATAAAATTAGGGCTCAACCGAATATTGGATTGCTTATTGTATCGGCCCGATATCGGATTGGATATCGGTAAAAACAAATCCAAGTTTTCTGTGAATTAGGAGAACCACTGTACCTATTCTGAAGTGCTATGATTATTCACAGTTAATTTGAAGAAGAACAAAATGGGGGGGGGGGGGAATTACAAACAAATTACAATTTGTTATCCTTAATATGCAATCTATTAACTTGTGTTTACCTCTTCATCTATCACATATAATAAATGCATGGAAAATCAAGGGACTGGACTGTTCTGAAGATAAAATGGTTAACTGCTAAAGTTGTTTGGTGCACAAAAAGGTTATTACCGTAACTACTAAGGTTATAAAACTTGTTGTGCTCCAAGCAGCCAAGGATTCAATAGCTTTGTCATATTTTTCAAATTAACCTGATCAATGGAATAGAGAACTCGGTGATTCCCCAACTCTCCGAAGCTGTGATGAAGACGGTTGACCAAGGTCGATTATGATGTGGATTCATTAATTTTCAAGCTGCTTCATTTCAGCTTCAAGCTCTTGAACATGGTTTTTATTGAAATATTCATAAGCTTTCAAGTAGTGTTAGGTTCAACCATAAGCTTAAATATTAAAAGCTAATAAAAAGCAAGTTTATTAGAAGCTTTTAATATTAAAGATGAAACAAAGATTGATATCATTTATGGATGCAGACTATAGCCATGGGAACCAGAATTCAAGGTAATATTCATTGGTGCAAATGTTGTGTAACTTAAGTTAAAGGCAGCCTGATGCATTCTAAGAAATAAAATTTCACTTGAAAAACATAGCCATAAAATGTTTACAGAGAACAGTAGCTTTTAAATTCAATAGATTATAAAAATTAAATTAATATCTAAGGTTACATATACCATTTAAAAAAAGCTAATATATTTGGTTCTTTCAAAAAGTATGTAAATTTTACTTTCATGAGAGAGACGCTTTCTTTTTATGTTTTGCACTAACCATGGTAAAAATCATGTTTCTAATTCTAACATGAAGATTAACACTAGTTTTTGTCAAAGAAGAACGGCAGTTGTTTACATTTTGAGAGCGTGCACAGTGTAAACACGGAAGTGGGGTTCTGATTGGCTGATTCAATCATCTGACAATCATAACAAAAATTGGAGTAGCCTGATTGGCCAATTATGCGTCAAAATGTTGGTCAGCATAAACAAAGCTCCTAGTATGTCGCTCATTAACAGGGCATCGATCTGAGCAAGGGTCTCTGAAACCGAGTGTAGTCATTCTTGTCTCAAATTGAGAGTAACACCATGTTGGTTTTTGCTGTGTCAGATTTGAATCATGTGTGCTAACCTAATCCCATGTGATTTGTCCGTATCCTGCAACGTAACCGAGTAAATGCACTGATTCGAACCTGCCACTGCGAAATCCAGCATGGCGTTACTCTATATGAGACACACTATACTCTTAACAGGGGTGTGATTCAAAGCTTGTGATATATCCTGAGAGTAGTAGAAAAATTTGAAAAACAGTGTGAAATTGTGCTATAATACCCTGAAAATCAATACAAATTACAATTGCATAAATTTCGGTCAAAAAAATCAGGAAATCAAGAAAATCTTGGAAGAATCACACCCTGTCTAATGAGAATATTCATATTTACCATCTTCTGCCAGCACCAGGAATATCTATGCCTTTCATGTCCACACTCTCTGATGAGCTATATGTAGCACCTCTAGGTGATGAGCTGTATGTAGCACCTCTAGGTGATGAGCTATATGTAGCACCTCTAGGTGACGAGCTATATGTAGCACCTCTAGGTGATAAGCTTATATGTCTCCTCATCTCTGTTCATTAATACTGCAACCACCACAGAACATCTATGCTACAAAGTACCAATCTTACATCAGCAAATTGTGAGGCATGTTGCATTTCATTATGTAGCGTAATTTTGTCAATGATTCCATGGGTTGGAAATAATCCCGGTAAATGATGGTGGTGTCTGTACGATATACTCCAGATCATGTATATGATGCACGTTCACGGTAGACAACAATTACGCATCCTGGCCGGGCCATGGAAACATCTGATAATAACACCAGTCATCATTTTGAAGCATTCATTATCGAAGACATATTACATCGCATCTGAATAGTGTGAGTACAAAACTAGCTCTATTGCTCAAACAAAGAAGCTATCCCCCGGGAGCTATCCTCTGTAAGATACGGTAGTTTCATTGCAAGAACAGTTTTGAAGTGCATGTATGACGACAAGAAATGACAAATTTTAAAACACAGAGTGATTCATAGATGAGGATCTTACTTTCAAACTTCGCAATGTTTTCGAAAACTTTGTCACATGGTAAAAACAAAATTCAATATATAAGGACTGGTAATCCATAAGAGATGAGCAGTATGCAGATAAGTAAGTTTGCTAAATGTGGATCCCGCAACTCTTGATCTATGGCTTGAACACCTGTATCTAATAATAGCCATTCACAACATTTGTGTTGCGATTCATTCGATCATGGTTCAATCAAGAACGCAAAGTAGTGACTACACATTTGTTAACATCCCAAGTTTAGAAAACTTCACTGAACTATGAAGTGACTTTTCTGAAATGATCCATTCCATCATCTCATCATTGCATCATCATGACGTAAAACCACATGTCCTTATTATCCTAACAACGGTGATCCAGGAAACCGACATTTTGCATACGCTTCAGCGACAGCTGATACACGAATCCCCGCCATCAGCTGCTAAAATGTCTGCATCAACAAGGTCCTAAGACACCACTTGGATGGACATTCCATAACCAGCTGAATTATCGTCTGTATGGAGGATGATGTTCATACATAGTGTATGTACATGTATGTAGGCTATACCGGTGTTTTACTATATGGTCAATACTTCTTACTATAGGTACAGGTCCATAATTGAGTGTTTGTACAAGAGTTATTTAGCTTTGTGTGGTTAACCCATGGTGTGCCAACATATATCTAATGTCCACTGTCTGCGGACATACTGTGCACCGTGGTGTCATTGTGAATCATGCACTTAGAGCCTATTACGCTAATGAATTTTGAACCATTTTAACAAAAAATAGTCTGAATTTGTCATAAAAATTATCATTTTATAGTCTGTTTGGAAATTCCCTTACACATCAGATATGATCAGTCATAGTGTAGGTGGAAGTTTGTAAAGTAATTTGACAAATATCAAAAATCAATTTTAGTTTTGTCAAACCTATTTCAAATCAATCAATCAATCTGCAAGGTGTTAAAAATGTGTGATTACAGTGATTCTAGTTTGTTTTTCCCCACATACTATTGAAATGCCCTCTGCTTCACTCAAAATTATGTTATTGCAAAATGTTGCAGTTTTGCAGCTACGGAGTGATTCCATAGTGTATTAACTCAAATAAAACCAACAATTTATTGTACAGTTGTGTAACTGAACGAAATACATAATGGAATATTCAGTTGAGTACCTACTGAGTTAACCAACTTCAATATGCTCATACCCACAATGTTTATCTTTGACAAGCCATCAAACATCCATTTATTATAGTTTGTTCAATCATGAATGCACATCAAATATTTCAAACTTGTGATAGTTGGCTATAATAAGGGGTGCACCATTTGATTTCCAGGGGGCATGGGAATTTTTTGAATATATAACTGAAAAGCTGTAATCTTCAAAAAAAAATAATTAGGGCCCTATGCTACTTTTTTTTTAAAATAATCACTTACTAAATTCTCAGCTGGATCAAAAATCAGATTGCCAAAATATGTTCAGCCTGGAACAGGTCAAGTCACTTAATTGTTTTTCTTTACTTAAAGAGGCATTTCATGATCCACAGCCTCATCCCCCCACTTTTCCCAAAAAAAGTTGAGATTTTTACACCAATGGATACCTCTGACTACATAATGTTTATGTACCAAATATTTCTTGCAGATTAATTAGTTTAGCAAAAATATCGCTAAATTTGAATTTCGTTCTGGTGCACCAGAACGAAATTACAACACATTGTCTATGGAGCAGTGTAATACACATAATCATGCATAACTCGCAAACGCAAAATCGGAATCAACTGAAATTTTGGAAATAAGCTTTTTTCGTGGATATCTGCTGAAAAATGTAATAAAAAGAGGATGCTAGGATCACGAAATCCTCCTTTAATCATCAGCAAAAAAGAACCAAAAATCATGGTGCTCAAAGGGAAAAGTAACCCAATTTTTCTCCTAACCATTGGTTCCTATGGGACAAGAAATGGTCACAAATAGCAGAGAAAACTACAAAAGTCACTCAATTGGGCTATCAAATATTTTGGAAACCTGCTTAGATGAAAATTAGGCTATTCCATTTTAAATCCATACACCCCCTATGGAAAACATGACCTTAATCTCCTACACAGGGGGTGTAGAACTCAAATGGAGTCACCAAATATGAAAATCACACTCCCTGTATGGGAGATTAAGGTCATGTCTTCCACAGGGGGTGTATGGATTTCAACTGGAATAGCCCAAAAACATTACTCAAATAAAAAGCAGGAAAAGGTCTCTTTTCCAATACCCATGAATGGCCTATATGGACTAGCAATATTGACATGCAGTTGATGACAACCATTACACCAATGTGAAATTCCTATTTGTCTGAGACAAATATTATGTGTGTAAATTCACAAATAGACAACAAAACCTCACCCATGGTAACAAAGTCCAAAATACACTTGCGCAGGGGATTGCAAGGGTATGGATTGATGTTGTTACTAACTCATCTATGGTGACAAAGTCCATATCTATGAACTGTGACCACCAGGTTTGAGGTTTTTTCAACAGAAGAGAAGTTTAAACCTGCAAACTTCAATGATGCCTAGATCAAACATCAACAACTTTGCTATTAATGCAGCTGATCAATATGTACAGGGGGAAACTTAGAATTTTCAACTTTTTTTTATGAGCAACATTTCTTCGGATCTCTTCTGTTGCAACCTTGAATAACAAGTAATTTATAGTCCATATACCTTCCTCGAGTCAGTAAAGTAAAATCTAATTTTAAGATTTTCTCAAAACCCGTTAATTTTTGCAGGAATCTCTTATGCCAGTTAGACTCCTTGCATCATTTCCTTTCTGAAAATCTATACTTTTATATACTTCTCATCACTACATTAAGAGACACAACGAAAAACAATATCTAAATTACTGACTTGAGGAAGGTAAACATACAGAGTACTATTATAGTAAACATGGGGTTTTTTTCTTCGATTTTGTAAAAACAAATATGTGACACGATCAAGTGGAATGAGTCGGATGTCGCTAACACTGATTTTGAGATATTGGCAAAAACAGTGTTAAAATTCTTTTGTTTTATATTGTTTTCAGCGATTGATAAATCAGAAAGAAAAGTCGTATCAGCATGGGGTTTCAGTTTCTGAAAGCTCTAAATGTCCTCTTTAAAATCATGTGTAAAACTCATTTTCGACCAGGGCCGACATGTGACTCATTCCCCTTGATCGTGTCACATATAAAAAAGTTAAATTTTAAAAACCTAAAAAAACCAAAAGCAATTGTACCCAAAAAAATGCAATTGTGGCTGCAAATACTGCAATCACATTTTCCTCCAATCCTTTTGCAGATGCACTTTTTTTATCAAGTTGATATCATTATCACATGTAGTATTCAACATATTTTATGTATATCAATTTATTTTCAAGATGATATCAGGATCTTGTACTGATACTCTGATCAATATTTGATATAACACAGATAGGGCAGGATTCACAGTGTGTACAGTCATTCATAATGTATGGTAACCGGTGGGGATACTCAGTATGATCATATGGGCATGTGCCGCAAACATGCAATCTTAGAAAATATTGTTCGAACACTTTTAAGGCCTTATTGGAAATGGTCCCCCTTCTACCCCCGTACAATGTTGGCATGCCCAATATGCTCATCTTCACCATATCTTCTCCCAACATTGTTTGGTGGGGAAAGGGGAGGGGGTATATATGCTTAAGATGAACATTGAGACAACACTACTATAATCTTTTATAGTTTCCAGTGACTCATATAACGTGCGCACGATACTAAGAAGAACATGGGAATTACAGTGGGTGTTCGAACACATTTTTTCCGGGATTATGGGTAGCATTTTCAGCCTTTTGGTATATCAATGACCCCTTTTTCTAGGCCAATATTGGTATATGATATGGATGATTCCTTTTTTTCAAAATTTCCTCATTTTTTCGAGAAAATAGCCCCAAATTTACCTCACTGTCGCCAACATTATGAAATTTGGAGGGAAATTTGTATTGAATTTTGTATATTAATGGGTCCTAATTTCTTGAAAAATTGTTATATCGATGGGTCCCCTTTTAAATTCTCAGCAGCACAGTGTGTGAGCACACCCAAACCAAACTTGAGTATGGTACCTTCCCCAATGGTGTATCTACTTGAGATCCACAGAGAGCCAATCGGAACTTTAGACTAGAGTCACAAAAATAGAGAGTTCAGATGCAAAAACATCATTGCTGCCTTGTCTTACTTTTTAAATTTATTGTTAGTGGTATCACCAGGAATTTGTTGTGGGGGGGGGGCAAAAATTTGAAAAGTTTCCTAAAATTCAGAGATTTTGGCCCCAAATAGACCAATTTTGGTCCAAAATAGGGCAGATCGACTAAGTGCCAGAAGTGGTAAATACAATATCTGCCTTGTGAACATTTGGCAATTACATGCAGTGTACTTATCTACATATGGAAGCTACACATGGCAGCTATTGCACTCACCCACTTCTGGCACTGATGAGCAGTCAAAATTTGGTTATTTTTGATTATTTTTGTCCTGACTCCAGGAGGAGGAAAATTGGGGAAATTAACAAAATCAGGGGGGGGGGGGGGTAAAGGACAAATGCTCCCCTTGGCACTGCCTGCCTGCTTTATATATTTAATATAGCGTACGTGTTTGAATTAACAAAACTTACTGTAATCACCCTAAAGTACCCTCCTTAATTAGTTTGTGATTACAAAGATATCTCATTACAAAACATAACTTAACACAAAAAATACAAAAGGGCAGCTTTTGGATTTGACACACTTTGGATCTGAACTATTCATAAGCTATAGGTACCACAAGAATATGTGTGCCTATTTTGCATCACGCTTCTCTGTTTACTTGATCCAGATTTTACCATTCAGATAGACTACATCCATGTGCCAGAATGCAAATAGTATTATGATCTTTTGACAAAATACCTCACCATAATTGGTAGTTGGCAAACAATTCACACCATTTCTTTTATTCATCGTGTTTTCTGTTTGCTTGATCCAGATTTTTGGCATTTAGAAAGAACTGGGTCCACAGAAAAAATATTATGACCCTTTTCTAAATTATTAAAACAACACTTGTGATTGGGAATTGACAGAAAAAAAAAAAAAAAAAATGGGGGGGGGGGGGCAAGGTAGCAACTGCTAATTTTGACTTTTGAAAGCATGTAAACAAATATGTTGTAAGATCATTATTATTATATTGGTGTTGAAATGCATAGATCCATAATATTTACATTCAAAATTGCAAGGATTTAGGGAACAACCCAAAAGTTTGATGACGTACTATAAACGTAAGAGCTTTCATTCTTCGTTAGGAGACTAACCCCCTCTCTCCATCCCTCCCTCCCTCTCTCCCTGTAAGGTAAGTGTAAAATAGTGAAAATTGCAACCTCAAAAGATCAATTTCAACCGGTACTTTAATTACTTTTTTTACAAACCTAATCAAACTTTTGGACCCCCTTCCCCCGAAGGAAAGGCCTTTTGTTTATAGGACATCATCAAACTTTTGGTTTGTTCCCTTATAGGTAAGTGCCTATTTGAACCAATAAAAGATCAACTACTGATTCTGTCACATTTTACTTTGATCTGCAGGGTACTTAAAGACACAATCAGTATTATACTTTACACAATCCATGCATATGGCAAACAGAAAAGCAATCTCTTAAGGAGACAAAAATCTGACATTTTTAGCATTAAGGCTAAGTAAAATAAAATACAAGTTTCTCATCCCCTCCCGCCTCCTTTTTGGCCGCCGCCTCCTTTTTTTTTACTATTTACTATTTTTAAAAAATTTAAAAAAAAATTTTTTTTTAAAAATCGATTTTTTTTTTTTTTTTTTTTTAAATAATTTTTTTTTAAAGTTTTAGACTGTTTTTCCTACCCTTCCCCACCTCTAACCCACCCCCAAACCTTACTACAGGTATACAAACCCACCCAAGCCCAACTAGCCAAACACCTTGCCCCAACCCCCTAAAGGGATTGAGGTGTCAAATTGATTTCAACCCCTAAATCGGACCTATATTTAGCTTTTAAACTAAGTTAGTAAATGCATGAATTAATAAAGTTTCAATTACATTATTTAGCCTCATCTCATCAAAATTTTTATGGCTAATTATAGGAAGGAGAAACCTTTCATATAATTTTGTAAATTAAAAAAAAATCTAAAATTCTAAACATACCAAAAAATACATTCAAGTGCAAAAGCGTTTTTCTTCTGGGTAAGAATTTTTTTCTTACATGCAACAGCTTTTTTCTTGCAGGTTAGAAATTTGATAAATAGGCCCATGCATGCATTTTGTATATGATGACATATTTATCAAATTTCTAACGGCAATAAAAAAGCTGTTGCATGTAAGAAAAAATTTTACCCAGAAGAAAAAAAGCTTTTCCTCTCTAATGTATTTTCTTGGTATTTTTAGAATTTTAGAAAAATGTTCAATTTCCAAAATTATGTGAAATGTTTCTCTTTTATTTTGTTAGCGATGAAAATAACAATTTCGATGAATTGAGGCAAAATAAAGTAATTAAAACGCTTTGTCAAGCTGAACAAATGTACATTTTCACTGTTTCTGAGTTTTGAAACATGCTATACAAATCATTTGTTTTGTCATACATTGCATCAATATACTCAAATAGCACAATATCGGTGATTAAATATACATTGAACAGCCATATTTGGCATGGCGGTCATCTTGGAAAAAATAGCAACAAATTGAAAAATAGTAAATAGTAAAGCCCTGCCTCCTCCTATTTTGAAAAAGTCCGGACGAGAAACTTGTTTCTTTTTTTACTTGGCCTAAGGTTAATTTATGCACTTCTTTTCACCTAAGTGAGGCTGTGGTATTCCAAAACCAAGGTTAATATGCAAACATGGAGCAGTAGGCACTGGGAATAACCATTTAACACTTACAAAATACTATTTGCAATGTCTTTGAAATATGCATGACTGAGCTATTTATAGATGATCAAAATCAGTGCTTGTTGATAATTTCGTGCAACATCACTTTAACTATGGGTTATCCAGTTGAAATCCATACACCCCCTCTGGGGATGAGATTACATTGGGTAACTCTGTTTAAAATCTACACCCCCTGTGTGGGAGATTAATGTCATGTCTTCCATAGGGGTGTTTGGATTTCAACTGGAATAGCCCACATTGCTCACTGTTTTTTCTTCTGTATCCAACTTTAACAGCAAAACCTTTGATATTACAGTCTTCTCATTTCTCTTAAGGGCTGGGGTATGAGCGTTTGGACAGTATTTATTTTGGGACATTAGAGCACATCAGACATATCGATTGCATTCTGAATACGAAGAATGTCCTTCTGATATCAAATAATTTTGATTTTTTGAAATTCGCAATGTAATACATATTTTATGGCAAATCATTAAAAATTGATATTTTTGATATTTAACAGTACTTGAAGTAAACTTTATAAATCTGATGATTTATACTTAAAGTGTATAGCAGGGAGGAAAAGCCGACGATCAATTGAAAATTTTGACCTTTTATTGAAGATATGGATTTTTTTCCCAAAACACCAAAAAAAAATTAGGTCTTTTGGGAAAAAACCCATATCTTCAATATGAAAGGTCAAAATTTTCAATTGACCGTCGGCTTTTCCTCCCTGCTACATACACTTTAAGAATATATCATTAGATTTATATAATTTACTTCGAGGACTGTTATATATCAACAATTGGAAAAATATCAAATTTTTATAATTTGTCATAAAATTTGTATTATATTGTGATTTAAAAAATGAAAATTATTTGATATCAGAAAGACATGCTTCAGATTCAGAATGCAATTCGATAGGTCTGAGGTGCTCTCATGTCCCACAAAAATACTGTCGAAACGCAATAAACGCTCATTTTGGATCCCTTAACCACTGCTCTTAAAGGAGGATTTCGTGATCCTAGCATCCTCTTTTTATGACATTTTTCAGTAGATATTCACGAAATAAGCTTATTCCCAAAATTTCAGTTGATTCCGATGTTGCGTTTGCCAGTTATGCATGGTTTAGTGTATTACACTACTCCATATGCCACTAATTCAAATTTGGTGATATTTTTGCTAAACGAATTAATTTGCAAGAAATTTTTGGTACATAAACATTATGTAGCCAGAGGTATCCAGTGGTATAAAAATCTCAACTTTTTTTTGAGAAAAGTGGGGGGATGAGGCTGTGGATCACGAAATGCCCTTTTAAGATATGGTGATCAAAAGAGCTTGCTTTATAATAAAGGACGTATAATGTACATGGAAACATTCTAGAAAGTAGGCCTGCTTGAATGAACTAAATCGTTATAAATGCATGTTAAGTACCATAGAAAGCATAAATATATGATAATGTAAGCTTTTAGAAATTGCTCATTTTGTATAAAATGAATAAAAGTATCTTAAGCTACCAAACATATAGGTAGAAAACTGCAAAATTATAGACAGAGAGCCCTGGAAATCAGGGATTATACATATTTATTATTAATACATGTGTTATCTACTGAAGATAACAACAACTAAGCAAAACTGAATCCATGGATTTATCATTGCCTTTCAATTAAAGAAAAACGCAGTGCATTAAAAATATGGAAGATTTAACTATTAAGCTAGGATATCCACTGAAAGGAACAAATAATTACAAGCTTAAATCCCAGATGAAGGCATTGTACTTTGTACTAGGTTTTGGAAGATCTCAGAACCAGTATTCACTCACTCACCTTATAAATGTAACAGGAATTTCTTATTGTAAGTTGTAGCTTAAAAACAACAGTCACTTCCCTTGTTTAAGGAATTCATTGTGTTTTCAGCTCAACATATTTTGTTGTTCTTGAGATATACGAGTCAAAAAGTTTTTAAATCTCATTTGGGTGCCACACTTTTCCTTGGCTTTAACACCATGGGCATTATCATATCATAACCATGTCCTCAAAGAACTATTTTGTTTTGTTACAAGTGTATATTAGGTATTGTGCCAATCAGAGATATGTGACGTGTCATGTCAAAAGGAGACACAAAATAAAGAGATATTTTGCTCTACAACGCCGTTTTCCCCAATGAAATAGGACATTCCTAAGCGAAGATATTGAGTTTGTAAGTTATGGTATTACAAAACTGAGATATCGGCCTTTAAAAATATTATTGACAATGTTGAGAGTAGGAATTACCTTGAAAAATGCCTCAAAAAATACAAGATGCCAGTTATATTCCAGTCTGAAACTATCAGACAATATTTTTTACATTAATAACATCACAAATTTGCAACAAACTCAAAATCTACAAAAGTCACCCCCAGGCAGATTTTTGGCTATTTCTCCATTTACGATCATGCCCAAAAGTGTCTCCTTTTGACATGACACGTCACATATATTAAGAATGGTATCAACTGAAGGGAATTGGACTTAAAATTACTAAGAGATCTAAAAGCTTAATTATGATTGGTTACTCAGATGACTGTATCATATATTTATCCAATCAGGGACATTGTACAAAGACAGTAGTGCCCACATGGTTAATTTGATCATAAAATGTCAGGTCGTGTGAGCACAGCTTTTAGAATTTCTGCGATTTAGCATTCCTTCTTTTTGATTTTTAAAAATCTTTATTTCTTTTAGAATATGCTATAATATGAGTATTAGAAAAAGGCTCTTCAAGGTAAACACAACTTCAATGTCATATTTTAATAACGGAGTGTAAACTTCAATTTTAATATCTTTTACAAGATGTTTAGCCCACAGCAAATCAAATATCATGCCTGAAATTCAATATAAATCCATGAATTTTTAAAACTTTACTTCACTTTAGCCATGTTCACATTTTGAGTTACACCCAGCGTAAACTTACGCTAACATTGTTAAAGATTCCAAAAATATTATCCTACTCCTACCGGGTGTCCACACCTAGCCTACTCCTAACACTACGCTGACCAGTTCCATCAAGCATTCAATTATGGTCAGCGTAAACATCGGCTACCACTTCCGGTGTTTCTGTAACCCTTTTCAACCACATGATATGTAATTTCTTAGTTCCGACCAAAAAAAGATCAAACTTTATACACCGGGTCCCAGGAGTAGCAGTGTTCACATTGCAACTTAGGCCTTGCGGAGATCACACCAGGTGGTGTATGACGTGCAGTCCCTAAATTCAGTAAATTTTCATCGTCAACCGTGTAATTGAATGGGATTATTTTGAAATTTTAAAACGCTTGAAATATCACAAACAAATAGGCCTATGTTGATAAATAATATAAATACAAGCTAAAACCGTTGGGGTTCGATAATGAACCCCACAAAACTAACCGAGTATATGGAAAATGCCATACGGCCGGGCGGTTTCACGAGTTGCCGGCTCGATCATGTCATCCGCCGCCTGATCACACCTAGCACCTACTCCTGACTTTTGACAGGAGTAAATTGTTGGACGTATGCCTGACAATCTTACGTTGACCATCGTTCACACTGCCACTACTCCTGGCAACGCCTACCTCTACTCCTAGCAACTTGTGCCGACCAAGTTCCGCCGGGGCGTACATCTGACAATGTGAACACAACTTTTAGTATAAGCCATAAAAGTATCAGAGTAAAATGCTCTTCAAGGCAAGCACAACTTCAACATCAAAGTAAAGATTCTTAGGTTATAGCAAATAACATATATGAGACTTGGAACTCAATAATAAAATCCATGATTGAGCAAGATTATGTTCTGCAAATAACATGTAAAGCGTACATTGAGTAAATAAAACATAAAATGACAGACTCTTTGAAGTGGGTTATTTTGGTCTACATGTGACCTACTTAGTAAATTGCAATCATTTTTATTATTCTGTCGTTTCATTCTGATTACTGTTTATGTCCAACAGTGTAGATTAATTTGCTAACATTTCCCACCAGTTTGTTGTAAACTTTTCATTTATTTACACACATTTCTTTTTTATCTTTATCCAATTTTTGATAACAAAGGAATTAGGGCACACAAATTGTGTTTCTTTATTGAAATTGTGTGTTACCAATATTCGCCAGCGAAGTGGTTACATAACTCCTTGATAACTGGATCACACACTTTTGGAATTGGTAGTATATTCCATAGACTTTGTGTTGCGATCATTTTGATCGTGGTGCAGAACTCAAAAGCATGATCCAGTTGACGAAGTGATAATCGGATTGTAACACGTAACACTTTGCTGGCGAATTTACTGCAACTGTAGACATGGTTAATGTACAACTTCAAAAGAAATCATGCACATATCGCTGGTGGAATTGACACCCCTTATTATATAAAGCCTTGAGATTTCCATTAAAGAACCCATATCATTCCTTATGTGTGTCAGCTTTATTTGTTTCAATATTTTAATCCACACATCGTCAGGTCATGCTCCTGTCGAACCTGCCTTGAGGAAAGCAATATCATTGCTTAATCACTGCTCATAAGATGGTGATCAAAAGAACTTACCCTATAATAAAGAGAGTATAACGAACATGGAAACATTGTAGAAAGTACTTGATTGAACTTAATAATTAAGTACCATAGAAAGCACAAAAATACACGATAATGTAAGTTTCTAGAAATTGCTCACTTTGTATAAAATGAATAAAAATATAGACAGAAAAATGCCAAAATATAGACAAAGAGCCATAGAAACCAGGGACTAAATATTCATAAATCCATGGGTTATCTACTGAAGATAGCAAAAAAAAAAGAAAAAGTAAAAGTATATATTTGAAATCACACATCGTTAGGCCATGTTCCTGTCCGCCCCGCCTTTAGGAAAGCAATAGCTTGACACCTGTGTTAAATCAGTCATTTGTATCAAGGGGGTAGAGCAAGAAGACACTATCTGCAATAGCTGCCAGCTGCCATATGTGCACAATATAGAATGCAGAAATTGGCCAATTGTCTATAAGGCAGCTATTCCAGTTAGAACCTTCTTTTAACCTTCCCTATCGTAAAGCCAAGTATTGATAAACATGTTCAATTTATTTTTAACTAAGACATCCATGCAAGATGTTAAGATGGAAGAGATGGCACATCAGGTTCCATGTTAGCGTGACTGAACAAGCCGTCTTATCATCATTTGGACAGGATTATTTACATCGCGTGTCTTCGGATGATATATTGGCATAGAGTTGGGCGAGGATGTTAAATTTTATCACAAAGTAATATCTAACAATGATACGCCAGTTAAATATCTTGACTAACATTGTGAAATAGTCATGGGGATACAGTCTTAAAGGGATTGCAGATGGCACCATTATGGAGGTATAATGTAAATGAGTACCATTACAAAACAAGCTCTTAACTCTAGAACTACTGAGCCATATTTTGTAACACAGAACTACGAAGAGGGGGTTGTTGCAACCCCCCTAATTTTTTCAATTATAAACATCATATACCATTATATTTGGTACTAATGTATAGCTATGGGTCTTCTCTATCCAGTGATACCAAAATAAGTACAAACATGCCCCACAAAATGTCGCTATGATGTTAAATGTGAGGGCACCCATGCAAATTTGTGAAATCTGGCAATGTGCAAAAAGTATTTTCGGCTGAAAATTCTACAAAAATGAGATTTTCACAGAATTTTCTCCTAAATATAAAAGAAAATGACTATTTTCACCTAACTAACAAGTAACAAGTCATTCAGTAGCTCTTGGAATAATTTCACAAGAGCAAAATGAAAATCATTGGGGCCTCACCAACCCCCTCTATGATCATCTTTGATGGCCGGTCCTACCTCCGGGTAAGGTGCTGGGGTAAAAGTTTTATCACTAAAATGAGCGCAAAGGATGGTTCTACGATTAGCTTAGGTCGTTTGCGCGTAAACACAGGCGTTTTTGTATGACAGATAAAAATCTGGGGGTTGCCCCCCCCTTCGTAGTTCTAGGGTTAAAGCCCAATCTAACATTTTGAGAAGACATCATCTGCATGGAAATTAAACTTCTGTAAAAAGTGGAACCACAAAGCATCACGGGATAGACCTTTCAGCTGCTGTGACCCTACACATTTTAAGGGGAACCTCCTTATTTACTCTCTCATGATTATCACCTGTGCTGCCAACAGCTCTAATCACCCACTTTCTACCATATTATTTTATGCAGTATATTTTTAGCACATAGCTTTCCATGATAAATCTTCCTCACAAAATGTCTACATTTTTCCAATTTTCTAACCTTTTAGATTATTAACCCAAACAAGATGCACCTGACATTACCATGGTAACCCACATTGAACTAAATCTTAACAGCCTGCACTATGGACCACAATAGCCTCATCCCAATGGCATAGTCCAATAACCTCAATTACATAATCATTGTACAAAATTTGACCTCAAGTTGCAGAGTTTTTGCACCCAAATCTTCAAAGGTCATTCAATGAATGTACAAATGTATTGGGGTTTAAGAACTGTGCCCCTGATAGATGAGCATGTTGTGGATCCTAGTGCTGGTTACAAAACTGACAAAATAAGGAGGAGTGAAAACCAATCGAAAATCTTGGTGAGGTTATGGCAACATATACTTCACAAAAAATATCCTACAGCCACATATGCAAATGTCAAACAATTAAGGCCCTATAAACCAATCGTGAAGATTTATACCAAAAAAAATGAGATTGCTAGATTTGATTAGCAATATTTTTAAAGCTATTGGGGAATTATGGGAATAATGTGGTTATCATATGACACGTTTGAATCCAGATTGATCTAGTCTGAACTATATTCATCACACATATGGCTTACAGGATATCTGCTTACTGTCGCGACAAACAGAGCAGCAAGAGCCCTGAATAAATCTTAGAGTCAAGAGATAACGAAAATATAGTTTGCATCTGACATCACCTAACCGTTTGTTTGCAACAATTTGTTAGGATGATTGAAATTTCTGAACGCAGCGGGAAAAACATTGTGCCCTATGGTTAGTTTTTATATTAAATGAAATAGGTTACCCTCATTGGAAGTCATATTTGTGGCACATTCCTTTTCAAAGGGATTTTTATTGCTTTTTGCTTTGTATATAAAGTAATGACATCATCTGCCATTTTCTGCGATTCTTTTTCTCTGATGAAGGCACCAGATAAATCAACCTCCGTTTACACGCTACTAACCAATCACAGGCTGTAATGAATTTGATTGACAGAATCACAAGATGCAAACTAGTTTCTTAATCTCTGACTTTTGTTATCACAGCTGAGAATCAAAATGGCAGTGGAGAACCAAAAATTGCTGCAGAAACAAAAAAATGTCAAATCTATCGCAACTGCAAATGTACACAAAATGTCCAATCATAGGGCGCCATGGTACTTTGCCCAGAAACATCAAAATTATTGGGTAAACTGCATGGCTTCTGGTTGTGAACGTGTAGTCTCTTTTCCAGGCTTCAAAAGTGAGTCATAATGTGACTTAGGAAATAAATGTCTTCTTCTCTATTCATGGCCTTTGTCCCCTCTTTGAATGACCATCTATTTATGGCCTTGGTCAACTTCTTTGGACATTTCTGCCCCCTCCCCTCCTCATCATTCAAAGATCATTCACAGAAATGTTTAAACATATGTTGGGATTTAGTAGTTGACTACAGTATGTCCTAACAAATAGATTTAAAATCCATACCCCTTATGAAAGGCATTACATTAACCTACCACACAGAGGGTGTAGATTTGAAATGGAGTCACCAATTCAGGTAACCCCATTTGAAATGCACACTCCCTGTCTTTCTCCCTGGAAAAGTACAATGGGCATGTGTGAGCTCCTAGTGATCTTGGCTACAGTGCAAACAGGATGGCAAGTGTGATCATGGCTGCCCAAATTTATAATAAAATTTAATTTAACCAAATGCTTTTTTGTCTGCCCCAGTTCTTGATAGCCACCCTAATAATATTTACCTTACTAAGGTCTTGTTCTTAAATATCCTAAACCAGATCAATCCAAGTTGTAAAATGCCCTGCAGGTAGCCTAGATTAGACCATAACCACCCTGGATCCTCCAGTAATCTGACTGACAAAAATCAGATTTGAAGCTTTTCTAGTTTCCATAGTAACCAAGTCCTGTAGGAGATTCTGCCGTTAGTCATATTATTGCTGCTAGTGCAAAATATGATCTATCGTCAATCTTTTTCATTAGTTTCTTTTCAATTTATCACACAATAGGAAAAGATTATACATTGATAACATTCAAACTCTTTAGGAAGGGTTTGGTTACGTTTGAAAGGCATTTTATCATCTGATATATTCAAGAAATTGATACTCGGCAAGGAAGCAAGATGATTCTTGCATCTAAACTTAACATGCTTAAGCAAAAAATCAAGATTCCATGTGGAATTCTCAAACTAAATGTGCCCATCTCAAAAAAATATTAAAATTTTATCTAGTGTAGAACTGGCTAAGTTCACTGACTGTGGCGTACCTGGATGGAATAGCCTGAGAAATGCAGCCATTAACCGTCAATTAGTAGAGGGCTATCTTTGAAAGTATTACACAGTACAGAGCCTATGCTAATCTAGTATTATATATCTTCAGAGTAGTGCAATATTAAACCATGTTTGATTCAAAAATTTACACTACGTACATTTTTTCTTAGCAAGAGCACTTTTTCTGGCTTTCAATGTCATCAGCCGGATGTTAGTTGCTCTTGTGATTTTTGAAGAATCATTTCTTGCAACTTCTACGACGTAAATCAATGTGACGTCATCTGACTAGGTTGTCCACTTACAAGTTCCAAGCAAATATCAAGAGCCAGCAAAATTCAGCTGATCTTTGATGAAAAAAATTGCTTGCTAGGTGTATTCTTTCCACACAAAAGATTGAGATTGGTTCATCTACCTTCTGGTAGATGCTAGATGGTCCTTTTTAGTGTGAAAATTGGTATTATATATTTATATGCATGACGGGTTATTGTCAAACTTTTCTCAAATTCATTGGGAAATTGACCATGCCAAAACATACAACAATATTAAAATTTGTATTAGGCCTACATTTGACCAATATAATAGGCTACTTCTGTATTCTGTATAGAAATGGGTCATATTTTTGATGAAAATTGGTAAAAAATATGGGTCCTACTTCCAGACTTTTGAAGGCAGTGTCCCTACCCAAGCTGATGATGCTAAAGATGATGCTAAAGATCCACAAAAATACTCTTAATATACACAGTTATATGTTGGCCTACATATTTAAATTAAAACAAAATGCAAGGAATTAATCTATTAAAGTGGGACGAAACCCCTCTGAAGCAAAGTAACAAGACTAATCTTCTTTATTAATAAATCTTTTCTTCTTATTATTATTACTAATTCAGTTCTTGGTATTTCAAAAAACTCAAAACTTCAAGTTTTATACAACATGAGTTAATAATAATAAGCTCTAAACAAATTGCAATTCTGAAACAACTAATAATCTTGGCAATCTGATTGACTTATATCCTTGCATTTGAGCTGTGACCTGTATCAGGCAATACAAAATAGATTGAACAAAAATAATTTCAATTGAATTTTGACACGATGAGTGGACCAAATTGCCGAAGGACAGAAGGATAAAAGGTAGAGATTGGCTCATGTAGTTCAAATGTCAAAACACATCTATATAAATAACTTTATTACAGATCTGACTTCACCAAGCACTGACAGTAGGGATTATAATGCTAGAAGACACCATATGGTGATACTACTAACATTATAATGTTTCGACTTTAATGAAAAACAAAGACGTCATGCGGGTCGGATAATATTGCTAATATCCTAATGTCTCCCCGCCCCGTCACATGATTTTATTGATAAGAAATGAAACATGTCAATATCGCAACACACTACACAGAATGCATGAAATGTTTGTGTGTTGTGAATATTTCAAATAACAAAACAACAGAAGCAAATAACCAATAGAAATTACTGTACATTTTTTCACAGCCCAAAATGTTTGCGATTTGTAAAGAACCATGATTTTTGCCAGGAATCTTTGCAGCAAAAAATATGCAAAATGTATACATTTTCTGAAAGGCATGTTACAGGAAAAAGAAATATTTGGGAGCTTGAAAATTCTACAAAATTCACAAACATTTCTATTCGTTCATGCTTTATAGCAATCACCATCTGACCATCAAAGCTGTAGAAGTAGCTATAGCGTTTTTAAAAGGGGCATTTTGTGATTTTTGGGAAAAGGATATCCACGAAATTGTAAAAATTTAAGTTGATTCAGACATTGTAAAATTTGCGAGTTATGCATGATTGTGTGCGTTTACAGTGCCCCATATGCTCTAAAAACGTGTTGTCCTTCATTTAACTCCTTGAATAAGTTCAAGAACAAGACATTCACTCCTTTAGTGTGGTTTTCACTTTTTTTTTTAGTGGTTTTAAAGTTAAAATACACATTTCATTGGTTTCATAAGTGAATCACTCTTTTGGGGAATGAGTTTTTCACTCTTTTACATTAATTTTAGAGAGTATAAGCAAATTGTAATACAACACTCCAAAACACACCATAGACATACATCTACTGATTGGTGGTCACCTCCAACCATGGATAAAGTTTAGTCATGCAAACACGGATGCCTAAATCCGCATCAATCGACATACTGAGGATGTTTTCTACCAGTTTTTGTATGTACATGAATAAGATGAAATTTTACCTAGCAACTATAGACAATATTTCTAATGTGAAGCACCGTGGTCTAATGGTTAGAGCTTCATAATCGAAAGGTTGTGGGTGCGAGACCCACCGCAGCCAGTGTGTTGCGTCCTTGGGCAAGACGGCTTAATTCCCAATTGCTTCACTCCACCCAGGTGTAAAATGGGGAGCTGCTGGGGTAATCACAATCCAAGTCAGCTGAGAGTACCTGTGCATCAGTTGCGGACTTGTGGAAGCGGAAATGATTATGATATATCCTAATGGCAGCGGAATAATTGTTGAAGTGTGCTGGTACTTAGGTGTAGCGCATGTTAAATCACCGACATTTATTTATTTTTTCATGTACAATATCTCGCAAATGCATTATACTAACATACAATTGTGGTCATTTGCACACCACCTTGAACCGAGGACAGCCCCCACTGTAGAGATGTCCACAGTTTAAATGTGAAATGCATGTGTGTATCCTGCCCTCGTTTGCTGGCAAATGCACCCCACTCTACATCAAACAAAACACACAACTGTTTCTTCCAGACTGTCCCTCACACCCTCTGTAAATTTAGAGCACCAATTATGCACTTGAACATACTGTGCAACATTCAATACCTGACAAGTAATTAACTTGTACCACTCAGCTCAGTCTTGTATCTGTTGAGAATCACATAGCTGCCATGTCTACAAAAATTTAACAGCCAGCTCTTCTTCAACTTTCTTCAAAAATTTCAAAATCGTAAATTTTCATGACCCTATTTGGAATCAGCATGAAAAATGCATTAAAATAGTACAAACAAGCCTGGTATTCATGGTCACTGGTTCTTAAGATAGCTCTCGCTATTTTGAGAAAATATCTCAAAACTTAGAATCTTTAAGTTAAAGCCTATGGCTAGCACGTAGAGCATTAACATTATTGGTGTACCTTTGCCTAAATACCAATAAGATTAAACCCTCTTAAATCATACTATGTTACCAGGGAGTCTGCACTTCCCATATGTTACCATTTAACCATGTTGATCCAAGAATTGGATTGGGCTTAGAAAGACATAATTGTGTGAACAGTATTTTCCTATCATGATCAAGTTTTTTGCAAAAACATGCAACATTGATCGGGATTTTTTTTTTTTAATGTTGTTTTTGTAATTTAAGTGAAAAGCAATCATTCCAGCATATCGACTTGACACTCCTTTTAAAAACAAAAATAAAACAAAAAGAGCAAGCAATGGCCCACAACATTGTCGACTTTGCACCTTTTTAATTTTGGCCCTGGCTGCCCGGTTTTCAAAGCAATCTCTGACACTCTGTAGCTTTAGTGGCCTTGATGAATAGCCTTTAAACACAGATCCTGCTTTAAATGAGTGCCCTTCAAATGATGTGCCAATATCACCTTTTCTGCCAACGCTTTCCAAGACAAATTCTGCTTCAGGCAGCTATTACTTGCTACGATAATAAATCTTACATGCGCTCACAAAACAACAATCTTGACCATGCAAGGAAAATACTATATAAAGAATTTAATTAAATTACATCCATCCAATCAAGCTATCTGTCCTTTGTTAATTTCTTTTTTTAGAAATAGAAAATCGGACACTGTAATCAAAGGGAACACACTGATTCTATGTACATGATATATATGTGCAAGTACCAAGTCCTAAATCATCCTTGAACAACAAAAAGACAGATAGATACTGGCAGACAGACAAGGAGCGATGGAAAGAAAGAAAGAAAGAAAGAAAGAAAGAAAGAAAGAAAGAAAGAAAGAAAGAAAGAAAGAAAGAAAGAAAGAAAAGAAAGAAAGAAAGAAAGAGAAAGAAAAAAGGAAGAAACAAAGAAACAAAGAAACAAACACACAAACAAACAAAGAAAAAAGAGAAGGAAGAAAGAAAGAAAGAAAGAAAGAAAGAAAGAAAGAAAGAAAAAATGAATGGAAGGAAGCAAGGAAGGAAGAAAGAAGGAAGAGCTCATTTGTTTTCAGATGTCTTCCAAATGTTTTATACATTGCTGTCTAATGAAGATAGCATTCAACCTATAAAATAAAGAAGTTTAATAATTATTAAGACCCATAACTTTTAATTGTTGATAGTTTGATTAATATTGCAACTTGCTATCTACTAAACATAGTATTCAACATTCAACCCACAGAAAGTAGTTGAAGAGCTCAATTTTTTTCAATCAAATTCTCTGCATTTGTAGAGTTTTACAATACTGCTATCTACTGAAGATAGCATTCAAAGTACCCTCATTTAAGACCCACAACTCTAAAATGTTGAAATATTTTGATTGATATTGCCATAGCTTGCAGTAGAAGTGGTGATGTAACAGCATTTATTATCATAGCTATATGTGTCTACACTATTCACAAATGTATTCGAATGTATTGCCCTCCACTATACGTTACGTTGTCATAACAACTATTCCTCTGTATTGTACCATAGATGACAAATATCTGGCTTGTAATTCTACAGAAATTTCACATTATGCCCAGTCCATGTATGTTTCTTGCACCTGTTGGACAGTGATTGCACAGATACACAGGTGATGAGTGCATCCTGCTTATATGTGACGTGTCATGTCAAAAGGAGACACTTTTGGGCAGGTTATGAATTTTGAGGTTTTTACATAATTATCTTAAATATAGAGATATTTTGCTCTACAACGCCGTTTTCCCCAATGAAATTGGACATTCCTAAGCAAAGATATTGAGTTCGTAAGTTATGGTATTATAAAATTGGAAATTGAGATATCGGCCTTTAAAAATATTATTGACACTGTTGAGAGTAGGAATTAACTTGAAAAATGTCTCAAAAAATACAAGATGCCGGTTATATTCCGGTCTGAAACTATCAGACAATATTTTTTAACATTAATAACATCACAAATTTGCAACAAACACAAATTGTGAAAAAATCACCCACCGGCAGATTTTTTGCTATTTCTCCATTTACGATCCTGCCCAAAAGTGTCTCCTTTTGACATGACACGTCACATATGTACAGTGCCGGGAATTAAAACAGCCATAAGGTTTGTGTAGACACATCACTCAGGTAATTAATCCTGTTAATTCCATCGCTACTTCTACAGCGAATAGCTTTCAAATTGCAACATAGAGACTTATACTTTGATCAGCTCGTAATCGGCGGGCCTTGTAACATCGCGGATTAATATCAAAATATTTTATTTTGAGAATTATCTTGTGACATCTCCCCAAAATCATCAAGAATTTTTAATTCAAGTCCCACATATTGTCTACTTTCTTTAAGGGCTGGGGTATGAACGTTTGGACAGTATTTATTTTGGGACACTAGAGCACATCAGACATATCGAATTGCATTCTGAATACGAAGAATGTCATTCTGATATCAAATATTTTGATTTTTGAAATTACATAATTTAATACACATTTTATGGCAAATCATTAAAATTGATATTTTTAATATTTAACAGTACTTGGAGTAAACTTTATAAATCTGATGATTTATACTTAAAGTGTATGTAGGTGAGATGAAAAGCCGATGATCAATTGAAAATTTTGACCTTTGGTATTGAAGATATGGATTTTTTTTCCCAAAACACCAAAAAAATTATGTCTTTTTGGGAAAAAAATCCATATCTTCAATATGAAAGGTCAAAATTTCAATTGACCGTCGGCTTTTCCTCCCTGCTACATACACTTTAAGAATATATCATTAGATTTATATAATTTACTTCGAGGACTGTTATATATCAAAAATATCAAATTTTTATAATTTGTCATAAAATTTGTATTACATTGTGATTTTCAAAAAATGAAAATTATTGATATCAGAAAGACATGCTTCGTATTCAGAATGCAATTCGATAGGTCTGAGGTGCTCATATGTCCCACAAAAATACTGTCGAAAACGCATAATACGCCTCATTTTAGATCCCTTAACACAAAACATATAGACCAATTGGGTCAACTAATAGCACTCTTAACGTTGGGTCTACTTTTTTTTGGCGTAGTGGTAAAAGCCTAACATTTCCCGCCTATTACGAGCTGATCAAACTATAAGTAGCTGCACAGTTCAGTTATTTGTTTTAATCAAATTCTTTATATTTGTTGAAAATTCAATAATATTGCTATCTACTGAAGATAGCATTAAATATATAAAACTAAAGAAGCACATTAATAAACCATAACTTTAAAATTATAATATATAGTTGATTAATATTTCTATCTGCTGAAGATAGCATTCAAAACATTTATCATAATTATAGATTAGAGTAGTTACACAGTAGCTGTTTTGAATCAAAATCTATGTATTTTTTTGACAATTTTATACACTGCTATTTTCTGAAGATAGCATTAAATCTATAAAACAAAAGAAGCACATTTATTAAGAATCGTAACTTTAAAATTAATGATTGCACACTTCACTAGCTGTTTTGAATAGAAATCTATGTATTTTTTGACAATTTTATACACTGCTATCTACTGAAGATAGCATTCAAACTAGAGACTAAAAGAAGTTGCATAGGTCAAATCAGCAGTTGTTTTATCAAATTCTCCATATTTAATAAACATTTTATCAACTAAAGTAAAAATAATAAAAAGCTGAACTGGATTCACACTACTTGTTTATCGCTTTTTGAAGCCAACTGTCTTCACTACCGAAACTAGTGACAAACTGCCTTTAGTGATTAACTGTGTGTGTACAAGCTGAAAACAGATTTTTGCTTGCCCAACAGAGGGAGCTAGTCAACTGCAAAAGACACATCAGACATCTCACTATGGCATGCTTACGTGTCTCTAAACTGCACACTCATTACCTACAATTATACTTATATAAATGTTCATTTTCAATGCTAATTCAGCTGTCTTTTTTTAATCTTACTAAAGATTAATAAAGGTGGATATTATACATTTTCATCACACAGGTGCTTCTATGGTGCCTTCGTCATTATCAATTCCTTCATAAATTATTGGTCTTACAGAATTTGTAACAAAATGTTCTTTGTCTTGAATTGTACATTTGACACACATACTTAAACAAAAACTTGACCAACTAATGAAGCCTATAGCAAATTGAAAACAGAGGATCATGGATAATTTGTCATTTAAAAAAAAGAGAGGTGTTGCAGCCAATTCCAGTCTTACATCCCCTAGCAGTTCACAATAATGACAGAGCTGCATATCTGCTGCCATCACCTTGTAAGTTGTTAGCACAGTTAGAATCCTCCCCATAGTGTTAATAATGACTTGCTCTTCATTTTACACTGATATTTCTACATTGATGTTGATTGATTTAATCCAAGTTTTAACATCACCTTCAGTAAACAGCATTGATATAAATTACACTTGAATCTTAGCATCAGAAATCAACTCCCTTATTTTATCATCACCATCTTACAGTTTCCCACATCACAATGCAAAAATATAGTTAAAAGTACTGTTACCATCTGGAATTTAAGCTTTTTAAAATCACAGCATATTTGGAATAACATCTTATCTTTATACTCTTATCACCTTTTCCTCCAAAATGAAACTCTGACTTTATAAAATCACAGCATTTTTAAACATCAGCACATTGCACACTATCATCGTCAATTTACATGTTACAATGAGCGTATTTATAGTGGGAGCAGATGTGCGGTACATTGCGGTATAATTTCTATCCGGTCAGAAATTATCTGGATACTTGGCCACTATAAACACTAGCAGTATATGTGTGTACGGTACATCGATATCCTTCTCAAACGAAGGATATTGTCGCGAGATATTTGCACTATAAACACACCAGTATAAATTGTATGCGGTATTACCGAAGTAGGAGCTTCTTCATGATGCGTAGAATGCGTGCAGGACATTCGGAACGATTCTCACCCCAATAGTTATCAAAACAGAAGCTACATGTTTGCCGCCATGATCATATTGTTGAATGGGTTGTTTAAAGCTCGCGCCACAATATTTACACATTCCCTGTGTGACCTCGGGTCATTGCAAATGTACGATAATGTTAGTTGGTATATAATTTGTGCGGTAACTGTGTCTCACTATAAACAGCAAGGGTATCGGTACATATACAAGGTTTATCGTACACGGTATACTCAAAATGCGGTATATTCACTATAAACACGCTCAATGAGAAACTCATTATATCAGGAATAAAATTTTGAATGCTATCTTCGTAAATAGCAGACAATTTACACAAAAAACACATCTGTTATCTACTGAAGATAGCATTCTAGTTCATATGGCCCAAAAATATTCATATCAAGTTTTTTGTAGATTTAGCTGTATGCAATAGGTAGCACTAAATATAAACATAAACACTTAAAACTATCTTTGCTGTTAATCGTTGCTGTTCTGTCAAAATCTTGTTACTCCAATAGCTGCAATGTGTTAAATATGTACAATACATATATTGTATTGTACATATTTAAGGGGGTACTACACCCCTGTGGTAAATTTGTGACTATTTTTGCATTTATCTAAAAAAATAATAACACACTGGTAACAAAAGTTATGTATATTATTGGGGCAAGGAATCTAATTACTACACTGAATTTTCAGTGACTCAAGACAAGCGGTTCAGTATAATATGATAGGAAATGAGGTACATCCTAGCGGTACCTTATTTCTTATCATAAATAACAAACCACTTGTCTTGGGTCCCTGAAATGCTAGTGTAGTAATTGAATTCCTTGCCCCTATAATATACCTAACTTTTGTTACCACTGTGTTATTAGTTTTTGAGAAAAATGCAAAAATAGACAAACATTTATCGAGGGGTGTAGTACCCCCTTAACACATAGCAGCTATGCCTCCTTTTGAGTTTGTTTGCTTTTATTTCTTCAAGCTGATGGCTTTATTTTATACCGATTAAGTTTTGCTATCTTCTGTAGATAGCTTATAAATATGTATGCAAGTACTACAAGGAGTATACAAAAAAACCAGTGTATTCTTCAGGACATACAACTTATTCAATTCACTTACCTATGCCTGTAAAGGTTGTAGAGAAAACGCCAGGTCCATTAGCCATGTTATTGGTTGAAAGTTGATTGGATATTAACATGCAAATGAAAAACAAGAAAATAAACATACATTATTAGATTAATAGTTACATTCCAGTGCTAAATTGCAAATGTGTTCTGCTATTCATTCATGTATAGTGGTTTTTTTTATTTGTTGGCTTGTTGGCATAACTCAGGCTAATGCTGTTATGGTCATGCTATTACTACAAAATTAATAAACATATCTAATATAAGGCATGTTGGTCTGTACAGCTTGGTTCCTACCCATTATCCAAAGAGGCATTATTCCTAAAGGATGTTATTCTGAATTGAGCAAATGGGGCATTATTCTGAACTGAGCAAAACCCCAAGCATAACCCACACACCTACATGTACCCACACCCTATCACTTGCCTGCCTAACCCAAATATATTTGGAATTACATCCTTTTTTTCAGTTCGGAATAACACACCTTTGAACAAATGGGTTGACCACTTTAAAGCTAGCTATGTATACTCTTATCAACTTTTCCTCCAAAAAATTCTGACAATATAACTGGGTTATTTTCCATTTAAAATCTGCGATACCTCTGTGGAAGATTTAAGAACAGTTTTCAGACGGAGAGCATTTTTTTTAATGGAATTGGCTGGGATTAATGATTTTGAAACCCATATTACCATGTGGCTCAAAATATGCTAAGGTGTCATATTATAGCCATATATTTTGACATCTTTTTTTTAAAATAATAATTATAGAAATGGAATATTTGCTAGTTTAGTGGCAAGTTTAGGTAGTAAAGACATAGCATGTATGCTCACAATTTAAGTAAAATCCTTTCACTCTAAATAATAAAAATAATAAAAAATAGCTGTAAAAATGCCTATTTTTACACTTTTATTTGTAACATGCCAAGAGACGCCTTTTTTCAACAGCTTTTAATTTTTTTTATGGATCCTTATAGAAATTCATGTGACGTGTTTCCCAAAATGGTGCAGTAAACCAATCAAAAAAACAGAAAGAGGCATTATGAATTATAAGTTAATATATCAAAAAAAGGATTTAAAAGTTTGCCTTTATGTATGTTACTATTGTCTGTCAAACTTTTGATTGATTTTGAAGTCCCTCAGTTTTTTTATAAACAAAGACTTGAAGCATAAACTAAAGGGTAAATCTATTGTAAATAACTTCATTTCTCCATATTATAATCAATTTGTAAGAGGCTGCCATCTTTTTTGAACATATAACAATTTTAAAATTTTTCTTGAAATGTCTGTCAAATAGTAACATACGCAAGACGGTGCTGTAATTCCTGCTAAACTAGGGTGATACAGCTAATTATGCTACATGACATAGCATTTAGCTCCACCTAGCTTTGTGGCACTATCACTTTGTGAGGAGAAGCTTTTTGATGACACAATCCATTGTTAAGTGTTGTCTGTCAAACATTTGTACATAAGTTTGTACGCTAAGATTTGTATGTGTCTGTCAAAAGTAACATCCGCAATACGTTTAAAAAAATTAAAAATCACTTGATGTTCACATTATGATGATAGTTTAGAGTTTATAAAAGTGTTTTAAAACATGTGATTTATAAACTGCATGTGATCTTTATTCAATTTCCCATCTTGAACTACTGTTTTTGCCAAATTATTATTCTGTATGTTACATTTGACAGACATCTTATGTATGTTATGGCTTGACAGACACACATATTTTATTTATAACAATTTATCCTCCTTATTGTAATATTTGGACACATTTTTCCCACAATCAGTTGCTGTAGGTCCTACACCTAAATAACCACAAAATACCTTTTGTAATACTTTATAAATTTTTATTTGATTGCAGAAAATCATCAAAATTGTGTCTGTCAAATATAACGTACGCAAGGGCTAGAAAATTAAATTTGTGAAGTAAATGGTCTATAACTTATCTTTCTTTTAGTGTATTATGAACGATATATGTGCATACTATAATTTAAACCTGGTTGGAGACCAAGAGAAAAGAGCTGGAAAAATAATTGTGTGTTACACTTTTATGACACCTTAGCTTATTTTGAGCCATGTATATAGTTTTACCTATATATAGATAAGTTGACCTCAATGTTTATCAACTAAGGCAAGGGACTGGTACATCGATATGCTTGAGTGAACCCCATGCAACCACTACATTGTTCAATAGCCTTATTGTGATGTAGGCGGGAGTTTTAAATACATGAGCCCTGAACAAAATATGATGTGTGCCCATACTGCCAGGCAAAAAACAATGGAAATTGTGATGATGCGTGCGCATACTGCCAGGCATTGACGCCATAAGTCAACTCATCTATATCTTCCACAACTATAGAGTTAGTATTTCAAATCAAAGTTACCCAATTGTTTATTATATTATATTTGAAAGCCATTCTCCCTCTGTGAAAGACTTTAGATAAATCTTTAGTATGGATTTCAAATGGAATAATAGCCCAAATGCTACCAATAATCGTCTTGTGCACAACAACAAACAATACCGTATACCTAAATCTATGCTAAAAGCACATTTTATTTTCATTACTTCATTCTCCAGAGAGAATTCATCATGTTTCTTTGTTCTTTTCTGTCATAATGTAAGACATATCATCATTGATATGATATAATACACCATTCACTATGTGTAATCCTGACTACAGGATCACTATCATTTCAGATATTATTGCTACTGGCGAGTTCTCTGTGTCAAATATAATCACATGAATCATAAAAGACGATACATAGATGTAATAAGAAATGCTTATTATTTCAACTTGATGCTCTAAGGGTACCGACCTCAAACAACTTGCTTGGCTGTATAACTACTAGGAAGCAAAAAATATAATATCTACCACATATCCTGTATTAGAATTGAAACCTGTCTGGGCCTACTATCTTGACAAAGTTTTTCATGAGTCTTTTGGTTCTTGCAGAAGTGCAACCCAAAGTTTCAAGCTTTGGGGGAAAGTATAAAACTATTTTTCAATCTGGTGTCTTCAGGTGGGGGGGGGGGTACTCAGCACAAGTGACCACACAGGGTTGTGCTACAAACATGGGTCTCATTCTCGGTCATTTGGTATATCAATGACCCTCTTTTCTAAGTAAATTTTGATTGGCATATGGAAGAGTTATTTTTTCACAATTGTACCCATTTTTGCTGAAAGGTATCCCAATTTGCCTACCTATAGACAAAATATTACAATTTGAAATGTTCAGAAAACTTTGCCATTTTGCATTAAATTTAGCCGCATAATTTGACTTTTAGTATGGATCCAAATTTCTTTTAAAAATTGGTATACGGATAGGTCGCCTTTCAAATTCTCAGCAGCAGTGCTCCTACCCGAACCAAACTTGAGTATCCCCCAGGCTACTAAGACTCACATATTATGAATTTGACTGCCTAATGTATTGTATTTTCAGAAAAGAGAAAGTTATACAAGACACAAGCTTTTTGATTTTAACATGCAAGAGAGAAAAGTGCAGGAAAATGGTCAATTCTTCATGGCAAAATAAAGATGCCCCTTTAATATCTGAGCATGTGACGTACAGCAGCTGATACAAATGCCCCTTCACAAAACACTCCCGACAAAATAATATTTTTCCAATTAAACCAGAGCCAAAGGGTCTCGTTATCCTCACTAAATTGAATAATTATGAGAGTTTTATTTGTCATTGCATTCATGAAATTGCTTTGCAGTTAGGGTATAATAAAATTCTCTAAATACCACTATATACCAGATTCAAATTAATAACTTGATATCTATCTGGCTTTTGTTAGTATTGAAGTTATCTAACTTGTTCTGAATTAGAGCATAATATGATCTCTCGCAAAGTTCAATATTAGTTTAATATTTCCAAATTGATATTTTTGATGCTTCATGTTGAAATATATCATTTTAATGAAATGTTGGCCTTTGGTGTAGGAAAATTTCGGTGCCCTATTAGGTGGAGGTAGTTTTCATACCTATACCATAGACCTTAAATTGTCTATGATTTTACCCACAAATTAATGACACTATTAACAAAATCCATTGCCCATAAACCCACCGGTAAAGCTCATTCCAAGTTATTTTATAAAGTTATCATTGAGGAATGTTTGATATTCATGCATGGTATATGTACTCCTTTTCAATATTTGAAGTAGCCAAACCTTCTCCGTGGACAGAGTGAAAAACGGGTACATTTCTTTAAAAGAGCATATCTTCAAAAGTTGTGGGCCGATTGATATAATTGTTTTGGTTTATTAAAGCTAACGACTCAAGGTTTCTTTACATACCAATATATTTGATCAACTTGTCAGAAATAGGAAATAAAGAGGGCGCAATGAGGGGCCTCTTTTTTTGGGACACCCTGTAGTCTACACAAAAGTCATGGCTAAAATGACTAGGCAAACTTTTGTAAGGTCCAAATCTGAATACAAACTCATGGTACTGATGCCCAAAATGCCCATATAAACACAAGGTATATCGCTCATTCTACAAAATCCGGTGCCAATCCACTAAAAAAATAGAAAAAATTAAAGTTGTTCAAAAAGACCTGCTTTTTGTGTTTTTTAAGAGTAAATGTATCACTACTTTCAGATGTAAAAAATTGCCAACACCACTTGCATATTTTTCTTTCAGGAAGTCATGATGTTTTTTAACACTAAAACTCAATGTAATGTGAGCTACGTTACCAACTACAAAATGGGCTGGTTTTACGCAATCCAAGGTCATAAAAAGCAAACTAAAGATCACTTGAGTGAAATGTAAAACAGATTTCACCATTTCATAGAAGTTTTGAAGATGCGTAAATGAGTGTGTAACGTAGCTCACAGTAACGTAGTTCACTGGTTTTTAATGTTTTTAATGTGATTTGCGAACGTTAGAATGTTATGTCGGTTAATTCTAATATAAATGGGGTTCGACTACTAGTAGCCTTCACATATTATTAGGAAGTACATGTAATACAAGTGCATACTATAGAATCCTGGTAACGTAGCTCACCAATCTTAACATGGTCGGTCGAAATTTCAATGTTTACAACATTTCTATGCCAAAAATGCTACAGCATCACGATTTTTACTGTGATCTTTAAAAACCTATGAGTGTTTCCTTTCAAAAACCGCAAATTACATTGATACCTCTGTTTTACTTCTTTCCAAGAACATGTGTTAAACAGGGGTAACGTAGCTCACAGTGTTTTGGTGGAAAGTGCAATTTATTTTAGAATTACACAAAGATGTTTGAATCACTAAAAAATAATGTTGATAAACAATATGATGGTGCGTTGTCTAATTAAAAAACACCATATGTGTGAAGAAATCGCATTTATTCAAAGAAAATATTCAGGATTAGATGTGACACTTGAGCAGTGGAAACGCATTTTTAGTGATTTTTGAGCCTTTGCAAGGGTTAATCAGGCTGAAGAAAGCATTTAAAGTATGGAAAACTATATATGTCCGTGTAGATCTTGTTGAGTTCTACCAGAAAAACAACATATTTGATGCCCTAAATGCTCCACAAAGTGTTTGTGGACCAAAGAATGGAAAAAAGGCTATTGGCACCGGATTTTGTAGAATGAGCGATATGGTCAACATAATAATACAGGGATCATTGAACAAACTAAAAATGTGATGAATGAAAGTGCTTTCATTAGGACTCTTAGGAGGCTCACATAGAAGTTCACATTGATGTGCATAAACTGATCCCAGTGCGCATTGATTCAGATATCACCTCCATGTGAAGTCGCCCAATGTCACCCATGCAAACAATACATACTAGACTAGTATCTTGACATACCATATTACCTTGAGGTTGGCACATGACTTTACTTGGAAACACTCAAGCACTGAGCCGGCCTAATTTCCTGGCTCTCAATCAGTAACTATACCCACCCATCCATCACACACTGTTTGCAGTTTGTGAGTGATGTTATGAAAATGTGGTTCAGGTCTTACAAACTTGAAATTTCAACTGATAATATGTGATGTGATGTAGCCAAATAAGTTGCATTTCTGGGGGGCAGGGGTGGCGATTTCGAAATATGGCCAAACATGCAATTGGTTTATTCCAGTTAAAATCCATACACCCCATGGAAGATATGACCTTAATCTCCCACACAGGGAGTGTCAATTTCAAATGGGGTTACCTGAATGGATGATTGTAAGTTCAAAATCTCATGTATATTCCATAAGATGAGGTAAATTTTGCAGCTATAATTAAAATTAAATTATTGCATGGAGGTTTATGAACTGTGCTATTGAGCCAATGTACAACCAAGAGCACCTAGTTGATGACCAACGGGCTCACTATATATTATCTTTATATTAGCAGATAGGCGAGATCTGCTTGTTCTCTGTTGACAAGGGGCAGTCTTCATTGAATGGCTCTTTTCAGAGTCATCAGTAGGCAAGGGCAGTCTACATATCTCATTCTTAGGTACTTTGTCCTGAAGAAGTCAGAGCTACTCCTGACGAAAGCTTGACAGTTCTAAACTTGTTCGACGGCGAACCTGCTAAAAACCCACTAATTGGGCTCACTATAACAGACATCCTACAGTTTGGGAACTATGATAAAACAGTGAAGAAGCAACAAGCCATTCTGATTTATGCCAATATATTCCATTCAATATCGAACGTCAAACTGCTAACAAGTAGATTAGTAATTTACGCAGTGCATAAAATGTGTCCCAGCCAGAAGGGCTGTTCTTGGGTTTTTGTGGTTCGTAAAATTGTTTTTTTTAAATAAACATATTTGCAAAATGACCTTAAGTGATCCCCAGATGATCTTTGACATTACACCTAACTGACATCACACACATGGATGTACCCAAGGGTCATTGTGTCCAAGTCCCATTGAAATCCATCACAGTATGTGGAAGAAATCAACAAAAAATGCTAAAAGGGTTAACATTTTTGCAAAAGGTTAACATTAAAGGTTAACACATACATGTACAGCCACAAGCAGCCAGACACACATACATCGGAACTCCTTTTATAGTCCTCTTTCCGAACTTTATTTGGCAACGGGGACGATAACTAGGCCAATCACATCGCATTCTCCATGTTCAATACTCCGCTGGTAATAATGCTCTCTACTGAGACAAACCACACTCTATCTTTAGCTCTCTTTGAAATTGAAAATGGCAAGTTAATTTGAGAAACCATTCATGAGGGACGCTTTCAAAAACAACTTAGTTTTGCTCAAGTAACGCTGCTGCTGTTAAAATTATCTTGACTTCTGCCTTTAACCTATTTTCATTATTATGTTTCCTCTTGTTATGGGGGAATATATTCCTTAAATTAAACCCACTTATCAGTGTTTTCTTTTGGAGAATAAAGTATTGTTTTGGGACCCAGCCATATCTATTGCCAGATATGACATGGGAGCATGGTATTATTTTAATTGGAACAATGAGATGGCATGCCAAGTTGTTCCATAATGCTATCTCCATGTTATAGATCAGATGATAGTGGGTCTCATAACAATACCTTTATTCTCATTCTTTTAAAACAGACCACTCATCGATCAAGTTTATGTGTAATCTACATTCTCTTTTTATAGTCATTTGTATCAAGTTCAATCAGTCATACCCAAAATTGGTGAAATTCATTGAGTTCTTCACACACACACACAGATGTAAAATATTGAATATCGCTATGGGTCATGACTTAATGCCTTATGCCGCCCATATACATGATCAATTTGATTGATCAATATTGGGGACCCTAGATGCAGGAATGGATACAAAAAAATATTTCTCTTCAATATTATTGACGAGATCTACTCTAGTTTGATTTTATTGATGGTTGGACAATAAAATCACTATTATGTTCATTTGTGTACAGTACACAATGGTAGATTTTGTATTTATCCACTCTTGTATCTAGGGTCTTTGATAATGATCAATCAAATTGATCGTATGCATGCGCATATTTTGGGGGGGCTTCAAAGTAGGGGGCGGCCAAAACGAAAGGGCGGCGGAAAAAGAAGGGGCGGCAAAAAGAAGGGCGGCGGAAGAAGAAGGGGGCGGCAAAATGAATTAGTAAAGTAAAAAGGGCGGAAAAATTTGACAAAGTACAAAAAACTGGTACTATACATTGCTTTTAGGGCGCTAGAGCCTAAAATCCTTCTGGTTTTTTTTGTTTGTCTTTTTGCTCTTCACGTTTTCAAACCACCGAAAAAAACATTGGGTCAACATTTTTGGGCTGTTGAGGAAGGGGCGGCAAAAAATTGATTTTCCTTCAGCCCCCCGGGTAGGAGCGGCCACGGTACGCCACTGGTATGTGGGCTACATTAGTCTAATTTAATGTTTAAGGAGACCTAGGTAAAGCAACAAGTTACAAATCATGAAATCTCCACTGAAAAAAAGGAGCAGCAAACCATGATTTAAAATTCCATAGAATAGAAACAATAATGCATTAAAAAACACAAAAAGCTTCTAATGGATTCAAGTGTTTTTGATGTTGCCACCCACCATAGAAAGCTATTTTTAGTGGATATTATTACAATACAATCATCTATCTTATAAAGCATAAGTGATCAATAAGCCAGTACTATCTGTAATGCATTTCAAACATGCAATTACCCAACCTTTTGCAAAAATAAAACCTTTTTGCAAAAGGTTAGAAAAGGTTGCCAAAAAAAATTAAAATAGGCCTATCAGGTTATATAAAGGGTACAAAACATTTTCATAACATTCAGATTTTTTTTGTTGAAAACTTAATGCAAAATATTGTGATATTTAAGTGAACATTGACAAAATATTTTGCAAAATATGGTTGCAAAAAGTATGCAAAAATAACATTCGGACAATATTTTTGAAATTCTGCTGCAGTGTGTTTTCTTGCAAAATGTTTTTAAAAATAAACGTGTCATTCTGGTTTATTAATGTTATTGAACCGTTTTTATCAAAACCAAAACACAAAATATAATGCCTTTAAAATGTTTTGAAAATGTTTTGTGTTTGCTGGGGAAACTACAGTGCCTGATAACTGTAGAATACATTTCCAGCATCATTATAATATAATTATAATATCTGTAAAACTGAAGCCAATTTCGAACCTGATTCCAAACTAAAGCAAAATAAGTCAAATGTGAGGAATATTGATTTTGAAGCTCTGGAAGCGTAAGCCTAATTATGATGGGGTTTTCAGCAGAAAAAAGCTCTGAGAATGGCTCATTTAATGAAATTGAAAACTGAATTTTGATCAACATCAGACTAATTTAGCTTGATCACATCACGATATAGTCTCCTCTTTTCAGGCGAGACAAAAACTACATGGTTACAACATTGTGAATACTATCTTCAGTAGATAGCCTACAACAGTCCATGACTGAAACAGGTCACATTAGGGCCGGCGTGGGCACCGTTTTTTTGATGTCAACATATTTCGTATCTCAACGTCGACAGTGTGTTGACATAAATTCGAGTTCGAAACTTACCAGGACTTTTTTTCATGATTTTAGGAAAATTGTAAAAAAATTCCTAAAAATATCTAGAAACACCATCAGCAAAATTCAAGTGGCTTCCATGAGTGACGCACATATTTGGCTATTCCAGTTGCAATCCACACTACCCCTGTGGAAGAGTGGGAGTATTATTTTCAAATGTAATTGGTCAGAGCAGGCTGTAAAATAACCGAAGGCACCAAAGGCAATTGCCTTTGGTGCCTACCAGTTGCCTTGATGCCCCATTAATTGCTGCTATTCTTTAACATGTAATTGTCTTGTAAAATAGATGTGCCCTTTCAAAATTGCCTTGAAATGGGTGTCCTTCAGAATCCTTAATTTGCAGCCTGGGTCAGAGGTGATCATTTCATCTTCCGGTATTATGACTCTACCTATATCCTCCACAACTGGAGTGAATATTTCAAATTGTAGTTACCCAATTGTCTATTCTATTTGAAACGTATACTCCCTCTGTGGAAGATTTTAGCTCAATCTTTCACAGGAGGGAGTGTGAACTTTAAATGGAACATCCCATTGGTGGAGTTGGTACTCATTGATTCTATCACATTGTCTTCTCAACACTTTGATTTTTTTTTCTCTTCAACTCAACACCCGTATCTCATTACCTCTGCTCTAAAGTAACTTTGTAATTCACAACATAACATATCATGCAGGAGCGCTCCATGAACCTCATCATCTCGTTCAATCATGGTTCAATTTACCATAATGGGTTTAAAATACCAATTAGCTCATCTAATTATTTTTATAGGCAGTAAAGATAGCTATAAAATGCAATAAAATGGTATACAGGTACATCGCATACAAAAGTTGATTGATTGAATGAGAATGCTTAATAGACATAATCTATTGTCCTTGTTTTAATTAGGTATTTGGTAAATACATGTACTTCAATGTACAATTAACTCAAAATAGATGAGTCAAGCAATAACACTGCAATTTGACTAAGACTCTCTTTTGACTAAGCATTTTTCCTAATGTGTACACACATCTTCCTTCAATGAAGATTAAAATTGCTTCGTTCAACGTAACCTAGAAGGGTTGTTTTGATGAAGGAATACTTCGTACAACAAAGCTATTTTTTGTAATGTGTACGCTTGCTTCGTTCGACGAAGGAAAGTGATCATGTGACAAGTGACCCTCGCTAGCTTAGATCAAAGTTCATATGCATCACAACAGTCTCTATCGCATGCGTCGTTGTATCAAGCTATCTCGCATCATATTATATTTTCAACTTTTTCATTGGATTTTATCCATTTAGAAATTGTTTTATTCTGTTATAATTTGTTTTTTAACTTTTTTAACCCCACCCTATTCAAAACTAAAAAAATAGTATGATCTCCTACAATGTACATATTTTCCAGACCCCACTAAGGTATTTAGACCATAAACAATTTAGACCATAAATTACTATCAGGCCTGGAAAAAATAGGCCATTTAGCAATCTCCTTTGCTGGGAAATTTGGTCATTTGGAGGGAAATTTTGCTTTTCTGGATAAAGAAATACATCAGAAATGGTGGGAAATCCTGCTAAGTTGGAGGGAAATTTATCTCTCTTGCCAGGAAATAAACATAATTTCCAGGTTTGGCTGTGATATTAACAAGTATATTATACTCACACCTGCCTCACTTTATGCTGGTTTTCATATTGGCTGATTGATCGGGGGTACAGTGGTGTAGCTGCCAGGGGGGGGCAAGGAAAAAAAGAGTAAAAAGGAGGGAGAAAAAGGAAAAAAGAGAGGAGAGAGAGGGGGGAGAGAGGGGTAGAGAGATGGGAATCCATACGATATGCAATACCATACGATTATTATCAATAAGCCTGGCAAAAATTGTCTATTTGGGCCCCTGCCCCCCCCCCCCCCCCCAAGTGCAGGGAAATTTGGTGGATTTGGGCCCCTGCCCCATACATGCTTGCCCCCCTGGAAAAAATCTCAGCTACGCCGCTGGGGAGGTATTTGTAACATATCTGACCATCGACCTCCCCCCATTTGACCCTTGGGATGGCAACATATTTTTGTCTAATAACAGGTCCTTATAATGGCAATGTATTTTTCTTTCAAAACTATTTGTCGATTTGTCGGAGGTCAACTGTTGCTACTTCCGGTCACATGACCCAGTTTCCTGCTACTATCAAACCCAACATCAGTCGGCATTGAAGACCAATGGATGCTGGTCACAGGCCACCAACCTTCACAAAGTAAGTTGTGAGAATTTTGTTAAAATTGTACCTTCTAAAAATCGCTCGATGCTCCTTTACGTCTCTACAGGTAAAACACACACAAATCCCTGCTATATCCTCCAGATTATATTATAACTGGAACTGGTGTCCTTTTACGGTATGAAATTTCATTAAATATTCCTTTTACTCAAACATTCCCTCATTTTGCAATGGATTTGCAAATATAATCTTCAGCTTTAAAGCTTCAAGCAGTTTATTGACTCGCGGCTGCAATCACTACAATCCATAACATGCTCATCTATCAGGGGCGCATTTGTAAATTCACTGAATGACCTTTGAAAATTTGGGTACAAAAACTCATACTCTGCAACTTGAGGTCAAATTTTGCACTATGATTGTTTAAAAGGTTAGAGAGCTATGTCATTGGGATGAGGTCATTGTGGTCCATAGTGAAAATGTCACCATGCATTCATGAAGTATGTTGACATTGAAACATGTAATTTATTTTCATCAACAACAGGTTGCCCTGATCTCCTGAAAAAATGTGCTGTGTTTAAAAAAAATATGAGCATCATAAGGATGCTTCCAGGAATGCCTCTTTCCTGCATCTTTGTCTAGCAACCTTATTCATCTTTTCCCATTTTATTAACAAACGCATGCCTGATGTACATTAGGGGTCCCACTAGGTTAGCAATATAATGTACAGCATTCAAGAGTGAGCTTTCTCATTATTTTGTGGTTCACTTTTGTCATCAACTTATCGTGTCACTGTTTGTTTTGTACTCGAAATGCTGAATGTTGCAATTCGAGCATGTTTGTCAATTAATGTTGCCGTTCGTGCTCTGCTCTACTTCTTTTAAAGTAGTACTAAAGTATAAAATACAGAGCGGTTCCTCCAGAGATAACACAATTCGCTTTTTGATTGCTTTTAAGAAAATCCTGATTTGGATGATAATTTGACCCTATTTTGAAATTTGCCATATTTTTATGGGTAGGCTAGGAATTGTTTGTCAAAGCAGCCAAAAAAAATTGAATTTCATTGAAAAATAACACTTTCATGTTTTGCAAAAGTTCATTCTACAAATCATATACTTTGAAAACTTGCTTGATTTATTGTTGTGAATGAGTTATGTGCGTTTTACAAAAGTGTTGCTGTTTCAGCCCTCTTTACAACATAACTCAAGAACCACAGGACCTACAAAAGTATATCTGTGATATTTGAATTCTTCTACACACTCGCTATGAAATGACCATTGCAATTTTTGCCAAAGCTCACTACCATTCCGATTTCGCAAGATGCTGTGAACTACCAAATCGCAAACTGTTTAAAATAGTTGCTAACCTTAAGGGTCCATTTTGCAAGATTTGTGAGAGTCATCATTAACCAATGGAGACCTTTTACCATGTTTACATTGTCAATGGAGGATGCATGTTTGTATACATTGAAAATGATATGTGACCAATTCCAGCAAAATATTAAGATTAACTAATTTGTAACAATGGGCAAAAATTAGCTTTTTAATGACCCCTTGCTTTTGTAATATGACAGTTTGGTTTTGAAGTTATGAATATATCTCAGACCTTCCCTGGCCAGATTAGGTATATATTTGGCTGCATATACTAGGCCTAATGATTGTTGTTACCAGGAAAAATGTTGCATTTTCAAGTTGAAGAAACTCTTGGAATTAAGTACAACCTATGGTTATAGTTAAAGAAAGCCCTATCTGCAATATAGCTGTCAGGTACCATATTTTTAGATGAGTACAATATAGAATGCAGAAATTGGCACATGTCTATAAGGCAGCTATTGCATATTAACCCTTCAATATGCAGTTTCCATTTGGATCTATACATTAAAATTGGGCTGTTCCAGTTGAAATCCATACACCCCCTATAGAAGACATGACCTTAATCTTCCACACAGGGGGTGTGAATTTCAAATGGGATTGCCTATTATCTACACCCCCTGTGTGAGAGATTAAGGTCATGTCTTCCATAAGGGTGTATGGTTTCAAATGGAATAGCCCATTGCAGAAGATATGTGGGATGAGCAATCAATACTGAAAATCCTCTTAAATTTGTTTCTAGGAATGGGACCAGGTTTCGCATAAAATGTTAAAAGCGAGAAAATTGTGGTGCGTAAAACCCAATGAACGATCTTAATTAATAAAATGATTGAAAGTTGTTTTTGCAGCTTGACGGAGTTCAATCAACTAAATATTGAGCTACAGTTAAATAAAAGGTTATTGAAGTATCTTCCCAGTGTACATCACTGAAATACTTACTGATTCTATCAATCAATATGGCACCATGCCTTGTGGCAAAGTTGAAAAACCTCCCTCCCAATTTAACAGTCTACCGCACAACAGTTCCCATTACAATTATGCAGTTATGAGTTTGGTACCCAACCAGGCCCATATGCGAGGGAGAGAGAGAGGATGTAGCTCCCCAATCCTCCCCACCAAAAAGTCCCTCCATAATTCTACCTTTTCAAGGTAAAAATATCCACAAAATATCCACAAAAAAAAGATCCCAATTAGGCGCTGTATAAATTCCAACATGATATTTTATCCCTAAAAGATTATATTTAAGTATTAATAATAATCAGACCTGAAACAGGGTCTTTATAAAAAATTAAAAAAAGGAAAAAAGATGAAAATGCTAAAAAAACAAAAGCTGAAAAACAGCATGAAATTGGGGTAAATGGCTCAAATTGGGCTGAAAATAAAAGAAAACATGTAAATAAAAAAAAAGAGGAAATCAGCTAAAAAGAGGAAGTTTTAAGTCTGAATAATAAGTATTGGTGCAAAATCAGAGTATTACTGACTAAAAAGGCACATTTATTCACATTTTTGGTAGCCATTTGCAAAGCATTGTGGGTAAGCAATAATTCTTTCTTCTGAGAATTGAACATTAAATACAACAGCTGACATATCATACCATTAATTATGTTGTACAAAATGAGCTGATCAATTTGATATTTTTTAAGGTTACGCAACTTTCAAATTTAATTATTACTACTAGGATATATCAGTAACTATTGAAATATTTGATACTTGAGGGTATTTGGAATTTGGTGTACTTAAAAATATGCCAAATTCCAAAGGTAAACATGTTTGGATTTCTAGTTTATAGAAATATAAATTTTCCATTTCATAATAATGAAACTAAGCTTAATCCTGCACCCTTAATTTCACAAAACTTGAAAAGATTATATATTTTCTCAGGCATGTATCCTCTAGATCCTCGCATTTAAGTAAGGGTACAATATTTAATGTCTCATATTGACTGATGTCCTGATAGGACACAGCAGATAGGCCGCCCTCTCTATTTATAAAAAAACTTGAAAAGTTGAAATAAGCCCAATCGGCATTGGAAGATTGCAATGCATTGTAGGACAGTTTTTGCAGTTTTAGGACACTTTGTCCTTTGACCTTTCAGAAAATTCAGAAATATTGGGTTTTTGTAATGCATAAAAATATAATCTAAAATGTTTTACAATATTTAAAACAAATATAAAAAATATTAGTATTTTATAAATTAATTATTTGGTATTTTTAATGATCAAAATTGTGACAATAATAAGAAAATTAATAATAATTACGTCAATTTTCTCGATATGTCAGAGGTCAAAGTGTCCTAAAACTGCTCTCAAAAACCGGAAGTTAGAATGGCGATTGGGCTTATTCAATGTTAATGCATATTTTGGATATAAACAAACAATATGGACTATTCCATTTAAAATCCACACTATCCATGTGGATGATTTTGGAAATATCTTCTACAGGGGGTGTATGAATTGCAAATGGAATGAACACATTAGCAGCTCCATTAACTCACTCTCCCTCAGTGGAAGATTCAGGTTGAATCTTTCACAAAGGGTGCATGAAATTTAAATGGAGCTGCTTAACACATTCATTCCATTTGAAATTCATACTCCCCTGTGGAAGTTATTTCCAAAATCTTCCACAGGGGTAGTGTGGATTTTAAAATGGGAGAAGAGAGAGAATAACTGACAAACCATGAACTCACCTGAGATTTAGTGATTCCACCTCTCTGTCCAACGAATCCGTTGAGTCTGTGACCTCTATCCTAGGTCCAATTTTAAGTGATGTTGGCTTAATCATATCTGAGTATAGATGCCTTCTATGTAGTCGCGGACTCTCGGCCCCACTGGAGGGTATGGGGTAAAATATGGAGCCCCCTCCACTACTCCGTGATTCCTGTAGCAAGAAAGTAAAAAAACAGAAGGAGTAACATTAACAAATAGTATTAAACTAAATTTTAAAGCAATGGCTGCTCAGAATGTAGTGCAAGTCAACGGTTCCCTCACTGTGGGTCGCAACCCTTTGGGGGTCACAGCCTTTTCCAAAAGGGGTCTTGGGACTTGCCGGAATTTGTTTTTGAAATCCATCTATGTGCATTAACGTGCCGGGTAACATTGTGTTTGTCATGTAATCCCATTTTAGCATTAAATTTGAAAAATGCTTTGCATGCGTTTGTTATGGTAGAGTCACTCTCGCAGCCGGTCAGCTGGACGAAATCGTGCCCCATTTTGAAATTTTGCCCGGTAAGTGCTGGAAAGTAGCAGCATGAGTATATGCTGTGAGTTTCGTATGAAAATTGATTCACCGAAAAACAAGTTTGGCAAGCCCTATCATAAGTTCTTCTTCTTCTTTGTGGTGAGATGTTATCCCTCAGTGGCCGAGTAATATTATCACATCCATGGAGCAAGTGATGTGCAAAAAACACTGACAATAGGTTCAGGAAATAGATGAAAGATTGAAGGTGCTGTACAGTGTAAAGTGTGGCTACAAAAGTGTTCCCTTTTTGCAAGGTGCACCACATACATATGACAGCCTGTTATTTTTTTCAACCTACCTGCACTGCTTAAATTATATAATCAGTAATTTGCAGTCCATCTGAAGGTTTTGGTGTCAAAGACTTAAAGGACTTATCATTTTTCTAATTTTCTTGGAAAAACCAATTTAAGTTTACCATTATTTTGCAGGAAAACAACACCTTTTCCTACTTCTAAAGGTCATTACAGTTACTTCTGCCACTCATTGCTATAGCATTTGTTTCTCATTTTTGAAGAAACAAATTAAAGTTTCCATTGTTTTGCAGGATAGATATCTATCAGCGGTTATCCAATAGGCCTAAAAAAATTGTTTGGTTGGCGTAACATAAAAAAGCTGTAAATTGTGTAAATTGCATTTGAAAAAGGTCTTGGAACTTATTTTCTTCTTTTTTTTATTATTATTTATTTCTTCTTTTTTTTTTTTTTTAATTTTTCAAGTCAGGGTAGGTCTACTCTTGGGGTAGGTTGGGTTACACCAATCAAACAATTTTTTAGGCCTTATTATCTTTCTATGCATCTGATATTGACATCCATGAATTGAAACAATCAATACAACAATAATAATATCAGAATATTAAACCATTTGTCATTGATCTTCCTAAAGTTTTTTCAAATATCAGATTGATTTTACAAGATCTTTAGAATGATAATGACGACAATGATATTATCATTGTCGTCATTATACTATTCTAAAGATTATTGATAAGAGTATTTACAAACCTGTGACAAGTTTAAAATTCAAGGACTAATATTCAGTAGACCACATCTCCTTATTACATACTTCATAACATACATGTTATTTTCAATTTCATGAGGGTTTTTATTTTTGCAAATTTGCAAGTGAATGTGCAGGTGTGAAAATAAAAATGCACATAAAATTTTTATATGAAGTTACATTTTACTTTAAGGGTTGACTAAGTATTGTTGGTTGAGGCAGCCAAAAAGATCGATTTTCATTGTCTAAATCAATTATATTATTGAAAAATAACACATTGATGTTTTGCAGAAGTTCAGCCTACAAATCATATACTTTGAAAACTTGTTTGATTTATTGTTGTCAATGAGTTATGTACATTTTACAAAGGTGATGTGGTTTCAGCCCTCTTTACAACGTAACTCAAGAACCACAGAACCTACAAAAGTATATGATATTTGAATCTTTCTACATGCTTACTATCAGCGTGTTTATACTGAGCGTACGGCTTTCTGACCCCCTATTTTCCGCGCCCACAACACCGATCATAATCCGGCCACCGCTACCCAGCTTGTTTCTACTGAGACCAGAAAGCCGTGTCTCGCATTTATGCACGGCATTTTGTTCCTGTATAAAACCGGAAGTACGGAAAACAGATTTGACGGTTAATTATATCCTAAATTTAAATGTCTACGGATGGCAGCTCATGGCATATGACCTACAATCACAATTTAGTATTTTTGTAAAATCCAAATAGCATTAATTTACCAGTGGATCTAGTAATTGGCTATTATGATAATTAATTTACAGCTCATATATAACCAACTCATTAATCACCAACTCATTAACTAGGGGGCCTACAAAGAAGTAGGCCTAGACTAAATAAAGTCATATCCATTTTACTTCATCAAGTTCATGCGAGTCACACATGTGTCCAGTGTATATAATATCGGAAAGAAGGAACCTACTACATCATAGGCCTAAGCTAGACTATACAAGTAGAATATAAATCGCGTTATTTTTGCAACACGCATGACCTCGACCCGCAACCGATGACACGGCTCGCTTCTACTGCGCAGATTACACGCTTTGATTCGCATGATCCACCTCAAGAGGTGGATCACGAAAGGCGAGCACATGACCCGCATGACACGGCAACCGATTACCCCAAGTCGCTTTACTGGGCTCAAGTTCGCACGGCACGGCACGGACAACGGCATGGCCCGAATTTTACCCTCAGTAGAAACACGCAGTTTGAAATGATCAATGCCATTTGCCAAAGCTCACTACCATTCGCAGGGTGCTGCGAACGACCAAATCGCAACAGGTGGAAATTCCTTCAATCTGAGAACTAACCTGAGATTTAGCTATTCCACCTCTCTGTCCAACATAAATTGACATTTTCAAAAACCTTTCACAAAAATTTTCTGAACGTGAAATTATCAGTACAGTGAAACTTGTACATGAAATTAACAGCTTTAACTACACAACTGGGTTAACTTCAAATGCACACCTTGCCAAGTGTGTCAGTGCCTCAGAAAATGACACACTACATCTTGTCTAAAACTGGGCTACTTTTGCCAGTTTCAAGGTGTTTTTTTATGGTAAATTTCTTCAATCTTGTCAATTTTCGCATGGTTTCCTCAGAGTGCAATTGGTTTATACGGGGGTTTATGGCACCAGTACAGATAGTGCTAGTGAGTCTTTACATCAGCACTACAGTACTTTATATTATAGGCCTACATACATACATGTATGATATAACCTAGTAGTAAACAGTATGCCCATAACACAAATTCTGCAGAAATAGTCCTACAGATTTCACACCACCAAATAGTATATATGGTTGTGCGCCCTTGAATTTCACTTCTCAGAAAAACCCATTGATTCTGAATTTAAGCATTAAAATGAGCAGAAATTTGCATAATTTTAGCCAAATTTGGATTGGTCATGATTAGTAATATTAATTCCTGCAAGTGTACCACAGATGGGAGAGATCGAATTACTTTTAATGATTTTAAGCAGCCTTTTCTTTACAGAAACACCGGCATGGTTTTGCCTGAAAAATAGGAAATTCCCAGACATCGAGACTTTGAGGGCCAGCAGTCGTAAAAAATAATGACGGTCAACCTATATTTTTTCCCAGCCAGAGGGATCAGGCAAGGGCTGATTTCAACCATCATAGCTGTCGCTAAAACTGAGTTGCTCCTGTGAAGAAAAAATTATGTTTTCTTAAGGCAAATTTAGCACATATCTCTATGGGACTCTGATTTGGTGGTGTGAGATCTACATGTATAATGCCATCAAGCTAAATGAATTAGATGGTAACCATGGCGTTGTAATCTGTGACCTCCTATTGTTAAACATGAATCCTTCTTCTTCTTCTTTCGATAATCGGGTATACATGTACACTTCAACGTTCCACAAGGAATCACACAAAGAATTGCTGCTGAAAATTACCTAGTTACATCATATTTACTCAATGGACTCTTAAATTGTTATAGCGTGTGTATAACCTGAAATGATTATGGTACGATGACAAGGTGCTGACCGTGTGAATGCTCTTATCATTCATTTATAATGATTGTGATATAATCGGGAAATAACATAATAACAAAAACTACCAATGTAGAGTGGGTCTTAAACAATGCTTATGTCTAAAAAAAACTAACACTGCTTGGTAAGGAATCAGTATAGCTCCTCATCAAAATCAAAATGTTAGTGTGATTAAAAAATTGCATAACAATCAAAGAAATCCACCATTTGAACATATTTACTCCCAATCTATTTTAACCGAGATTTTAACTTATATTTCTGAGTATAGACAAAAATACCAGTTGATATTTGACATGCACAATGCACAAACCTTGCAGCTATAGTCCGTCCGACAAATCTAAAAGGCCGACTTGTCCATCCGTGATTCCATTAATATCAATCCAATAATAAAGATAATTAAATGCATCTCTAAATTTCTATCACTTCGCTTAATTACTAATCAATGAATTCACAGGGTTGCCAATGTTTATGACTTGCGCATAACAAAAATACGCTGAATGTAAAGGACATGGCAAAAGCACTGAAGGGATCAGATAGAAACGCTTGCACAGTATTTTTGGTGGGAAATGAGAACACATCAGACACACCAAATTGCATGAATTCTGAATACGAGGAAAATCCTTCTGATATCAAATTGTTTTGATTTTTTTTAAATTTGTGATAATGTTTATGACAAATTATTAAAATTGCTATTTTTGACATTATTTAACAGTTCTCGGAGTAAACTTTATAAATTTAGTGATATGTACTTAAAGTGTATGTAACTGGGAGGAAAAGCCATCCATCATTTGAAAATTGTGACCTTTTGTATATACATTTTTTCCCCAAAAGACATAAAATGTGTAGGTCTTTCCAGGAAAAAAATACATGTAGATGGAGTTCTATGGTACTACATGTAGAACAATATTATTATGATGCTTTATTTTCCATGAACGTAACATAACTTCAAAGTTGCAAATGATCTCAAATGTATTTAGCAAAGGTTTGTCAAAAGCCTTCCAGCTGTTGGGCTCATACATTATTAGGCAATGCTGGTTTATACATAAGGCTATATAATTGATACTATTAGTATTACTGTGTTAGTGTTAGCACAGCCAACATAAATGGACATTTATTACGAGTATCCCCATCAATATATTGATTTCTTGCAATGTAAATTTACTATTATGCTAGGCTGTACCTGTCCCTGGATACATTGATACTCATTTTGTTATATTGATTTTATCAGGTATGCATTTGAGGGCTTCCCCCAGTATTCTAAAAATCATGCAAAATCATACTATTTTGGGCACATTTCAGTCACTGGACACCCCCACAGGTTGCCTCATTATTCCCCTACCCTCCCCCACCCTAGAGCCAACAGTACAAATTCTAGACCAAAGTCTGCCAAAATGCTCATATGCATGGCGGTAAAAATGTTTTAAGTTCCCATGTGAACTAGCTCGAGATACTCTAGCTAAAATACAGGTTTACATTTACTATCTTACATTATCTTGCTGTATTTCAGCTAGAGCTCCAAACGACAAGCTTCCGGTTTTTTTGGAGAACAATACTGTTACGTAAGATGAAGAAGAAACCCGCCTCGAGCCCGCCTCTACTCATTATTTCATTGTACTTATTGCAATTTGCCTCCACACATTACATAATCAACACAAAGCTTTTGTGAGGATTAGTGAGTGGATAAGAAATTGACAGTGGAGGATACGAAGGACACGCCGATTGTTAGTTGTCAATCATGAATTGCCGCAACGTATTAATATTTTACTGCATGGCATTCCGCAAACACCAAAACAAATTATGCCGTATTTTTCCAAAGATCATCTCGTATGAAGTAAGCTGAATGCGATCTGTACTTTTGTAACATTCCGATCGCTTTTGATCACCTATTATTGGCGAATTTGCTTGAAAACACGTGAGTTTATGTTGTGTAAACATAATTAGCATGGCCGACACAAATGAAATTACGATGCAATACAATGCAATTTGAATGCGCAGCAGATCTATAGAAATAACGCTGTCTGCTTTATGCAGAATTAGACCCTGTCTGTGAACCACTAATTTTCTGAAAGCCTCCTCCCCCAGCTAGGGCCCAATGGAGTACAATGAACTGGGGAATAATTCTGAAACAACCAATGCAGTACTACCTAAACCTTAAGTATACATAACCCTCTATAACCCTAACCCTATTCCCCAGGCATAACCCTGACTCTAACTCTATAAATCTATATACACCACACAGGGTGCACAGGGTAAACCACAATAAGCTCACAATAATGCCCAAACCGGGTACAGGCGCGACTGGGCGCAGTTTTATTCTCATCATTTCTTATGTGCTGTTGTCATTCTGTGAACAACAAAAAATCATATATTATTTATCATGTATACGTCGTATATGCTAAAAATTTTGAGAAAAAAAGTTTTAAAATGTATATTAATTTCCCTAGAGAACTATGCCAGACAGATAATAATGCAACCAATTTAATCAAGTTCTTTATTTTTCATGAATTACTTTTAATTGCTGAATAAACATACATTTGACTACCACCCCCTCACCCCTGTATCATAAATAACATTATTTGTATTAATATTTTGTATGACTTGTATTTTAAAGCACAATGCATTAAAGCTATAGAAAACATACAAATAACACAGGCATTTATGGTGTAATATATAAAACCCTATTGTAACTGTAACTATTACTTATTAGTCCAGACTATTAGTCAATATTCAACCAGGGGTGCAATGTTTTGTATTGTATGTTTGTAGTCTACTAATTAGTCTCTGCAACGTATCACTGCAACTTGTTGAAGTGTTCAAAACATTTTAACAAACCATTCAATTACACTTTGCATGTAACCTCTCAAACCAACTCACCGTCCAGCTCTTACTGCGTTTTGGAAGCATGCTTCTTTGCGGCCTCGGCCTATCAAGTCTTCTGTTCATGATAGATTCCAAAGCACCAGAGAACACTTTAAGCAATAGCAATGTCAGTCCTATCATTACAAAACATCAATTCCTATTCCAAATCAACTGTGTTGCATGTTAATTATTCCATAATTCCACAGGCCATTGAAGTTACAAACAAACTGGTTTAACCTGATAACATTAATAGTAACTACAGGCAATATACCGATACATTAATATGTGCCATAACGGATTTGGTTCACCAGTTTACCAAAATATTTAACACACAATTCGATTCATATCCATTGGAGCCTTTATTATCATGATTATGATCCTGCTTGACAATTGTCAAGGCCGTACCAGTAGTATTATCTATTCACCTGTGTAATATGTGTATGGGTTTTATTGAATTTTGCGGATATAAAAAAAACGTCAAACCTGTTGCATGACATAGGGGCCAGGGGATATGACATAAGTGACAAAAAAATCAATTTTATTGTTTTGTTACTTAACCTGTTTGTGTGTATAATATATAGGCAGTATCAAAATGATTGTTTTCCAATTGTTTTCAATTTTTGTGAGTTTTTTCAATCATCATGTTGCTGACATTTATATTTGGCATTTTGTTTCAATAAATTCAAATTGCTAAGAATGTCAGGCTTATTTTAAGAATTTTAATTTACACAGAAGTTCTTTTTAAGGAAGTCTTTCTTTTCAAGATTTTATCACAAAACTGGTGTGGTGGCATATCCCCAGTGTAGTAGGGGCTGTGCAATAATTATGAGCCCTGGGGAGGGTAAAATTGGGGGGCAAGAAATTTTACGAGCCAAAAGGGGGAAGCAATTTTTGGCAAGCCGAGAGGGGGGGAGGTTTATTTTTGGCACACATTCATGGGGCGCCTTTTAAATAAAACGCTCTAAAATTAAAAAGGCTTAGAAAAACAGTATGGAAACGCTTTAAAAATATGCAAATTTTCTTGCTCGCTGCGCTCGCAACAGGTACGTATATACACCATTTAATGTTTGTAAATTGGGATCCCAAAATTTGGCATGCGCAAGGGGGGGCAAAGAATTTTTGGCGGGCCGAGGGGGGGCAATCGATTTTTGGAGAGCCGTTTGGAAATTTTACCCCCCCTGCTCATAATTATTGCACAGCCCCTAATAACAATTGTTGTGATATGACCATGTTGACAGGAAAATGTGTACAAGTACTTTGTTGTTCTGTTTTCCACTAATGATCGGTGACAAGAATCAAGAAATATTTTGTTTTACACAGTCACATGGGTCCTCACGTATGAAGTATATGGGGTGTGCCTCTCTAATGGATCGTTTTTTTGCACAAAATCCCTAAATATGGATCCTGAATTGAGAAAAAAACATCAAACCAGTGTCTATTAGGTCAAAAATCACACCCCCCATGGGTCGATCTCATTGATGCTCACATAAAGATACATAGATGATAACCCAAAATCCCCAAAATCCCAGCCCAAAATACATCAATACTGACTACATACCGGTGCTTTTAATCTTGGATACACAGTAGAATCTGTATTGTAGGTATAGTCCCACACATAAAGTTCAAGTGTGAATTAGGTTTTGAGCATAAATAAAAATAGTACTACATGTATAGCAGAGACAGTCAATACCATATTAAATATGCAAAATTGTTGGGAAACGTTGTTGCTGATGATGGACACATAAACATTCCTAGGATCTGTTGGGCCACAGCATATAGCCACCCATGTACAAAATTCAGTCATATGGTCAGTACATATACAGTGAGTAGTACACCAATAATTCCACAATTCCACCTGTTATTGTGCTACCAGTAGTAGTATTAAGGAAAGCTAGTCATTCCACCAGTTAGGGACGCACCATTAGATATTATCGGGGGGGCTAGGGAGTTTGGGTTAGGCAAAATTTTTTTTTTTTGGCCGCCGATGGCGGCGAAATTTTTTTTTTCGCTGCCTTTGGAGCCAAATTTTTTTTTTCGCCGCCATTTCAATTTTAATGTATACCTTTATACAGAGCTGGGTAGGGGAAAATTTTTTTTTTTTTCTCATCAATGAGGCAATTTTTTTTTTTACTCATCAGTGAGGCAAATTTTTTTTTTACTCATCAGTGAGGCAAAACTTTTTTTTTTTTTTTTACTCCCTAGCCCCCCCGATAATATCTAATGGTGCGTCCCTTAGTCATTCACAAAGGTCAACCACCAGTTGGCCCCAGACAGACAATGCAGTCACCTGCCACAAGTCAGGGCAATTCCCTCATAATACCTAGTCAAACTGAACAACACTAAACCTTGACTTTGAGAATCAATAAAATATTAATTTATATGTTGTATACTATAAACACATGTAGTGTACTATAAAACCGAGTGATATGGGATGTACAGTGAGTAGTACACCAATAATTCCACAAGTCCACTATTGTGCTACCAGACTCTGGCTACCAGTATTAAGGAAAGCTAGTCATTCCACCAGTTTATAGTCATCCACAAAGGTCAACCACCAGTTGGCCCCAGACAGACAATGCAGTCACCTGTCACAAGTCAGGGCAATTCCCTCATAATACCTAGTCAAACTGAACAACACTAAACCTTGACTTTGAGAATCAATAAAATATTAATTTTTATGTTGCATACTATAAACACATGCAGTGTATTAAACCCAGTGATATGGACGTAGCACAACAAAGGTTGTAAAAATATTAGTTCTACCTGCAGAATTGACAAATTGTTAAGTAATGTGTAAAAATTATGCACATAATTTCCCTACCTGCATTTACTTGTCAAAAGTCTTGACATCAAACTGAGTAATCAAACCCTTGTATTTAATTCCCATCCAATCCATTCAGCACACAACAAAACAAATTCCATCCACAGGTATCAAATTACAATACAACTGGGTAAATACTTGCCTGCTGCAATGGTGGTCAGAAGTAGCTGAAGTTTACATACAAAATGGTTTATTACAATACAATTCATGGTTTATTTAACTGGTACAGGGCCAAAGTGATTTATTTTTATTGCCAGTTCCTTGCACAAGTGTGAGTGGTATTAAAAGCCCAGTAGGCATGCATGGTATAAACTGGTGGTGATTTAGTCATTCTGTGCATAGAGCCCAGACATAGAGTTGTATAAATGCATAGTATTACCATGGTATTACTATTAGTATATGAATATTATTTGCTTGCAATGATGGCCTTTCCATCATTATTAAAGCATTACTGATGTTTATATCACAAAATATGACAAATAAGAACTATGAAAAAAATTATAGGCCTAAATGGTTATTATTAAATTATCACTAATTATTAATATTATTATGTTACATAACATGTTTGATTGTTTGTAATTTTAATTAATGGTATGATTAGTTTAATATGTTATGTTTATGTTATATATAATTTAGTTTAATATGCTATGTTATATTTAATTTGCCATTTTATAAATGATAATGTTTAATGTTTAAGTTATTTTATTTATTTAGGCCTATTTATTTACTTTTAAATTTTATTTTATTTTATTTTATTTTATTATGTTATGTTATTTTTGTATTATGTTATGTTTTTAATTAATTTAATTAACAACTGAATTTTATATTTGGGTGTGCCGTCGGATATCATATTACCGGTGCAGCCATTCAATGCGTGAAAATACAGTACTGGTGCAGCCACTATGTGAAAATGGTCAAGCTTTCATGATCATCAGATGTGGCTCTGACTTCTTTAGTCCTCATGTATGAAAAGATTAAACATCCGTCTGAATGGTGTACCATAGCAATAATTTCTGAAATAATGTTTTTTTAAAGAAACTGGCTTGAGGGAACCGGGCCTGCTGATAACTTATGGGATTTCCTACATTTCCATATCAATGGGGGGGGGGGAGTATGTCCCTATGCCCCAATGAATGATGCAACTATGAACTCCCCCTCCCCTGGCCCCTCCCTTTTGAATAGGCACAAAATGCCCCCCCCCATTTTGGCATGCCAACAAATCTTTGCACCCCCCATATAATTCACCACCCAGGGGGTACACATTACTGTACGGTACACATTTCTAAATTGGTAGCTTTAAAGCCATAGTGATATTGTAACAATTACTGAGGAGGATGCCGAGCTATATATATCACAATTATTTGTATTTTATAGTATACCCTGCAAAATTCAAGATTTTAGGTGCTGTTGTGGCAAATATCAAGCACAGGAACCATTGTTTAATATAAATTACGATGGAAACATAATGTGTAGTATTGTGTACGTGGTGTTACATATATGTCATATGTGACATGTCATGTCAAAAGGAGACACTTTTGGGCAGGATCGTAAATGGAGAAATAGCCAAAAATCTGCCCAGGGTGATTTTTTCACAATTTGGGTTTGTTGCAAATTTGTGATGTTATTAATATTAGAAATATTGTCTGATAGTTTCAGACCGGAATATAACTGGCATCTTCTATTTTTTTGAGACATTTTTCAAGGTAATTTTTTAAAGGCCGATATCTCAATTTGCAATTTTATAATACCATAACTTACGAACTCAATATCTTCGCTTAGGAATGTCCGATTTCATTGGGGAAAACGGTGTTGTGGAGCAAAATATCTCTTCATATAAGATATGTCAAAATATTAAAATTGATAACCTGCCCAAAAGTGTCTCCTTTTGACATAACACGTCACATAATACACGTACATGCGGGACGGTCTTACACACATCAAAGGACTCTGCCGTAGCACAACCAATGGAGTGACACATATTGGCAACATCGGCACTGGTAGCAAGTTTCAATTTTCCCTGCTTTACCCAGTTGTTCAGCTCAAAATTAAATTAAATAGGGACATATCTGTCAGTAAAAAAGCTATTTCATGAAAGAAAAACTAACATATTTTTAATGGACTTACAATATATGCATTAAGAGTATTTTGTGATCCTGACATCATATTTTTAATTATGACACTTTTCAGTAGAAACCATGAAAAAAACGTATTCTCAACATTTTGATTTAAATGCATTTGCGAGTTTATGCATGACAGATGTGTGACTTGTATAGCTCGGTCCCAGCCGATTTGTGCTCCTTCGTCACTAAACAAACCGTCTGGCGACAACCTCATATACATCTTTTCTGATTGGCTGAACATCAACTCCCTAAACCAGCGTTAAATTTTGCTGTCAATCAACGCTGGGCTTCAGCGCATGCAGCAGTTGATAGACAGCTATGTAGGCCTACGTGAGAACGCGTTGCAAGTCGCGTACACATGAAAGGTGATATCAGACGATCGACGCCTCAGTGGCTGCAAAAGCTAGCGTACATAATTTTTCGTTTGCAGTATACAAATAGTGGAGGGCACTTAAGTCACGTCCTAGTCCGGGGGGGGGGGGTATTCAAGTTTGGTTTTGGTAGGGATGTGCCGCTGAGATTTTGGAAGTGGACCCATAAATATACCAATTTTTCAAGCAATTTGGACCCATTGATATACCAAAAGTCAAAATTTTCGGCCGAATTTAACCAAAATTGTCTTAGATTTTATAAATTTTCCCAAAATTTTGGGAAAATTTTGGCTAGATTAAGGAAAAATTGGGCTGTTTTCCGAAAAAATTGAGAAAATTTTGAAAAAAAGACCCATTCATATACCAAAATAGGCTTTGAAAAGGGGGTCATTGAAGGCTGAAAATGCTACCCATGTTTGCGGCACGTCCCTGTATGGTCATTTGTACTGAGTACCCCCCCCCCCCCCGGGTCCTAGTAGTAGTAATAAGTCCCGGTAATATTAAAGTATAGCCAATTGAAAACAGTTTTATTTATAAATTCATTAACCAATCAGCAATTGTCATTTCACGGGTTGTCGCCAGGCTGTTTGATTAATGATAGAGGAACACAAACCGGCTGGGACCGAGACAAGACTTGTATCACACTGCATGCTTGGCCACTGTCACTGTGTAAATAGATAGATGTCAAAACGTACTAATTCAAATTTGTCAACAATGGCAAAAATGTCAATGTCTGAATTGAATATCATAAAATCATGCATAGCCAGCCGCCGCATCACTCTGTGACAGGGAAAACAATAACCAGGAAATTAACTTACTTCTCAACACAATTTAGCCACCTTCAAAATACAGGAATTTCTCGGAATTATTGATGGTTGAATCCCGGGTTGAATTCGCATTCGTTGAACTACGTTGAACCCGCAAGCCAAAGACACATACACACATGGGATTTCAATTTGTATGTGTCGGCATTTGAAAACACTGCGCATGTGCAAAAGCAGCCCGTAACCAATTACCAATTTTTAATGTCAAGAGTGGAAATAACTGGGCGCAGGTATGGTCAGCCAAGTGTTCAATAATTTAGTTCACATGCACTTATACTTGAGCATGCTGACCAATCACGTTTAAAGAAAAGGAAGAAGGACACAAAATAAAGAATAAGCTATACTCACAACAAATCATGTGAACAATTTTATTATCAGCCTTTGGGTCAAGAGAAAGGAAATTCAAATGTAATCTTAAGATCTAGTTGATGTTGATCACAGGTACTAGGTTTCAATGCACTGTCGGCACACAAGGCATCGAGACGGGACCATCGTGTACCATCGGACGGTCCATGATTTCTAAGGGCTGGCCTCTTCCCCCAAATAAAGACACTACAGAATAATAATTAAAAAAACCATCCTAGTTGCCTACGCCACTGAGCTTTGCCAGTTCTTTGATGCTATGGGGGCATAAGTAACCGGGGCCGGATTTACCTTTTTGGGGGCCCTGGGCCAGGCCAAAATTTGGAGGCCCCAAACGCACCGTGGGGAAGGCATGTGCACTCAAGTGGCCAAGTTTTTAGAGTTTACTAGGACATTTGCGTGCGAAGCGCGCGAAAACATCGCAATTTTAAACTATTAGCCCAAATTGCAATTTTTGTAGGCTATTTTGGCCACAAACATGGTGTTTTTCGGCTAAAATGGAAGATGCACTCTGCACAGGGCAATTTTGGGGCCCCAAAAAATTTGGGGGGCCCATCTGGCCCTAAATCCGGCCCTGTAAGTAACAGTCAGAAGTTGTCACGTCATTCTGACTTTTTGTAAAACAAACAAACAAGCAAACATCTATATATCTTACCGTGAATCCATCAGAAGTTTTAACATTATGTTCAACCCTAGAAAGTGCTGCTGCCTCTTGTTGAAGTTGTTGCTTAAAAAGCCACTTCAACATAGTATTCTTTGGGGCCCGGTCTTGGGCCAAATTTTGCTTGGGTTTCACAACATTTTTCTCATCATATTCTATCCGATCATCCATTGTCTTTTATTGTCTTAAGCGTCAAGACAAAAAGAGATTCATCTAAATGTATGACGGTATATTCCGAGTGCATGAGATTTGTATGCCTCTCTTAATCCTCAGTCGGTCTTCAACTAGTATAGTATGAGCACAAAGAAGCTACAAGACGAAGGCCTAAACAACGGTTCTTATATTATTTTCCAGAAACGGTGTTTCTTAGCGTCCAAAAATGAGATGAATTCACACAACTTTTGCAGTTCTCGTTCTTTCATGACAGACTGACAAGAATGAGCTCACAGTCATGACAGTCGCATACCGTTATACCAATACCATGTAAATATAAAATGGTTCAGTAACACTATAGTCACCAAAACGGTAGTCCACAAGGAAGTGTCATCAAGTGTAAATATGTCTATAAATAGCATTATAGAATTTTCAATAGAATTTCTATCATAGAATTACTAAATATGTAGTAGTTCGGTGATTTTCCGTATTTCATGCATTCAATTGAAACAATATCACCATCATTATCTTCACGGGTCAAAGCTTATTGGTGCGAACCTTTTTTGCATTAGACTTGCGTTTAGCTTGCATTTCCCCATAAACGCCAAAAGACGACACTGTCGACAGGTCTACGCAATCATAGAGCTTCATGCAATCTTCACACACAATTGACCCAACAAATCAGGGCGACATGAGGCTTACTCAAGTATATCCTATCTGATGTTATAAATTAATATGAACTTATTATGAAGTTCATCCCATGAGTTCATCATGATCATAAAATGATGAACACTTCAACGAACAGTTCATGAGTTCAAGCCATTTTGATAACATGCAGGTAATTCAATATGTTGAAGGAGATTATCAGAGAATTTTTGTACAAAATATTTTGTTTAACTGCGACGCCAACAATGACCAAACGATCAACAAATTATATAGGCCAATTTGATAATAATAGTTTTTTTTCAATAGATCATAACTAGTATTTCATAAAACATTGCAAATATCTCGCTATCTAAGCAACATCTTTAACAACACTATGTACACCGAGTGGAAAAAGTGGAAAAACGAGTGAGAGTGAAATGGAGGACCACCCCTTTTTGAGTGGAAAAATTCACTCTAAAAGGATTGAAAAAAGTAGTCTGTATACTCTCAAAAGAGTGAACATTGCCTAAAGAAGATGTACTTTCTTTCATTTTAACGTGTTTTCCGGGTAGTCCTTCGTTCAACTCCTTGAAAGAGTGGAAATTCACTCTTTTACAATTTCAGAGAGTAAGCCATGGACCTTTGTCTATTCAATTGCTTGTAACTTTACTTCTTGAGGCCACATTGGATTCAATGTGGTGTCATAATGAAAAAACCACCAAATTTACCCCAATATTGTTCAGTTTTGAAATTGTGATTATTTTTCCAAGTGTATAAGGATACTTTTTTGGCACAGTATACATCATAGTAGACGTTCACCGTCTTAAAGACTCCACAGTGTGTGATAATAATTATTAGCACTTTCAGTTTGAGCTGTACTAATTAATCACTCGATTTAAAGATTATAGTACAATAGGTATAATTGGACTAACCGTTCTCGACATTTTCAATTTACTCATCAATCAATTAGTTATCATCATTATAGGCACATCATAGCAGGGTTGGCCTATTTTTCGGGCTTATATCGGCGACTCCCAAACGCATCAATACGGGGCTTATACATGTGGTTAGGGTAAATGATAAACCATGCAATCCTTTGAAAATTGATTTTTTTTACGAACTACTTCTTCCAATATTCTTAATCCCAATCGAAACTTCACTGGAAAACTACTGAACTTTTAAAAATTCTGAGAAATTGCCACAAGGAAGTTCTATTTTTCGTTTTTGCTGATGATATGGTGAAATTGTATATCCGTATTGGTTATTATTTATTATTTTAATATTAATTTCGCCGACAGCAGGCCCATTTTGTTCAATGACATCTCAAAATTAGAAGATGGAATAATTACAATTGAGTATGATGAGGCTATAGATAGCTTGGGTCAGATGAGCAGTATCCTCAAGGGCTTGTCAAACATTTATTAGAATTGAACGGGTCAATGTCCACTTTCAAACTAATAATACTACTGTATCCCCGATATGGCGTTTAATATAATTTGATAGAATTAATTGGGGAAAAACGAGCAGTATGTAAGTAATATATTTATAAAGCCTTGGTAAAAACTAACGACAAACACTTTAATATTTAATATTTAATCATTATAATTTATCCGCGCTTCAATGAATTACCTTGACCTCCAGTCTCGACTTTTAAAATACACTAAGGTCACAATAAGTAATACAAGTATATTGGGGTCATAGAACCGAGCCTTGGTATCCTATTGTGCTATTTAAAACAGAGAGGGCACGTTAAGATTTGGACACATTCCAACCGAGGACGCCCTCGGTTACCAGAAACAACTACGAGGCATACCGTACATTTATAACTACCATGCGCGTATGTCTTTTGTGTATAATGTTTTATACTGATGACTGTGTACTTTCTGAGGCCATCCAGAGACAGGAAAGTTTACCTTGATGCTGTCTTTGTCCATACGCTCCCCTTCGGTGACGGTGTGTGGTAGTCTCGGTCCCAACCGATTTGTGCTCCTCCGTCACTAGTTTGTTTAGTGACGGAGGAGCACAAATCGGCTGGGACCGAGACTAGGTGTAGGGGTGTGTGTGTGTGGGGGGATGATTTAGATTACCGTTAACTTATTTTACTACACCCAGAGAAAGAAATATGGCGTAGGCCTATATTGATTTAGATGTCATTTATTTTGTGAGGACATCCAGAAACAGGAAAGCCTACCTTGATGTTGTCCTTGCTATAATAGCAGAATGCAATTCGCCGTAGAAGTAGTGATGTAACAGGATTACGGACACGATTAATTACCATAGCAATAGATTTACACTATTTTTTAATGTATTGCCCCGCACTATAAGCAGGTTGCACTCATCACCTGTTTATGTGTGCAATGATAGATTGACTACGATACCGCTCTTTTAAAAGACACTAAATCTTACAGCATGATCAGCATGATGTGAAAATTCTATAGAATTATGATCCAGTTCTTTATTCAAGTTTATCATTACTTTTCTTTGTTGATTGAAGAGACACTATAATGTATTCTGCTTATAAAATCAAAACGATAATTATTTGAGGGTTTATTTTACACATAAGATGAAACGTGTTTCACCATGTTCATGGTAGGCTACGAATTGGATCCGAAAAGTGCAAATATGTGAGGAATGAGACTATTAATCGAAAGTTGAAGTAACAATTTTCACGATGAGTCAGAAAATCTACGTAAAAATTTAAAAATAGTGCCATATTTTTTTTTATTCTACATGAAATAATCAAACTATGTATAATGAAATGAGTACAAAACTTACTTTCATGACCTAAATCTAGTTCGGTTCAGGAAATGTTAATATTGGCGACAGTCTTAGAATCGACAATTTTTAAACAAGTGACACGCATTAGAACAACAGACAATGTAATACATTATGATCATAATGATTATACGCAATACCGGGTACTTGTATTCATTAATATTCATCACCACATTCATGAAGTATAAATCGTGATGTTCAACCAAAAAAGGTTGTTGATACCGCGTAGGATAGAGTTACGTAAGTATCGTGCCTTAAGGGTGTTGCTATTATTTTATTAGTATTAACATGATTAAGGGACATTTACACGATTTAAAAAATACTGATTAATGCAGATTGAAGTATAGATTCACATCATATGGCGCGTCAACGCGGATAACAGCACCAATAAGAATTAATCTGGATTTGTTGAACCGCGCTATTTTTGTGTCTGACAAAATATGCACGACACACCGCTTGCTATACTGAGTGGTTACCATGGTAATTACTCCAGGTTTTTGGAGACCAGATCAGAATGGATTCAAGAGTGTCGTGGAGATGTCTCATTTGTGTGCACAGTTTATGTACAGTAAGTTGTAAATTTATTATGTTGTCATATTACGTGTGTAGACATTTTAAATTATTTTCATTAGCTTAGAACAGAATTAGGAAATCCAACGCAGTGTAAATTCGAACGTCGTTGTGTCGCTTTTCAAGTTAGTAAAAAATTGCGCTTACCATGCTTACCTTATATTATACTGTAGGTATTTCTGTTTCTTGGAGGAAAGTATAAATCTTGGTATTTTATATACACACATTTATCTTTCTTTGAGAAAGATTTTATGGCACAGAGAAAATATAAAGGTAGAAAATACCAACTCTGCAGATTACACCCAAATCATAAATATGATAAAGCATAAACAAAGACCCGGGCGGTGGAAAGCGTACGTCAGTGACAATACCTTTATTCTAAACATACCAAACGGGCGTACATTAACTCGCCCTATATTCCACATACGTTTCCTCAAAATTATTACGGGAGAAAAAAAAATACGTTGGCAAGCTGGATAAATAAACAAAGAGTATAATTTAACACTAATGTGTTATGCATGTAGATTCAGTTGCTGTATATCAATGCAACATGAGACTTTAATGTGTTTTGTTAAAGCCATAATATATATACGATTTCGGTCACATTTTAACTTGGTTATTCTTTGCCAAATGATATAAATATTATTAGTAACAACTGTCAGGAAAGTTTTCTGGTCATTTAAAGCCGAACCTATGAGGTAAAATGAAAGAAAACTCGCCTATACCTTAGTCGCTTTAACTGATGTGATATGGGCAGATTTATGTATTTGTGGGCGGGATTGCTGTCACGTAAATTCAAATGACAGCAATCAAGCCGAGCTCAGTGTAGGAATCTTTAGTTAGTGTTCGTTATCAATGGGCAATGCAAATGATCAATAGCAGACAAACTGTCCGAAAGATTTTGTTATTATTCATTACTGGATGTGCAATGCTATTGTACCCTAATCCTAAAATACCGGTATAAATGTTTTACGTCTACCCTAATGTGCAAAACATTATCATCAGTGCAATATATAAAAAATGGTTTTCACCTATCGCTATGACAATTAATCCCATTACACCACTAGGCCTACTTCTACGGCGAATAGTGGCAGATGTAGCAACAAAAATGGTGCCTGACTTCCAGTTTCCCTTGTCCTTCATCCGTTAAGTACTATAAGTACTATATATCTAACGCATGATCGCAATATACTTTGGAAAGATATATTATCTATGTATATTAATACGTCTTGCCCTTTTCTATTCAAAGATGTAATGAAGGTAGCTACAATCCAGGAAAAAAATAGTTGGCACACTTGCACTAAACAATGGAAATGCGTGCAATATCAAAATTGGAGAGGCGAGTGAAACATGCATGCAATATATGTGAAGTACAGACTCCCACTATATCTCACCCTTCCCCACTCCCCCATCTTTCAATGATGGAGGGTTTCACGGACCTGTTGACAACATGGTTTTGGTCCAACATTGAATTGGGGGAGCGGGGGAAGAGATATACCAAAAGACAGGCAAAGTGTGCCAACCTTTTTTTCCTGGATTGTAGCTGCCCAGAGACCATTATTAACACAATAGCTCAAGATAACGGTCTCGGGCAGCGAGCTAAACAAAAGGAATACCATGGACATTCTAGAAACACTATGGAAAGGATCACAACATATGTGTCGTATGTGAAGACTGACTGTTCTGTCTGAGAGAAACAGACAACAGATTACGCAAATTCAATTCTCCTTTTCGCGCCATTGGCTCCACACAGCAAAGTACATAGCAAGAAAATGCAGTTGAACAACAAAAATCTAATATTATTACAGCCAATTTGTGTACATACAATAAAGCTTTTTATTAACATAAAATCTAATATTATTACAGCCAATTTGTGTACATAGGCCTACAATAAAGCTTTTTATTAACGTAATTCAATTGATTCAACAATAGACATTCAACACGGAGATGTGCAGATTCTACAATACAGATGACATCATTATTGACAGGGCCAAGGTCACCATATTACATACATCTATATCACAGCCGTTTTCGCCAAACGTTTGGCAACCAATTGCCGATCACGAACGTTTGTAAACATTTTCGTAAACGCCCGTAAACGTTTGATAAACGTTTGTGGTCGCTAAATGCTTGTCAAACGTTTGGTGAAAGTGGTTATGAGTATAGAATAATTTATAAACAACGTCTCACAGCGCCATGGTAGGTTGAATCCACAGCCACGCATGGCCATTTTGTTCCGACTTGTTTAATAGTTTTGAGACGCATAATGAGCGAGGGACATCCGACTAAGGCTACTGACAATAGCCTGGTAATTGACCTATCTGTGTGTGAGTGAGCATGTATACGCCATGAGGTCGTCTGCTTTTACACTGCCTCCACGAGTGAGTGCAGCTAGCCTACGCTTCACTATAGTTCGGCACATATAAAATCAGAATTTTTGTCAGTTTTTGAGTTCAAGACGCACAGTTCTTTGAACTTCTTTCTCAAGACGCAAGATAACGACTATCATATCCGTTCAACACATATATTTAAGTGTCTGGCTTCTTTAGAATAAATAAATTACGAGAGATATTCATCATTTTCTATCCCGGTATCCAAAGATTTATCGTCTGAACATCAAATCGTGCATAGCACATTCACGTGTATCGATCCCGGGTATTGATTTTAGTATCTCTACTGTACCAAGTAATTATTAGCCAGGCGATGTCGGTGTGCGTCTGTCTTGCAGAAGTGTTCAGATTTATTTAGCAAAACACTAATGTCAAGTTTCTTTCAATAAATTCGAGCCATTGTCATGGAAACGAGTGCGTTTGATATGCCTTATGGATTTATTAATGCTATCAAAGTCAATTTGGGCAGAATATTTCATTTGAAGGCCATGGCATAATGCAATAAAGATGATAATAATTTCGAAAAGACAACGATAAAAAAACCTCTAAATTGGAATTATTTTCACTATGCCCCTCAATGATCACGAAGCAGTAATGTTTTATTCATAACCGTTAATGTTCCACAAATTCTACCTTAAAGCCCTAAATTGGAAAACCTCATTTCCCAGGGAAAGATAAGACAGTCCTCTGGACCATCCAACGTACCATGAATTGGCAGGACTATATCTGGTATCTACTGGTCAGTTTATACTCTCATTTCCACATCTGTTGTTTTTAGCTGTGGCTTTAATACCAAAATAGTAGTGTAAATAAATAGCAGTGTCTTTAAACTTGTCCTGATATTGAAACCTCTTTTTAACTTCATACGTATGATGCTAACGGGTATATAATGACCGAAGCAACGTCAATGTGCAAACATCAAAGAAGGCATTGCCATGTGTTTGATCTCAAGTAACATATGCATCAACACCCTTCTTTTAACAAAAGGTCCACGATAACCTTTCTATGCATGGGAATCAAGCTAACACAATACAAAATCACTTATAACTTATACCTCCCAGTTTTAAGTTCAAAATTACTGACACCAAACCACTTTTAGCATGTAAAAATGCATTCTATTGTCTATATCACATTGTTATCTCTGTAGAAGGCATATAAGCAATCTCATTGAGTCCCCTCTTCTGCTGCAGGCAGCTTTAAGCTCTGATGACTGCAGTGGTGAAGCGGCTCAAGCAGCTATTGCGACAAATATTTACACTGTGATTCTTTGTATTTGCATGAGTCAATTCTGACAAAAAAAACATAAAAACAAAGCGCAGTGACTTATTAGTGAGCTACGCCCAGGCACAACGACCAGGCACAACGCCTAGACGTTGATCCACAAACCTCAGCACACTTTACAGGTTGTCGCTGACCACTACGGCCCCACATCATTCCAGAAACCATTTAACAACAACACATGGACTTTGTAGCTTCAACAACGCACACCCTAGACATTCCACAAATGACCATCGCAACCAGGATCAGCTCATCGAGTTTTGTACGGGTTTAATACAACGAGACAATTAGCAGTAACTTCCTTGTCCAGGGGAATTTCAAGCTAACTCAATTTTTCCAATCCACAAAAGCGTACTAAACCACCGCCAGGGTTCGAACCCGTAACCTCTCGCACCATAGTCAAACGCCTTGCGATTGAACTAACTTGACAATCATCATTGAAGGTATTACTGAATCATCTTTATGCGGGTATCAACCAAAACAACCATGGTGGGTAGCCTATAATAGTTTACTACGCTGTGCACTATCACGCTAAAGAATAAACCACCAAATAACTCATGCTAATCCTGGGATCATCCTTTGACTCCCATCTTTGACTCCATACACGGGAGTCAAGCGGGTGATCAAATCTTTCCATTGGTGCCACATAGAACAACATAGTGTTTATAGAGATTCATAGAAGGGGTTGTACGGAACCTACTCACTTAGTACGGTTAACCTGCTGTTTTCCGTTTAGATGTTTAAACTTTTTCTCAATTCCGTTTCTGTATCTGCTTTTCTTTTAACATTACCTGTAAGTAATAGAATTTTTATGAGAACCAAAGTATATTTGCATTGGTAGGTGACAATAACATCCACGTTAATAATCATAGGAAAATATCAGAGGTCTGCCTACCGATTCGCGACGTATGAGGTTGATGCAGAATCTTTTGAATGACTCTCGTTAATATAAATACCAAGACCAACCTGAAATTGGTTGCCTTTTTTGTATTGCTTGTATTCTTATGGATTTTTCATGCAAATTCGAAATGTGAACATGGATACTTTAATTCATAATGTAAAACAGAATACTTGGTGTACATTCTAGTCGACATCCTTAAGGCACAGAGGGTCCATTATTTGTCGATGCTGAGGTCGATACAAGATACATTGCTACTTTCACAAGAAGTACACAGCCCAAGGATAGAGGCACAATGGAACATTCTTCTCTTAAGAAATGGTTCTCTTGACATGCTTGACGAATATACCTTTAAAGAGAACTGCTTTTCCGCACACGAACATTATAAGACACATTTTGTGCGAAAGAGACGACAATATATAAAGAAGGAGTGTGTGAACCAGAAATGACAAGGAAAAGGAAGAACAGTGGCCTGAAGTTACGATGGAAACCATAATGTTTTCAGGTGCCCTGTTTTCGTAATTTGTACGAGTTGATGAGCTTGTAAATTCCCGCGTGTTCAACTGCGTAGCGAGACTGTACTCTACAAAATAATTAAAACCGTGACTTTTGCGCCATTTTTGCCAAGTCGTTTCGTCTGTTGCTGATTGTTACACAAATGAAAGGTCTAAAAATAGGAATAAATGTCAACATTTAATAGATACATTGACGAAAAGACCCGAAAACCCAATCTTTCCAAAATATTTTACCGAGGGTGTATGATAAAAGACCAACTCCAAACAAATAGCCTGCATGAGTTTCATTCGCGGATAAAAGCTTTCGCTTAACCCCCCCCCCAAAAAAACCCATTGTGCTAGTCCATTGAACATGTTGAACAAAACAAATCGAGAGATTATGATTTTTATGTTGAAAATATACGCCAAATTAAAGTTTTGTATAAGAAATGTAGGGAAACACTGGTACATTTTAATCGATAATGTTCAATTCTAGACACCAACAGCTATCACACTAATATACACATTACGTTTTCAGCTACTACTATTTTTTTATTCTATGAACTGTGAATTTGTGTGAAAATTGAGGGCGCTATTTACATACATGTCAAATTTAATTTAATCAATAATATGAGTTATTCTCTCATTAAATGATCAAATGTAGTTTGACAATTTGCTTGCTATATGTTACTCATTTTTACGATGTTTTAATGTCATTATACAAGTGTCTACCCTTGTAAAGATGCAAACAAGATTTAAGATAAATAGCGCCATCAGTGTTCAACTTTGCTTAAAATGAATACAGTTCTACATGCCATCAAACAACCGTAGCCCTGATTACTACTTGAACAATAGTATGTATGAAAGATAGTGTCAGAATGATTGACAGTGACTGACAGTAAAATGAATGGTTATTACTACAGATTACAAAAACGATTTTTTTTTTCATTTGAGTTAAAAAAATTGTAACTCCAAGTCTTGAATGGAACTATTGGCTGTCGGGCTTGTGTTAAGGTAAATCTCTCTAACGTCCTTAGTAGACCTACTTCTTGCGCTGTAAAGGTCGAGCCAGTGACAATTTCAATAGCAGACGGTCATTGCTTTACCGAGGGAATATCTGGTTATAAATCCAGTTTAAAGCCCAGGTCCGCGTCAGAAATCTGATCTCAAGATTTTGTTGACACAGGCCTTTCGCTCTGTTCAATATTTACAATATATAAATGCTTACAGTCACATATGATGCAGCGAATTTGAAAAAAAAACCATCATGTCATAAATGCAAGTGCCTTATTCGTTTAATGTAGGTCATACTTTAAACTGACAATATCATAATATTGACACCATTTCACAAAGTTACGGTCGGTGTTCGTTCACGGTAACAACCTGTATCATAACGCAATATGAATAATGTTCCGCAGCTACGTATGAGGAGAACGTGGCTCAGTGATTCTCGCTTCTGGTGCATAGGTCCCGGGTTCGATTCCCGGGGGTGGAAAACTTGCTGAGGTATTGACTTGGCAAAATAAAGTCTAAATATAATTGGCAAACTCTGTAGATTTAATTCATACTTCCGCTCTCCCCATGGTCCATTAAGAGATGGGTAAACGAACCATGAGATAATTCTATCCTTCGGAGGGAACGTTAAGCCGTCGGTACCGTGTACAGGAGATCAAAACCTGCACATGTAACTCGCAGTCAGTTTCGAGAAGAGTAGGATGTTAAGGCCACTGACAGTACCAACTTACTGCTTCACAATAGGCTTTCTTGGGTTACTCCAGGATGGTCAAACAAAAATAAAAAAAACCACGTAGTCTGCTGTGATTTAATAGATGTAACTGATTTGGGGATTTGCAGTAAAGGCCTGCTGATTCAATACATTATGCACTAACAAACTGTCTAACGCTAAGAGCTTACTTTTTACATACACCCTTTTGTTAGATAGTTTCCTTTTCTAACTCATCATGCTCATGCTCTTGACACGTTTTACCGCCATCAATAATCTAAGGAGATTGTATCTCTTTTTGTTCTCTCTATGCATTTTACTCGGGGCAATTGAACTTCAAGAAGGCACAGTAAAGGGTGTTAAATTATCTTTAGTGCGGTGTTAATTTGCAACTTAGACACTTGTGCAATTGACAGGTTCATTCCCGAAATCCTTTGCAAAAAACCGAAACTACGTCATTATCAATGCGCACACCGGGGCACATTGTCACTAACCTGAATCCTTCAAGTCTCTTATGGCGGCGCTGAGCCTGCCAATGTACATGTACACCAAGAGAGCCTGCAAAAAGCAAAAAAATGAAGTCCAGAATACCGTATACATGGTATAGGGCACTAGAAATAACAAAAGCTCAGAAAAAAAGCATCATACACTGCTCTATTATTAATACTCAGACTGGTCACACAATTTTACACTATTATGGTTAATGTATCGGCCTTATAGCGATGTTGTTGCTTGGACATGTTAAAAGTTATAGGTGTTAAATAATGCAGCAAGTATAGAACTTCATCAAGCGAACATGTCATCAATAAACCAGTACAATCTAGGCTGTACAAGATATGACATGTGAATAGCAACATTGTCGGCTTACGTGACAAAGTCATCCGGAGTAATTCAGCAGATAAGACGGCTGCTAAAGTTAAAATCATGAAAATGATGGATTAATCCAGCTGTATAATCGACAAGATCTGAAAAAGGAATGGTTATGTCACGCACGCCCGGTGTCATAACATGATTTTTACTAGAATGTATCAACAGTTTCATGGTCAATATTCGTCTTAATATTCTCGGGCGAGTTGGCTATTTAATCAGTTGAATGATTTTGTGTAGCTTTAATATATTTATATTTGGACGTTTAACATAAAAGTTAACAATTACTAAAAAAAGGCTCAATAATAGTAGCAGCAGCAGTACAATAGTTTAGATCTGTCCATTGGAAAGAATAATAAGAGCCCCTTATGCACTATTTGATACCTAAAGTGATTTCCCCTGATATGGATACGGAGCTGGTGTTTTGCAGGGTGATATATTTTCCTCTGATTTGTTTGTAACAGTAATTAACGACTACGCCCTGAGAATTGTTGCTGTTGGGAAGGAAGATGCATACACTGGGTTTTTTCTGGCAGCATCTCCCCATATTTTTATTTTTATTTTAAAAATATTGCCAAAGTTAGCCTTATTCCTGCTGGTGTGGAGAGTTTTCCATCCACTTTTGTACGTAACCTCGGAGTTGCTTTTGATCGTCAAATGTGTATGTCTGCTCACATCACCCAACTATGTAAATCAGTCAATGGGCTCATTAGAAACATGAACAGAATTCGTCCATATTTGGATTTCAGTACTTGCCATAATAACACAGAATGATCCTTCCAGACTACAGAAAGTACAGAACAAATGTGCCAGGCCGATATATCGTTAAGCCCAAGTCTGATCATGTGAGTCCACTCTTAAGAGACCCATTCCATGTCAACTCCAGGGATGTGCACCGCAAAAAAATGGACAATAAAATTATTTTTACTTTTGGAGTTCTGACCCCCCGAAGTTGGTCCTGGTTGGACGAAGTTGCATTTTGAGGGCCTTATATCTTTTAAAGTAAAGGAGTTACAAGTTTTCTGATACCAGATTTGAATTCTACACTAAAAAGTACCCCAGGATACATACTTTTCAAAGTTGTAAAGGGTTCCCTTTATACATTTATGGACCTCTAAACGTCGTCTTTCGCGTTGCGACACATTTTTTACGCTGATCCCCCTAAATTTCAAATTGATGCCACGGGAAAACGAAATGGAGTATAAAGCTCAAATTTTCAGGATTTTACTTTCTCATCAATATCTACCACCACACAGAAAAGAAAAAAAAATTGAAGAGGTGCTGCGGTGCACATCCCTGGAGTTGACATGGAATGGGTCAAGAGATCTTCATTGGGTACCAGTTCATGAGAGAATCAAGTTCAAGACACTCACGCTTGTGTACAAGTCCCTGAATGGGCTCTCTCCTCAGTACATTTCCAACTGCTATGAGTACTAGGTCCAGTGAGAGTGTTAATTTTACCATTCCTCGCACCCTGAAATGTGCTAGGATAGAGCCTTTTCAGTGACTGCTCCAAAGTTCTGGAATGGCTTACCATCTACAATCAAGAACGCCATCAGCCTGGGCTCATTTAAGTCATTGATCGAAACTCACTTATTTCCTTAATTTTTGCTGCTATTGCTTTCTGTATTTTTTTTTTTTGGTTTTCTTCTCTCTTGCGCCTTGAATATAGGCAGAGGCGCATATAAATACGTGTTGTTATGTTATGTTATGTTATGTTATGTTATGTTATGTTATGTTATGCACCGAGGATTCCACCTGGAAAAAGAAGGAGCAAACGGATTGGGGCAAAGGTGGTAACAGGTTTGGAAGTACTTCAATAGGAGGAAACATCTGAGTGTTGGCGTACAGTCACCAAGACATAGAGTTCATGTCTTTCAACCAAGGTCAAACATAAGTTGGAAGAGGTAAATGATTTCAAATACCTGCGCGAGTACATGGTTAGTAGCTGAGTAGAATGTCAAAACATATTAAGGCAGCAGCTTGGTCAGCATGTAATAATCTCAACAAAATCTGGAAGTTCATTCTACCAAAGAAATTCAAGCTGACGTAGTCTTTCAGTTTCAGTGCAACAATGAGGTGTGTGTAAACATTATAGATATGTGAAGCCTGGACCATTTTCGGCACTTATTCACGACATTCTTACACGGCTACCTGTTTCAGTTCACTGACTGTACAAAAATGTTGGATATCTCTTTTGATGACATCGTATAAGTACATAGATACAGAGGAATGTATCATGGTTTAATTTTTGTACTGTACACCTGAATTTGGAAAGTTGACCTTGAACAAAGATATATTCACTCGAACCTAAATTCTGTATCTTTGGCAAACCAAAATAAGAACGACCAGTGGGTGACTGATTGTCATAACAATATCAACTTCGAAAAAAAAGTTTGCGTGAATTTAGTCTCCACGGGAAAAAAAAAAGGCGCGAATTTTAGTAGCGCCGCATTAAGTACTAACCTACTTGTAAACGTCAATCAGACTTTGAATTTAATCTTCAGGGGTAATTTTATACTGCAAGCACACATGACTCAATGTTCATCCAAAAGAGCGCATAATTCTTACAGGTTTATATTAATATGCCATGTGGTTATTGCGCTTACCAGAGTTAAGCAAATAGCTCTAATATTTGCATCCGTCTTCTGCATTTATCGCAGCTTATTCGTAAGGAAGTCAATTCTGTTATTTAATATCTACCCAGCATGTATTGTATTGAAGAGCTAAGATGTGCACTGCATTCTTAAGCTTCTAAGAGCCAACCCTTTTATCAAGTTTTATGCTCATCTTTCAATTCAAACCTTTACAGAAAGTGTCAAATTTTTTCACGTATACAACTGCTTTTAAACCCGGGTAATGTTTAACAATAAACATGATAGAAAACACCAACATGACTAGAAATCAAAGGAATACTATCAATGTTTTTCAACATTGTATCCAGTAGTCATGCTAGTTCTTAACTTAATGCATCGTCGTGGGTAACAGCGAATGCAACTGAAAAGCTGTATATTGATGAAAAGGCAATAAGATTGAATTTCAAGAAAATACAAAAGTAAGCTTTCATATTATTTTGGTAGTTTATCTTCTACTTCTTCATAGACGAATTATTTACTGCTTGAAAAATATTTTTATTGCTATATACAAGTTGGACAAGAAGATGTGATAGCGACAATTCCAAACTTGCAAAATATTCCAAAAATATGCAACATTTAAAAACATAAGTTATCTCAATCGCCAACACACACCCAAGAAGAGTAATGGAATGGTAATTGAACATACTCCAATCACACAAGGTCATGTACAATTACGTAAACTTTATACACATGACAATATCATTAAACAAGAAGACATTATTATACTATAGGTAGCCTTTACTATTTTGATAAGGAAATCAAGTTATCCGTTTCTGAGGCAGCGAGAAAAGGGTAAGTGAACATGAGACATATTCCAATCACACCAGATCATGTACAATTACTTAAACTTACACAAGTGACAATATCATCAAACAGTTAAGAATACGTTACTAGGTAGCCTATCTTTTCTATTTTGACAAGGAAATCAAGCTATCCGTTTCTGAGGCAGCTAGAAAAGAGCAATCGTCCTATTGAATGACATATGACTGGATCTTATTTCAATTACAAAACAAACATGATATATGATTTCAATTTGTATTGTGTTTGCCATCAGATATAGGCTATCGACACGATGCTTTGATAGTCCAGATTAATGTGCATAGATTGGATTTGAATCGTGCGTTATGCGTCAACTACAAAGGCGTTCACACCTCGATGCTGAAAACCAAAGAGCTTTTAAATAGAAATAGAGTCGCAATAGATTATATAATCTTTTGTTCGTTTGATGCCGATTAGAAGTTGCGACAGGCTATTCATAAAAGTGGTACCATTGTTTCGAATAAAGGGGTTCCGCCATTACATTGGTCACTGATCCGGCATCATATTAACGCTCTACACAACAGGCGAGTATCAATAAGTGACCACACTACAGTCATGTGTAAGGGCAGTCATGTGTAAAGTGGTACCATTGTACTCAATGTATCCCAAATGTGTGCTTGTGTGGGTCTGAAGACTAAGTATAAGGAGGCTTTAGCTGTCGATGCAATCATCTTTACCACCCACCTGACGATAGGTGTTTCATTTAAATAAATTGAATGCTCTTGGTGATCGATTACACATTAGAATGTATGAAGGCTGCCATTTCCAGTCCATATATCTATATTACACTATAATGGTAATCGCTATACGTATACTTGTAAGTATAAGTATAGGCCTATAAAGGTTGTTTTTAAGAAATTTCCATTTAATTTTATTTTAAGAAGGCGATTGGTATAGAAATAGTGGCGTACCCAAAGAGGGGAGGGGGTTGGGGAGGGACAGATTCACCTCTGTGAGAAGTCTTGGGAGGGGGAGGGAGGAAGGGGGGAGGAGGGGATAGGGAGAATGAGAGAGGGCTGGAGGAAGGGATAATAAAGACAAGTATAGATAAATAGAAATATAAGGAAAATGATGGGAATGAGAGAGGGAGGGTGAGAGGGGACAATGAGAGCGAGGGAGTGATAAAATGTAGGCCTAGGAAAGAATAAGTACAGAGAAGGGAAAAGAAAGGAATGATGAATACATTTAATAATAATTATTAGGCCTATATAATAACTAAACACATAACAGCACTGGGCAGCCATTCGACGATGTCAATGCCTTTATTCGTTACGTAATTAAAACGCCCAGTCATATTATGTATTTCACACCTACCAAACACAACTCACCCAATTTCGCAAACTGGACGTTGAATGTACACTCTCATGAATATTGATTGGCAACATTTTCCAATATGTCAGCGCTCTAATTGGAAACAATAGAACAATAGACCCTGCAGAGCGTTGCTGAAAACCAATCCGGATCTAATCAAAATTCTCACACTCGTACACCTTTCTAAGGATAAATAGCGTACGTTACACGCCAGGCGTAGTTCTGGATGTCGATCAAAAAGTATGGAGGTATACCCGGTAGATGACCTTTGGACGACTTTACAAGTGGGCTTAAGGCTTCTATATTCTTACATGCTTCTGCTTCTTTCTGCTGCTATACTCCTCAACGCTACAATTGTAACCAAACGAGGAAGGAGCATGCTTTATGAAACAAAATATCAGAATCAAGAATCACTGCCCAACTTGTATTCCATGCATTATTTTACAATAATACGAACACAAATTATGGCTCTCTAATTCTCAACATTCAAACATTTCTGTAATGTCGCCTGCATTTAAAATTTGCGCGCGAAAAAGTTCAAGTCCACTTCTTGTACCACACTGTTATCTATTCAGATTTGATACTTTCAAGGTCACAAATAAATTGAGAGAAAGATCTAATGCATTCCAATATGTCTATAGCTCACCACACATTCTGCCAAATTCAATATGAATTCGGTTATTATTCATACTACAACTTCAAGATAAAAGTAGAAGCGATTTGAAACGGAAAACTTATACAAATCCCATAGCTATACGTTTGTGTCAGCTAAGTTGCTTTGGAAAATTTAAGCTAGGGAGATACAACATCACCATAGTACATAGATTAGCACAGGAATAGGGCCTTCATATATGAGACGAAGGTGATAAGGAATTCACTAGACTTGTAATAATACGAAGGCTACCCGATACTTATATTGCACGTACGTAATTATTCTAAAACCGAAACATAAAACGCCATAGACGCCGTAGTTCAGTGTAATTAAAAGCATCGCTCACATTGTTAAGCAAATTTACCTAAGGACCTATCTTTGAACATGCAGAATCAATGATTCTACGGTAACTTTCCCCTGAGTGGAAGGAATCCCTCCCTTAGGTTAAACTAGTATCCGCCATCATTATGCCCACCGTGCCTAAAGCAACACTGCGGTAGCTAAGGAAACAAGGCAACTTTTCCGTATGAAAACATTCCTGACTACGCCTGGTGCGATGTTTTACTCTACTCTATCGAGTAAAGGCATCAAGCTGCAGAAGTTGCCAGGAGCTTTTATTGATTGCCATTTGGGTTTGGGACTCATTTTACAATGTCATTATTTGATGACACATCTCAAGAATAACTGAACTTAACAATGTATAATTGTTTATATTCATTCGTTGCACTTTGTGTGCCGATTTCAATGTTTTTGCCGATTTCAAATATAAGTCGAGTAGAACAAAGTTGTGAAAGAAGTAAGTTTACCAGAGCCTGGGTGTACACTAAATCGTAATTTCAACAATGAACGCGTACTCCAGTAATAGTGACTTTCACTTTGTTAAGAAGTTTTGCGTTTGGTGGTTGTGGTGAAGGACTTATTTCATAGGTAAGCTTACTGAACCAAGGTGTGTATATGCATAACAAACAAAAAAGTACAAATGCCAAAGTATGCTTAGTATGTATGTGAACAGTCACTCATAATTTAAAAAAAAACTAAAAAAAAAACTCAGTTGTGTGATAGCATGTAAAACTACGTCATTTTTAAGAAACGGTGAACACTGATGGCGCTATTTATCTTAAATTGTGTTATTATCGTTACAAGAGGTAGACACTTGTATAATGACATTAAAACATCATAAAAGTGTAAGAAATAGCAACGAAATTGCCAAAAAACTTTCTATCATGAAATGTTAGCAATAACTTATATTATTTGGCTAAATTAAATTTAGAATATATATAAATAGCGCCCTCACTTTGCACACAAATATAGTTTATATAATAAAAATGCCACAGAAAAAGCAGAAAATTTATTGAAAAGAAACGAAAATCTATCTTTAAAAGAGCTGGAAATGTAATTTATACATTAGTGTGGTAGTTGTTGGTATTGTCCAGGTCTAGAATAGAACGTTATATAATGTTTTGTTAGAAAATTTAAAAAATGATAACATCAAACAACCGTGAAAGCTCTCATTTTGTTGGCATGCAGAAGCATTATATAACCTTTGTAATAAAACAATACCTTCAAAGTCAAATGAGTTCATTCTGGAAATACCTGATGCAGTCCTTGTGATGTGATAAGGAGTATCAATAGGTGCCAGAATTAATTACATCCAAGTATACCGGCTGACCTTGTCATCTCTTGATGACTTGAATCTTTGTGCAAATATCTAACTTAAGAACTATAAATAGATAGCATTAAACATTTATCGTATTAATGGCGGCGATTGCTTTCAAAACTTTCTTGTGGATTCGTACCCAACAATTTGATAATAATGGAGTAAAAACTCAAATTCTCCTTCCTTAAATACCGACCAGATGTGCCGTGTAAGGTTCCAGCTGCTTTTAGTTCACGGCAAAATACGTCCCCATTTACTATGGCAAGTATCTTATTACACTTATTCTATAGTGGCGGGTAAATTGATGAGATAAACCACTTGCGGCCGGCTATAATAAGAATTCAGTAAATGTTTAATACTTCGCATACAAGCGCATTATTGGTTTCGAGATCCTTATAAGATCCATCCAAACTCCATTGGAGCTATATTGTAACGGCTGTCTTTTAAAACAACCCTTAGAAAAGATTTCGGACCAGCAGTAGAGCCCACCGTAGGCATATCTGTACTCGCTTGTAACTGATGTAGAACTGCCCAACAAACACATTATGTTTTGGGCAAAGCTTGCAAGAAAACGTTTAAATGTCGGGTTATATATAAAGGGTATAAAACGCCTTCATAACATTCAAAAACTTTTTTTTTCAAAAACATATTGCAAAATATTCTAACATAATGTTATTTAAGTGTTGACAAAATAGTTTTCAAAATTATTTGCAAAAATTATTACAACAACATTTTAAAAACATTTTAAAAATGTTGTTGCAGTATGTTTTGATACAAAACGTTTTCATCATCTTTATAAATCCAGACACTTAATGTTATTAAAACATTTGTAGCAAACCAAAACCAAAAATAGAACTTGTTTAAAACTTTGGTGCAGATCTTTATATGGTTACTTGCCGGTTCAATAACAAACTCACATTACCAACAGGGATCTGTAGGAAAAACTGTTGCCAATCTCTGAAAAACCAAGGATCAGAACTTCAGAAGGCATGCAGGTCATTGCCAGGAGTGAGGAGGAAGTATATAGCACCAATGGTTGTCAAGTGGCAGCCCAAACACGAGAAACGAGCAAAAGATCCCACTAAGAAGGATGAAGATGTTGCCAGAAGACAGTAAGCGGTACCTGACATCAAGAATTGTATGGTGGATAGAACAGTTTTGAGAACCATTACAGGAGTCCAATTACAAGAGTCGCCTAAGAAAGTGTACAAGAACCAACATATAAAATATTAAGTTTTAAAAATACGTAATGGTATTTCTTTTTCACAAATCTGACACTGACGATAACATAACTAAAAACAAAATCGCTATCCAATGCGACAGTATCACATGATTAATGTGCCATCAGATGTACAACTGAGGTAATGGTAACAATAACAAACACGGATCTGTGTGGAAAACTGTTGCCAATCGTTGAGAAACTATTAAGGATCAGAAGGCTTAACTCTGCAGGTCATTGCCAGGTGTGCGGAAACAGTAGCAACAATGGTTCTCAAGTGACAGCCCAAACACGAGAAACAAAAGATCCCTGTAAGAAGGATCAAGATGTTGGCAGAGGACAGCAAACGGGACAGCAGATATAACACGGAAAAAATATCTCGGGAAGCCACTATTATGCTCTCGCGTGATTCTAAACATGGGATATGGTAAACAAATCAAAATTTTGATGAGTTAGTGCCAGAAGGTCCTATCTGCAATAGCTTCACTATATCTGACACCTGGCAGCTATTAAATATTTTATCTTCTTGAAATGATTATTAAGTATGTTCTACAAGCTAAACTGGCTGGATCCGAAGTCAATAAACGCGAAGAGAACATCATAGACAGGTGATTTAAAACTGAAATTCGAGAACCAGGTATGAATTGCTGCATTAAACTTTCCGCACAAAGTCGATAAATTCACAATGTACCCTAACGGAAGTATATTGTCATATACATGTTAGGACATTTCAAAATGACAATACAGTGTGAATGGCGAGACTTCAGATAATTGTGATCTTGAGTCGTTGTTTGAGGCAAAATACGATTTTGTGCACCCCTCTACGACCATGACACGGTTTTGTTTCTGTCTCTTCTAGAACTTGATTACATTACGTTTGGGTTTTGGAAAGAACCTTCTGTTAAATCATGCATGACTCAATTACAAATCTCTACATCCCTTTCTTCTTGTCTATTGATATTTTGAATAGTGTTTATCTTTCCCTAGTAGATAGCGCCCTGATCGATTCTTCCTGCATATCAATATGCTTCATTTACATTACATTACAGAGATCGGACACTAATTCCTACCATAACAAACCATGCATACAATGATCACATATATTACAGGTGATATAACAGGTCTATAAGATTATGAATGTTTTGAGTCATCCAGTAGTATAAAATAGACAAAAATATGAATCAAATACTGGACTCACCAACGATTTTTTCAGTAACGTTGCGACCCGTTCACCGGGTCTTCATCAGACTGCGCAGAGACTTGACTGATGGTTTGGTCACGTGATGGTAATCGGCGAGGAAGTAGTTTCACGGTGGGGTCCCAGGCGTGTGATAGCAGGAAACGGAGGCCCCTTCTTATTGAGTGCTGGCTGCTCAGCTCTTTCCCGGATGGATTCTTTCACTCCCCTCTCAAACCACCTCTCCTCCTTGTCGAAGATTATGATGTCGTCGGCATTGAATTGGTGGCCAGTGGCCAGCGGAGTCCTGGTTTTCGTTGGAACTTCCTCTCCGGTGTTGATTGAAGCGAGCTTTAATAGACTGTTTTGTCTCTCCTACATAAGACTGGGCACAGCTAGTTTCAGAGCATGTGAGGTCTATATTACAGGATTAGATTAGTAAACTATGATCTATTTGCAAGTATTATAATATATGTGACCATCCTCCACAACTGAGCCCGGATGTCGCTAGGGCCCCTCCTCTGAAATTCGCCAGCGCGCTTAACAATGAACGATAGGAAACCTCGGAGGTCGCCGCAGCATTAAAGAAAATAAACTACTTAAATGTCAAGTACTATAGATATGATATACATCATTTTAAAGCTAATTTCAAGCAGAATATTTTGGTTGAATATCTCAAAAATGATGATTGGCGACTTCAGGGCTCAGTTGTGCTGAGGGGTCACATATTGATTGAGCAGGAAAGATGTGATACTATTTTTTTGTATAGTAGTCTAGTTGCCGGCGTCAGGTATACATAGAATGTTTTTTATGATGATGACATGTATGATGCAAACGCATAGGTGTTGCGCGTTTGGCAATTTGGGAGGGGTGGGGGTTCAAAATGACCCCATAGGATTATAAAATCAAAATTTCATTTGCTCAAATACCTCTTTCAAATATATCAAATTTTTTACATAAATAAACAAAAATAAATAAATAAATAAATAAATAAATAAATAAATAAATAAATAAATAAATAAATGAATAAATAAATAAATAAATAAACGAAAAAAATGAACAAATTGTAGCGTAGCATTAAAATCATAAATATAACCATTGCTGGCAGGCGGACTCGAACCAACGATATTGACATCAGCAGTCTGATGCTCTATCATTGAGTTATGACAGCATCTAGTGATGAGGGTCGAGTTTTTAGCTTATTCGCCACTTGCACGGTTCCGCCATTATGCACTATGTGCGGGAGAGCCTCGAACTGGCAGCATACATGAATGGGAATTGAACCAGTCATCTAACTTTCTGTCTAAAGTTACGTTCTTCTTTCTTTCTTTTATGCTGTCAGTTCGAGGCTCTCCCCGCATATAGTGCATAATGGCGGAACCGTGCAAGTGGCGAATACAGTGTTTGTCTGTGATAATGCCGCCTCGTGAAAGAAATAAATATAAAATCTCAATTTTTAATTTAAATTTATTTGATAATTTTATAACCTATATTTTCTTCAGAGCAGGGACAAATATTTCCCCTTTTATCCAATTTGACCGCTAAATAAGAATCTATATACTTCTTTTATTACTAATTTAATTCCGCGATTTGTTCCATTAAGCAATATCAAAGATTAATGTCAAGCATCTCACAACAGATATTTAGTTGGCTTAGTGGTTTTGCATAGTGCTTTTTAACCGGGAGGTACCGAGATCGATTCCCACCTCTGCCTGCAATTTTTTTAAAGACTGGGAAATAATAACCTGACATTCGCCGCTGACATTCGTACTGCAGAAGCGGAGTTATAACTTGTTAAACTTTGCTCCTTCCGTAAAAGGGTACATTATTTTGGCACTACATTATTTCTTTTTTTTCCACATTGCTGGTATTAAATATCAAATGGTCATAATTGGCGGTCACTTCAAATCACCCCCAACTGAACGAGGTTCAGGAATGTCCTCTCATTGTTAATTGTTGGTTAGCCCACCACTTGAACAGGATTTAGCCAAAGCAAACAAAGACTTAAGCTTTTTACTAATGCTACACATAAGTATAAGCTTATTATCCTCTTCATCAATAGGATTAAAGATTGGTGCTTGACTGGAATTACGTGCTAGTGTCATTGGTTATTGTTAAAAGGCAATAAGGTGTGTAATTGCAATATTTCCTCTGAATAGGACAGACTCTATACATCGAACCATGGATGCTGAAGGTTCGCAATACTGTTATTAGCTGTTATTTAGGGGAAGGTATCTTCCAACCCCAATTTCAAATGAGTATTATCGATGTTATGTCTATTCTGAATGGGATGAGTGTAAACACCATTGCTGATATGCTCATGTTCAGTGAGTATTTGACAAGCTGTCGTTAAAGGAGCACCTTCACAGGCTGTATCTAAAGGATTAGTATCCATCAGTTTCGAGTGACTACGAAAACGGCTGGCTTGAAGACTGTCAAACATACAATGTAACATCAAATCCTCCTAATCTGTAAATATGTTATGGTCATAAAACTATACATGATTCTGGTCCTTTCAAGAGGATTCATTGTTTCCTTTCAAAGAAGCGGAAATTTCAATTCACGTTAAAACTGAAGTATCGGGAAGGGTGTTAGTTTTGTTGGGATGTGCCGCCGCCGTGGACACATTTATATTCCTGAGGTCATTTGTGTCCACATTTAAGGCAATTTCGCGAACTATTTTCAAATATATTTTGTTTGAAATTTTGGGCTCTACTTTAAACGAAGGCACATACGGTATTTGCGGTACATTCCCATATGGATATTTGTACTGCGTAGCACCCAGTTGAGTACAGTTATGTTATGTTTTGTTGGGAATTGAAGCTGGTATGAGAAAACCTGTAAAAACGTGAACTGGATGTCCACTGAGCATATTGAGTTGTGTTACTGACAGTATTGCTGGTCCTCTCTTTTAGGGGAAGTGCTTGCTGCAACTGCCTCCAACTAAACTCAATTTGAGAAAAACCAAAATGCGACAGCTTGTATACAGAATGTGATACTTCCAGAATGCAAGAAGGTTGTAAGTGGATTTGCATTTTCTTTGTCACTTTTATGAGTTGCTGGCAAACGCATTCGTATATGGCCGAAGTATATGCCATAGTTTGGAGACCTAACTCACTGCATGCACCAAAGCTCTAAATGTGACCGTACAGCACGAATGAGCCGTAAATGTCCTCAATTGTATTCCGAGTTACAGTGTAAAATGGGCATGAAGGTCGTATTCATTGGTACCTCAATTTGGTGCTACGTGTACCTCATTTAATGAGATACACGTAGCACCAAATTGAAATACCTATGAATATGACCTTCATGCCCATTTTACACTGTAACTCGGAATACAATTGAGGACATTTACGGCTCATTCGTGCTGTACGGTCACAAATATTGGTGAAGAAAAACCTAGACTTTGTTGAATTCGTATTGGTGAAACCTTTAACCAAATGGAAACTATTATTATGATTGGAAAAGGGCGTCAACAGCAGTATAGATAACATGATAGGGTATCGAACTTTCCTTGTAATTGACTTGAGATGAGAGTGAAGACCTGATAAAACCACCTTGTAATATACATTAGCAATGCTATATATAGTGCTTTTTGCAAGTATATATCTTTTGTGTGATCAATGCTTTTACAATGATCTGGTTCGGGGTTGTATACAATTTCTTCACGTGTATAGGTATTGCCGTGTCACTCATCTCTCATTGTGTTGGGGGGGGGGGGGTGAATGTATGTCACTGCACTGTGTTTAAGGGTGGGTGGGTTGAGATGTGACATGAGGTGTCACGGTGTGGTGAAGGGTGTATAAATATACATGGTGTATGTAATTGTGGGTTGATATTAAAGCCGCATACCGTCGGTTATTTTGAGAGGCCATCCAGAGACAGGAAAGTCTACATTGATGTTGTCTTTGCTGACTGCAGACTACCTCGGGAATAGATTTCGCGTTTCGTTTAGCTCCTAAATATGGCTGTGCATAAGTGGGATGTGTGTGTGGATATATACAGGGTTGTGTGGGAGTATATGTACTATAGTGTACTGTATACAAAACTTTGACACATTGGGTCTCCATTGAAAGCGTAAAGCGTGGATAATTAACTTTCTCTTTTTGCTCAACCTAAACCAAGTGTTAAGTGGCCCATACCATATCCCTGTAAACAAACGCATGCCACTGATGGTACTTCTATCTATGGCTTCCATCATCAGCCCTGGGTCCATTACACGCGTTCACATTGTCACAAGTGTAAAGCACGTTTACCACCCTGTAGATATACGTGATAGACAATAGATCTTTTGTTATTGATGACATAATGTGAAATTAGGTTTGTAGTGTCCTGATATTGCCTTGTCAACTCATTTAATAATACAATAGAAATGACAAATGTAGTACTACTGTAATAATATCCCATGAAATCAAACGCTGCAGGGTACCAGTCACTTTTTAATAATACAGTTATGCAAACATCATCATAGTATCATTGCTATGGGCAAAATGGCTCGGTCGCAACATTTGGTACACACAAGAAGATATGTTTAATTAATGTCTCTTATAGTTTATGAGGAAAATCGTTTCATATGCTATTATAATATTATAAAAATGTTAAAAACAGTTCATTATCAAAAGCATAGTAGAAACAGATTTATTTATTTCTGAATGGGAAAAGAGAATGGTTATATGTTACTTAATAACGCAATAAAGTAGTTTTACAAGGCTCAGACGAAACATACTAGTCATGCTCGTCGGACTATGATAGTAGATGGACAATTGGGAAACAATTTGCACAAGTGATTACTTAAACAATAAGTAGAAAAAAGTTCGTTCCTTTACGATGAAAATAAGAACTAACCATTTACCACGCTTTGAATCCTCTAAAGAAATACGCTTTATAAATCCCAAATTTATTTATTTATCTGTTTTTATTATTGCATACATTCATATATTTTGACAGTTTAGCTTGATGTGTTCGCGTAGAAATACTATTTATTGTCGTGAATTCATGTTGAAGGAAAGATCAGAAAAGCGTGAATTGTATGTCTGCTGATAACCATGCATGGTGATATAATGGTAACTGACTTTGATGTTTCCTATAGAAAAGAAAACCTGTTTACTGTTGTGAATTGAAGCTGAAGAGGAAACCTGTGAAAGCGTGAACTGGATGTCCACAGAGCATGCTGAGTATATGTTACTGGCAGTATCCTTTCGTTTAGAGGAAAGTGCTTTCTCAACTGAACTCGAGGTGAAAAAGACAAATGTGAAAGGTATACAGCTTTCGATATTTCCAGTCTACATTACAAATTATTTGCAGAATGCGAAAGGTCGTAACTCGTAAGTGCACTTGTACTTTCTTTGTCATTTACGACTTTCTTGCAAATGCATTTGTATTGGAATAAACATATCATGTCTAGTTTTGACCCCAGTTGGCTGATAGGGGTGTGTTCGCAGGGTGTGGGGTGTGTGGGGTGTAATTATAAGGGGCGTGTGTGTAAAAGTATGTGTTGCATACTGTAATTGCTGTGTTGCACACCGACACCGCCTGGCTAATAATTATTTGGTGCAGAAGGGACACTAAAATGAATACACGGGATCGATACACGTGAATTGCTATGCACGATTTTGATATCAGACGAAAATCTTCTGATACCGGGTTAGAAAATGATGAATATCTCCCGTCATGATTTTTTCTCTAGAAACCAGATTTGGTCTCATAAACTTGGAAATACGTGTTGAACAGATATGATAGTCGCTAGAATGCGCTTTGAAAATTGGCCGTGCGCTTTGAACTCAAAATTTGACCATTTTATATTGCGTTGGTCCTGTTATGGACTACAGCGTGCAGCGTGTAGTACAGCTGCACTCACTGTAGGCAGTATAAAAGTCGATGACCATTGACCTCAATGGGGTATACAAGCTTAATCACGCACAACCAAGATCGATTACCCGGCTATTGTGAGTAGCCTTAGTTATGTCCCTCGACTAATTATTAGTTTAAAAGAGCTTTAAAGGTTTGAACCAAATGGCTAATCGTGGCTGTGGATTTAACCTACCATGGCGATTCCTGCCATGAAGATATAGGGTCGAAGACACTGTGTGTTGGTTGTTTATTATTTATGTCGTCGGTTTATTTTGGGAGTCCATGCAGAGACAGGAAAGTCTACCGTGACATTGTCTTTGCTGACTGCAGACTATCTTGGGAATATTGATCGATTTCGTGTTGTTTCTAAATGTTGTTTTGTAATCACCTGGTACATATATTATTATTATTATTATTATTATTATTATTATTTTTATTATTTATTCTTTCTTTATTGAGGGTTATACTGCTTCAGTGACAAGCACTGCTTTTCAAGCAGGCCCTCATTGATACATGTATGTGTTATATAGCAACAAAATATATTACGATACACAATATTTACAAAGTATCATACAGTATTTACAATGTATTTACAATATATTACAAATAAGTATAATGGTATCATCAACTACAAGATAATTATAAATACCATGATTCAAAATACAGAAATACAATAATTATATTTATATACAAAAAACAAGCAAGTAAATGAATAAAATATAGATAAAGACAGGCCTAAATTTCTTTAATTTTTGATTGAAATTGGCCTAAAGTCATATTTTCCATCTGAGCTCTTACTGCCGGTGGCAAAGAATTCCATGCATAGGCTGCCCTGACATGAAAAGTACGTTGACCTGAATTTGATTTAAATTTTGGTACAATCAATGTATTAGAAGTATGATTTCTAGTTATATGATTATGGTTATCATGAACAAAATCAAATTGAGAAGATAAATATGATGGATATTCATTCTTTAAACATTTGAAAACAGTCATTAATAGAGTATTATGCCATCTTTGATCAAGTTTAATCCACTGCAATGTATTCATTAAATCATTAGTTGGTGTCCTTATATCTGCTGAGAGAATTATTCTAGCTAAATTATTATGAAGTACCTGAAGCCTATTATGGTACTCTACACTAAAATTTGACCAGACCATGCTTCCATAATCAAAGTGGGGAATAACAAGAGCATTGGATAACATTACAGTGGTTTTGTATGGAAGGAAATATTTTATACGTTTTATTATGCCAGTTCTTTTGGAAATAGTTTTACTAACATTATCGACATGAGCTGACCAAGACAGCTTGCTATCAAATTTCACACCTAGATATTTAAACTCATCTACTCTTTCAATATCATTGTTGTTATATATTAAATGTACATTGATGAACTTTTCGAGCATTTTGTTTGTACCAAAGATCATAAACTTAGTCTTTTCAACATTTAAAGTGAGTTTGTTTACTTTGAACCATTCAGCTACCCTACTTAGACATGACTCCATTTGAATTTTAAGATCAGATTCATTTTTAGCTTTACACATTAAAGAGGTATCATCTGCATACATTACAGTTTTACATTCAGACACAGCATTAGGTAAACAGTTAACAAAAATTATAAACAGTAAAGGACCTAAAATTGAGCCCTGAGGAATACCAATATCAATTGGCCTAAAGTCAGAAAAAGTTGAGTTAACATTAACAGTTTGTTCTCTGTTGTTTAAGTATGATTTAAACCATAATAATTCATCCCCACATACCCCATATTGTTTAAGTTTCCTAATCAGAATATCATGATTTACAGTATCAAATGCTTTCTTTAAGTCTATAAATAAAACGCCTGTAGCATAACCTGTATCCATATTCTTTAAAATGTAATCTTGAACATCTAGAAGGGTTGTTGTTGTGGAATGATTCGGACGAAATCCTGATTGAGCATTTGATAATAGTCCTACATTACTCATATATTCATATAATTGATCATGAACAGCTCTTTCAATGATCTTTGATACAATTGGTAATACAGAGATAGGTCTATAGTTACTAACATTAGTTTTATCACCCGATTTAAATATTGGAGTTACTTTAGCCTTCTTCCATGCATCAGGAAAAGTAGACCCATTCAAAGACAGGTTGCAAATATGAACAAGGCATTTTGAGATGAAAGGCGCAGCCAACTTTAATAACCTTACATTGAATGGATCTAATCCTGATGATTTAAAATTTTGCATTTTACTTATTTGTTTAAGAACAAATTCATTAGATATCGCTCTAAAACTAAATTTATTTACACTATGACTTTGATGAGAACATACAGTATTACAAGTGCATACATAATTATCATTGTTATTATTAAATTTACTCCCAAGTTCATTACCTATAGAAGTGAAAAACTCATTGAATTCATTTGCCATATCCTTTTTGTTACCTGAGTAATTACCATTCTTTTTAACAACTGCTGTAGGTATACTTGATGTTTTGTTATACGTATCTGTCTGTGTAAACTCCTGTTATATATCTCGCAAAGACAATCGTGCAAAACGTAGAAATTCAAGAAAAAATGAGGACATCGCTGTGAGGAAATCACCCAGACAAACATCTGGGGCAAATCACACATTATCGCTTTAACTCGAGGCTAATGATAAGCTTTAATATTAGAGTAACGTTTAGCACATTTGGATATACGTGATAGACAACTCCTTTGTCATGAATGACATAACGAGGTTTGCCGTGTTCTGATATTAACTTGTCAACTCGTTTAAAATAAAATAGAAATGACAAATGTAACAGTATTGTAGTATTATCCCAGAGAGTTAAAGGCTGCAGGGTACGACTACCAGTCACTTTTTAATAATACAGTTATGTAAGTGTAGCTCACACATAAACATCATTGTTCGACATCATTGCTATGGGCAAAATGTCTCGGTCGTAACATTTGGCCAACGCATACAGATATGTTTCATAAATGGTTTGATATTTTTGAGTAGTCGTGTTTTTAATGTTTATATAGATCTAAAATCGTTTCACATGCTCTTAAAGAGTTAAAAAAAATATAAAGATAATACAAATACGTCCAGTAACAGTTCGTCAATAGCGAAATATAACCAAAAGCATAGCAGAAATATAATGTTAATCGGGTTTTTAATAGGAAAGTTATTTTTCTCTATATAATTACATAAAAAGCGTCCATTATGTATTCGTTTTCCTTTAAAAGCTTCTTGGAAAGCTATAAGTGCAAGTTTGTTTTCTATCTTATATAGAAAATACTTCTGTGGATAAAGTAGCTTTACATTTGATTCTGCAAATATCTCGCTGATTGAATGATACATTTATAACGGTCCGCTGGCTCCATTGCGGTGGATTGCTGACTAATAGGATTCCCTGTACAAACTATTTACTGGATTCCGAATCAAGCAAAAGTGAATAGATAAAATAAAAAGCTAAAGAAAGATTGCGCAAGCCAAACGTAGTAGGATATACGGTTTGCGTCAAAAGATGTGCTTTGCGAGTTACTGGATTGTTTTTATTGCGTCGCGTGTTTATTCAAAAGCATTAAACAATATTCACTTTCGTAAACAATGCACTTAATATATAATATTTTCTTACTAGAAGCATTAGTGACATCACAGCAAATACAAAACGTTTTTAAAAAGATTTAAATGGGTTAAATTCTGGGTTTTGGTTTTGATGAAAATGTTTTAATAGCATTAAAATGTCGGGTTATATGTGATGCGATCAAACTAAATCAGTCGGAACTGGGAAATATTGATTTTGAGATATAGCCATACAAAGGAAATATTTCCTTTTGTTTCCTATTGTTTTGGAAAGTCTTTAATTGCTCATATCTTTGGAACTGGTTGTTCAATTTCAATGGGGTTTTCTGCAAAATTCAGATTTGTAAATGCTTTTTACTATCCTATAAGAAACTGAAACGTTAATATTTCCGAGTTTCGACTGATTTTGCTTGATCGCATCACATACTAAGGTCACAAATACGTTTTAAAACATTTTGTATGAAAAAAACATTTTGTAAATATTGTTAAAATTTATTGAAAATATTTTTCAATAGCATTATGGTACAATATTTGGCAGCAAGTTTAAAAAAATGTTTGCTGGGACAATAATAATATCAATAAATATTTATACTCGCATAATTTCTGTGGCTTCAAGAGTAAATAAAAAAACCCAGTAAATAGCAGACAAATTTAAAATCTCCGTTTTTAAATTTGTTTGAAACAGTCAACATTAAAAGACTTCTTCGATCAATTGGAAGATCCTTCTATACAGCAGGACCAACTTAGGAGAAGCTTTTTACTGTCCATAGTTTTTGAGGTTATGTGGTCAGGTGTCTGTTATTGTTGCAAGTGATATATAAATTAAGAAAGTAAATAGTAAAATAATACGTTTCAATGTCAATTTCTTACTTAATGAGGGCTTCAAGTTCCACCTACTTTGTTATTGAAGCCTCATGAATAATTCAATAGGTCCCAAAATCAAAGTAAAACAGTTTGCCTCATTGGTATTTTCTATCCTTAATTTCATGCATACTTTGTAATCGAGGTCTTATCACATTATGAAAAGAACGAATAATATCGAGAGGACGAAAAATAGGTTGACGAACAAGAGAGCTATCGCAACAATGGGCAAATTCTTCTTGCAAAAAAATGTTATACCAAAATAAATTAGATTGGTACGTCATCGTTAGTTGTGCTTTAAAAGTGTATGGTTCATTTCTTCATAAGAATTATGACAGCAATGTTCAGTTCGTCATAAAAGTGGCTATTAGAGTTAATGAAATTGATATGATGCATTTACTAAAGTCATTTCATTGTGCTTTTAAAATTAATTGCACAATATCAAATATAATTGCATAGCAACATTACCTCCATAATGAGAGAACAACAACAACCTTCAGCTAACCAACTTCTTCCCATAGTTAAAGTACCTATCAACTACTCCGTGTTCACATTGTGAATTATGCATAGCTACGAATAGCTTCTTGTTCCCTTGTGATTGTTAAATAAATGTTAATTAACTGATATCTCTTGGCAATAAGCGTTTGACTGTTTCGACACATAAAGAGAAAAACCGATAACATATCATATTCTTCGCTGCGCAGTATTCACGATAAGTAATGCATTGTGGTACACATTACGTATTTATCAATTTATCCACACCGGGTTTGCCACTTAACTAAAGATCGTTAGTGTTTATACCCATTAATTGGAAAATGAGTTCAATAATGTGGATGAAACTAATCTAAAAGGTTTAAAGATAATTAATAAAAGACTAACCGTCTCTCGGTCATTATCAATATGGTCAAAATAACTTTAATGGTTGCCAAATACCTGTGGTAATGATGCTTACAAAACAGGGGTTCCCAGCCCGTGGGTCACATGGAGTCGCGAAACTTTAAGGAGTCAATGGTATATGGTAACAATACCGAAGATAATACGGACAAAAATATCTGGGGGAAGACGCTCTCGCGTGATTCTAAACATGGGATATGAAAAACAAATCAAAATTCGATGAGTTAGTGCCAGAAGGTCCTATCTGCAATAGCTTCTCTTTAGACACATCTGACACCCGGCAGCTATTGCATATTTTATTTTCTTAAAATGATTATTAAGTATGTTCCTCAAGCTAAACTGGCTGGATCCGAAGTCAATAAACGCGAAGAGAACATCATAGACAGGTGATTTAAAACTGAAATTCGAGAACCAGGTATAAATTGCTGTATTAAACTTCCGCACAAAGTCGATAAATTCACAATGTACCCTAACGGAAGTAGTATATTGTCTAAAATTACATGTTGTTCAAAACGACAATACAGTGTGAATGGCGAGACTTCAGATAACAATGATCTTGAGTCGTTGTTTGAGGCAAAATACGATTTTGTGCACCCTTCTACGACCATGACACGGTTTTGTTTCTTTCTCTTCTCGAACTTGATTCGTATTATCGATGTTATGTCTATTCTGAATGGGATGAATGTAAACACCATTGCTGATGTGCTCATGTTGAGAGAGTATTTGACAAGCTGTTGTTAAAGGAGCACCTTTACAGGTTGTATCTAAAGGATTGGTGTCCATCAGTTTCGAGTGACTACGGAAATGACTGCCTCGAAGATTGTCAAACATAAAATGTTACATTAAATCCTCCTAATCTCTAAATATGTTGTGGTCAGAAAAGTGTCTAAAATATTTTTATCATAAAATGAAAGGAATATCTCGTATCAATTATCATTTAGCTAATTTAGATTTAAAATATATCTAAATAGCGCCCTCAATTTTCACACAAATTATACAGTTTGTAGAAAAAAATGTTGTTAAACTAGCCCCATAAAACTATATATGTGACCCATCACATCAAAACCGACCACTTCGCGGCTGGCTTCATTGACAGATATTAATGAAACATGAGAAAATTTAAAGAAATAACAAGAAGTTTGAGCTTGTTTTGCCTCATAAAACATTTTTACGGCATCTGATTTCAACACGCTAGGTGTCATTTTAAAGCTAAAAAACAGCAGTTTATCCTAGTGTTAAAATCTCTATTTTCATTTCTGAAGCCAGGTGGTTTGTTTTGTGATGGGTCACATAATCTGGTCCTTTCAAGAGTATTCCGTGTTTCATTTCAAAGAAGCAGGAATGCCAATCAATGTCAAAACGGAAGTATTGGGAAGGTCGTTGGTTTTGGTGGATGTGCCGCCAGGAATCGGAAAGTGGACCCATATTATACCTGAAGCCCAGATTTGTGTCCACATTTAACAAATTTTCGCGAAATATTTTCAAATATTTTTGGGTTGAAATTTTGGGCTTCAGTTAAAACGAGGCACATACGGTATTTGCGGTACATTCCCGTATGGGTATTTGTACTGAGTAGAACCCAGATAAGTACAGTCATGTTATGCTTTACTGTTGAAGCTGATTAAGAGAAAACCTGTAAAAACGTGAACTGGGTGTCCACTGAGCAGTATTGCTGGTCCTCTCTTTTAGGGGAAGACCTTGTTGCAACTCGCTCCAACTGAACTCAAGTTGAGAAATAACCAAAATATGAAAGCTTGTATACAGTATTTTGCATTTTCTTTGTCACTTACATGATTTTGGCAAATGCATTCGTATATAGCTTAAGAACATAATTGCCTTAGTTTGGTGAGCTTTGGTGCATGGAGTGAGTGAGGTCTAAATATTGGTGAAGAAAATCATAGACTTTGTTGACTTCGATGTGGTGAAGCCTTTAACCAAATGGAAACCATTATTATGATTGGAGAAGGGCGTCAACAGCAGTATAGATGGCATGACGAACTAAGGTGTCGAACTTTTCATGTAATTGACTTGAGATGAGAGTGAAGACCCGATAAAACCACTTTATAATACACATTAGCAATGCTATATATAGTGCTTTTTTGCAAGTATATATCTCTTATGTGATCAATGCTTTTACAATTATCTGGTTTGGTGTTGTAAACAAAATCTTCATGGGTATAGGTATTGCCGTGTCACTCATCTCTCCGTGTGGTGGGGGTGGGGTGAATGTGTGTGACTGTATTGGGGTGGGTGGGGCGAGATGTGAGATGGGTGTATAAATATATGGTGTATGTACAAATGATGTAATTTTGTGTTGATATTAATACCGCATGCCGGCGGTTATTTTGAGAGGCCATCCAGAGACAGGAAAGTCTACCTTGATGTTGTCTTTGCTGACTGCAGACTACCTCGGGAATAATATATAGATTTCGTTTAGTTCTTGACACAAACCCGGCTTGAACACAGTCATAGCCATGTTCATGAATATGGCTGTGTGCAAGCGGGGTGTGTGGGGGTGTGTGTGGGGTATGTGTACTGTATACATTGACACATCGAGTCTTCATTGAAAGCGTAAAACGCGGTGAATTAACTTTCTCTTTTTGCCAACCAAGTGTTAAGTGGCCCATACCATATCCTTGAAAACAAACGCATGCCACTGATGGTACTTCTATCCCTGGCTTCCATCATCAGCCCTTGGTCCATTACACGCGTTTACATTGTCATAAGTGTAAAGTACGTTCACCACCCTGTGAATATACGTGATAGACAATAGATCTTTTGTTATTGATGACATAATGTGAAATTAGGTTTGTATTGTCCTGATATTGCCTTGTCAACTCATTTATTAATACAATAGAAATGACAAATGTAGTAGTATTGTAATAATATCCCATGAAATCAAACGCTGCAGGGTACCAGTCACTTTTTAATAATACAGTTATGCAAACATCATCATAACATTGATATGGGCAAAATGGCTCCGTCGCAACATTTGGTACACACATGAAGATATGTTTAATTAATGGCTTTTATAGTTTATGAGGCAAATCGTTTCATGCTATTCAAATATTATAAAAATGTTAAAAACAGTTCATTATCAAAAGCATAGTAGAAACAGATTTATTTCTTTTTGAATGGGAAAAGAGAATGGTTTTATGTTGCTTAATAACGCAATAAAGTAGTTTTACAAGGCTCAGACGAAACATACTAGTCATGCTTGTCGGACTATGATAGTAGATGGACAATTGGGATACAATTTGCAAGAACTAACCATTTACCACGCTTTGAATCCTCTAAAGAAATGTGCTTTATAAATCCCACATTTATTTATTTATCTGTTTTTATTATTGCATACATTCATATATTTTGACAGTTTACCTTGACGTGTTCGCGTAGAAATACTATTTATTGTCGTGAATTCATGTTGAAAGAAAGACCAGAAAAGCGTGAATAGTATGTCTGCTGATAACCATGCATGGTGATATAATGGTAACTGACTTTGATGTTTCCTATAGAAAAGAAAACCTGTTTACTGTTGTGAATTGAAGCTAAAGAGAAAACCTGTAAAAGCGTGAACTGCATGTCCGCTGAGAATGCTGAGTATGTGTTACCGACAGTATCGTTGATCCTTTCTTTTAGAGAAAAGTTCTTTCTGAACTGAACTCGAGGTGAAAAAAGACAAATGTGAAAGTTCGCATACAGCTTTTGATATTTCCAGTCTACATTACAAATCATTTGCAGAATGCGAAAGGTCGTAAGTACATTATTTTGTACTTTCTTTGTCATTTACGACTTTCTTGCAAATGCATTTGTATAAGAATAAACATATCATGTCTAGTTTTGACCCAGTTGGCTGATAGGGGTGTGTTCGCAGGGTGTGGGGTGTGTTGGGGTATAATAATAAAGGGCGTGTGTTTAAAATTATGTGTTGTATAATTGTGTTTTGGTTGTTTATATTTATCTCGTCGGTTTATTTTGAGAGGCCATCCAGAGACAGGAAAGTCTACCTTGATATTGTCTTTGCTGACTGCAGACTATTTTGGGATTATTGATCGATTTCGTGTTGTTTCTAAATGTTGTTGTGTATATAAAGCATCTTGTACATATACTTATGTATCTGTAGTATACTGTGCAACCACCTGTTAACAGGGTATCCCGCACAGAAAATCGTGCAAAAAGTAGAAATTCAAGGAAAAAAGAGGACATCGCTGTGAGGAAATCACCCAGACAAACATCTGGGGCAAATCACATATTATTGCTTTAACTCGAGGCTAATGATAAGCTTTAATATTACAGTAACGTATACCACATTTTGGATATATGTGATAGACAACTCTTTTGTCATTGATGACATAATGAGATTTGCCGTGTTCTGATACTGTCTTGTCAACTCGTTTAAAATATAATAGAAATGACAAATGTAACGGTATTGTAATAATATCCCAGCGAGTCAAAGGCTGCAGGGTACCAGTCACTTTTTAATAATACAGTTATGTAAGCGTAGCTCATACACAAACATCATTGTTCGACATCATTGCTATGGGCAAAATGTCTCGGTCGTAACATTTGGCTAACGCATGAAGATATGTTTCATAAATGGTTTATATTTTTGGGTAGTCGTGTTTTTAATGTTTATATAGATCTAAAAATCGTTTCACATGCTCTTAAAATGTTAAAAAGATATACATATATTACTAATACGTCTAGTAACAGTTCGTCAATGGCGAAATATAACTATAGTAGACACTATAATGTTTATTGGGTTTTGTAATGGGAAAACAGAAGGGCTATTTTTCTCTATATTGTTACATAAAAGCGTCCATTATGTATTCGTTTTCTTTTAAAAACTTCTTGGAAAGCTATAAGTGCAAGTTTGTTTTCTATCTAGAAAATACGTATGTGGACAAAGTAGCTTTACATTTGATTCTGCAAATATCTGACTGATTGAATGATACATTTATAACGGTCCGCTGGACTAATAGGATTGCCTGCACAAACTATTTACCGGATTCCGAATCAAGCAAAAGTAAGTAAATAGATAAAATATAAAAGCTAAAGAAGGATTGCGCAAGCCAAAAGTAGTAGGATATACGGTTTGCGTCAAAAGATATGCTTTGCGATTTATTAGATACTCGGTTGTTTTTATTGCATCGGAGATTTATTCAAAAGCATTAAAACAATATTCACTTTCGTGAAAAATACACTTAATGAATAAATTTTTCTTACTAGAACCATTAGTGACATCCCAGCAAATACAAAACGTTTTTTGTTTGTGATGAAAATGTGTTAATAGCATTGAAATATGGGGTTATATAAAGGTCACGAATATGTTCTGAAACATTTTGTAAACATCTTATTGAAAAAATATTTTTGCAAACATTTTTGCGAAACATGGTACAATATTTGCCAGCAAGTTTAAAAAAATGTTAGCTGGGACAATAATAATATTAATTATGGCTTCAAAAGTAAATAAAAAAACACCCAATAAATAACAGAACATTTAAAAAGAAACGTCTTTATGAAAGACAAAGTTCACGGATGTATAGTACTTTTGTCTAACTTTAAATATTCATATATTTAAAAACCTCATTTTGCATTTAGGTTTTAAGCCACCCACAGGAAACCAATTTGGCTATTACTACGAATCAAATTGTCCAGTAGGCCTAAAATATCAGTAAGAATTCCAGAAAAAGGTTGACAAACAAGAGAGCTACCACACCAATGTGCAAATTATTTTTGCAATAAATGTTATACCAAAATAAATTAGATTGGTACGTCATCGTTAGTTGTGCTTTAAAAGTGTACATTAGGGTGCATCTCTTGCCCCTCATGTTACCCAAATTTCTTGTCCCTAGTCTCAAAACGTTCCATTGGTCAAAATATTACTCCATACCAAATTTAAAATTATTCCGAAGTCGTTTAGGGGGCCTCCGTGACGTTGAAATTGTTAGTCAATTGCCATACCATATGCATAAGGCAGCTATTTTGTTTAGATGGTTAACATTAGAAATTACTGCTGCCTTATGTATTTTGTCCATGTAGTTAGGACTATTATGAATCAAGATGTTGAAAAAAGCCCATGTCCCAAAATTAAACATAAGGGAGCTATCTACAAGGACCAAGTTTATGTAAACATAAATGGCTGCCCTTTGCTGTCTTTACTGTGTAATTGTGAAATTACTTTTAAAATATTCATAAAAATATTCATAACTTTCCTGTTTTCATGCCAACTTTGAACCGTTAGGCTGATAGTTACTACTACATGTACAGACTATAGTGATCACACACTTGCATCTAGACCTTGCTGAATTTGATGAGACAACACACACAGGACTGAGGTTCTTCAAATCTTGATATTGGATATCTCCGACTGGTACTGGCATGATCATTTTACCCCATACGGCTTTATACATTGTCTTCGTTATGGCCGTTTAAGTCAGTGCTTCTCCTGTGTTGGTACTTTGTCAATTGTCACTGCAGAGTGCAACTGCAAAATGTACCATTTGGTTTGGTTTTACATTGCAACTTTCTTTTATGTACTATGATTTAACTGGCATTGAAATTATATGATTCACAAAGTAACCTTTGAAGGCCTATGAATATTTTCATGAGAGATACATGTAGTTCTTCTTGGATTGGAACCTCAATTCAAGTAAGCAGATCTTTATGGGGAACAAAAGTTTTGCCATTCATCTCGCCTAGCATCTACAATGCTCTGGAATCTTAAACTTAACTTCAGAGTTTGCTCACCACTACCCACAATAATGCAATTCACAACTTCGCGAAATCATCTCTGCTGAGAACTCCGATCTGAAGATTTGAGGAACCTCAGCCTTCCATTCTTTTTAACGTATAACACGATGCTGTCTCATCAAATTGAGCAAGGTCTATAAATGTGCAAGTGTGCGATCACTCTTCTGTATATCAGCCTAACAGGTCAAAGTTAGCACGAAAACAGGAAAGATATGTATACTAGTATCTAAGCAAATTCACAATTACACAGTAAAGATAGCAAAGGGCAGCCATTTATGTTTACATAAACTTGACCTCTGTAGATAGCTCCCTTGTGTTTTATTTTTTTGAGTTAGACTATTTTAACATCTTGAATCATTAATAGTCCAACTACATGAACAAAATACATAAGGCAGCAGTCATTTCTAATGTTAACCATGCAAAACAAAATAGCTGCCTTATGCATATGGTATGGCCATTGACCAATAATTTCAACGTCACGGAGGCCCCCCTAAACGACTTCGGAATAATTTTAAATTTGGTATGGGGTAATATTTTAACCAATGGCACATTTTGAGACTAGGGACAAGAAATTTGGGTAACATGAGGGGCAAGAGATGCACCCTAGTGTACATGGTTCATTTCTTCATAAGAATAATAACAGCAATGTTCAGTTCGTCCTAAAAAGTGACTATTAGTGTTAATGAAATTGATTTGATGGAGTCCTTTCATTGTGCATTCAAAATTAATTGCACAATATCAAACATAATTGAACAGCAACATTACCTCTATAATGGGACAACAACAACCTTCAGCCAACCAACGTCTTCCCATATTTAAAGTACTTAAGTGCTCACATCGTGAATTTTGCATAGCTACGAATAGCTTTTCGTCCCTTTGCGATTGTGCAATAAATGTAAATTAACTGATTACCTAGGCAATAAGCGTTTAACTGTTTCGACACATAAGATAACACCGACAACATACCATATTCATCGCTGCGCAGTATTCACGATAAGTAATGCTTTGTGGTACACATTACGTATTTATCAATTTATCCACACTGGATTTACCACTTAACTAAAGGTCGTTAGTATTTATATCCATTAATTGGAAAATGAGTTCAATAATGTGGATGAAACTAATCAAAAAGGTTGAATGATAATTACTAAAAGACTAACCGAAACTGTGTAGACTCTCATTCATCTGGGTATGTTGAAATTAAGATTTAATTTAAATCTGGTCAACCAGACATACCTATTTTGACGGACGAAACGTCTTCACAATCGCATGTTACCACATCGCAGAGCCAGCTCAAGTGGAAACGACTCATCAGTGTTCTTACATCTGAAAGCCACCGGACACCAGTTTGATACCAAGGATGTCCGAATCCTAGATCGCGAGCATCGTTGGTTTGAGCGTGGAGTGAAAGAGGCAATCTGGGTGAGGGCTGAGCAACCATCCCTCAACCGCGGTGGAGGCGTCCGGGCCAAACTATCACACGGCTGGGACAGGATCATAAAGGACATTCCTCGTCGATTGTCATCAATACCGGAAGTGTCCGGTACTCAAGGTCATTTGCATCACAACCCAGCTGAAGACTGAAGGTTTCAGTCGCAACGTCGGTTCTTCCGTCAAAATAGGTATGTCTGGTTGACCAGATTTAAATTAAATCTTAATAACCGTCTCTTGCTCATTATCAATATAGTCAAAATAATTTTAATGGTTGCCGAATACCTGTGATAATAATGCTTACAAAACAGGGGTTCCCAGCCCGTGGGTCATATGGAGTCGTAAAACTTCAAGAAGTTGATCGTGCTGACACTAAAAAGGATCAAAACCCTCAACAGAACCTCTGTTATAAAATAAAATACTGTGAGTGAACTGTCTAACTCGCTAAAATTCGTTTTATTGATTATTTGACAATGCTTGATTTAATATCGCACTAAGATATATTTTCAAAATTATTCGTTACATATTTTATATTTTAGATTATATTGTATACTTTAGATGATAACCCTTTTGATCTCGTTAAGGCAGATTTCATCTGAATTACAATAAAAACTTATAACAATATGAAATCTCTATTTTTACCCATTTATTCATTTTGTTAAGAGTGTTTCATAATTCGTTTACCTACAACTTTAGCGAGAAAAGTTTAGGTATTGTATCAAGAAATAAAGGACTAATTTATTATTGTTGAAATTGTCCAAACAATGTACTGAATGATTTTAATCATTTAAAAATATCCAAGCCCCGACTTAAGAACTGCAATTCATTTTACATGCACGAGTCATATAAAAAGTAATCACAACTTTTTTTTTTTTTTTTTTCCTAATCCAAGATACTAGAATTGCGTTCATCGTCTGCTTATAAAGTCTGCGGGGAGAGTTAACACGCATTGCATGCCGGGACGCATTGATATGGATTGATTGATATCGTCGAGTTCCTCTCTATATTGTTCCGCCTTTACACCTGTACCTGCATTCTCACACAATACCACCGTGGCGGCACAAAATCTATAATATCCCTTAACACGTCCTTGTCGTCTGCCAATTTCAGATATGCATTTTGCATCAAAGTGTTAAAAAATTCAAAAATTCAAAGATTTAAAGCAAGAATATTATATTTTGAAACCTGTGTAATAGATGACTTTCAACGAGCAAAAAAGTGCGATCGTAAGTGCTCGTTGAATAGATATTCCGCAAAGGACGAAAATCTGTGTATTGTGCAGAACATAAAAAGCAAATGGTCATGATGGCGGCCAAAAATCTATCATAATAGATTTACTCATGACTTAGGTCTCGTTACCAGAGGCAATACACGCAATAATGTGGCTGCATCTTATTGTCTATTCGTGGTTAACTATCAGGGCATATTCAATCATTATTCGTTGCAAGAGTGCAAAATGATTGTATTTGAGGCAGCTGCCGTATGGTGCAATTATTTAATGTATGTTATGATTAGGAACTTCACAAATTGTAAAAAGTTAATTTTGTGAGTCAATGGCGTATGTGAAGTTGGGTCAGAATACATATTTTACTCGTAGGACTAGGTAAAGAACGACTACCCGAAGACTTAGTAGTTTGGCTTTGTGGTTAAGAAACAAATAGACAAAAGACAACATGATGCGTATAAAAGCATTCACACTAAAAGATGTAAAGGATCAGAATCACCTTCTTTCAAGTTTGATTTTATGGTGCTAACTAAGGCATTTTTCAGTGTCACAGGACATGAGTACTTGGTAGTAGCCTGAATCCTTCCAGGCCCAGAATTGCGGCGTCTTTTATTACCCACAATCCTTTACGTTGCCTTATGACCGTGCGTAGATGTTGAAGGACTGGAGGATTTAGCCTAACTTTAGTCTAACTTGGTCTTAGCAGTCATGTTAGCTCAATCGATAAGGCGTTCGACTACGGTGCGAGAGATTGCGGGTTCGAACTCTGGCGGTGGATGGTACTTTCTCGTATAAAAAATTGGGTTAGCTTGAAATTCCCATGGATAATGAACTTACTGCTAATTGTCTCATTGTAACCCGTACAAACATTGTATAGGGTGTGCGCTTCTTAGCTGCAAGTCCATGTGATGTTGTTTAATAATTTATGGAATAATTTGGGACTGTAGTGGTCAGCGACAACTTGTAAAGTGTGCTGAGGCTTGTGGATCAAGGACTAGGCGTTGTGACTGTGCGTAGCGCATTATAAATAACTTCGCTTTTTTTTAAAAGTGCAGGTGTTCCCGTGTCTAAACATTACTGAATGAAATGACACTCATCTGATTTACAAGGTTAATGCTGTTTTTGCAAAATGCTGATAAATAAGCCCGATCCTTTAATTTCTTTGAGTAGTGTATGTAAGCTATATGTATGTCATTGTAAAGGGAACACAAGAATTTTGACGATTGCAATTTAACAAAAATGCGCAAAATGTTATGATAACTGATCAAAGATGGTGATAAGAACTTGCTAAAATGATTGCAGCGCTGGTTTCGAAATTGTGGGCTATTCCATTTGAAATCCACACTACCCCTGGGGAAGATTTTGGAAATATCTTCCACAGGGGGAGTAGCAAATTAATCAAGTCTATTTAAAAATAACCATCCCTCTGTGGAAGATTCAGACTAAATCTTTCTCAGAGGGTGTATGAAATTCAAATGGAGCTGCCTAATGTGTTCATTCCATTTCAAATTCATACTCCCCCTATGGAAGATATTTCCAAAATTTTCCACAGGGGCAGTGTGGATTTTAAATGGAATAGCCCAATGAGATCGTGACGATCAAGATCAGAAATCTCTACCGGCATCTTTTCAATAAATAATAAAAAAAACACACAACAAAAGTACATTTCCCTTTTGACTCGACGAAACAAAATACAAAGGCAATGTGCTAGAAACATAACTTGAGCAAATGTAGGGCGCAAGATTAAGTAGCTGATATCATTCAGGAGGTTGTTCCACAACAATGTCAGAGAAACATAAAATTATTTGTCTTCCTGATCAGAGAGTGAATTGGAAAAAGAGGATGCAACTAGTAGCTTCCAGCTAGAATATCCCAAAATGACTAAACATTGAGATATAGTACTGGGCATGTGTGTCGTCAATCAAAATGACTGTGCGATTTTATATCCGGTATCGTTCGGAAAAATGTAACATTTCAACGTTTACAACATTTATGAATATTAAAGCTACAAGCCGAATGCGCTGGCTAGACCGCGTTAAAGTGGCTAAGCAACTACTTTTCTAAAATAGTGAACGTTATAAGGTATAATATTGTTAATGTTGTTTACTGTTGTCACTGGCGCGAATTATAAGTGATGGCATTTCTTGCCAGCACCTGTTATGCTCTGAACAATGTTCACGACTATTTCTTTGCTATAGCTTCTCTCTTCTCTCTTCTCATTTTTTACTGTTGCATATAAGATAGGTCCCTTTACTTGAGGTTTGCCGAACCTCTTTATTATTTTTAAACATAGAAATAGGTGACAAAATACAAATTTATAAAGTAATGTGCTAGAAACATAAGTTGAGCAAATGTAGGGCGCAAGATTAAGTACATGATATTATTTAGGAGGTTGTTCCACAACAATGTCACAGAAACATAGAATTATTTGTCTTCCTGATCAGAGAGTGAATTGGAAAAAGAGGATGCAACTAGTAGCTTCCAGCTAGATTATTCCAGAAATAACTAAACATTGAAATATTATACTGGGCATGGGACGTGGGTTGACAAACAAAAATGACTGTGCGATTTTGATGCAAATCTGATATCGAAAAAATGTAACACTTTAAAATTTACAACATTTATGAATATTAAAGCTACAAGCCGAATGCGCTAGCTGCACCGAGTTAAAGTGGCTAAACAACTACTTTTCTCAAGTAGCTAAACAACATTATCAAAAGAGCGTTAAAAGTGTAAGGTATAATATTGTAAATGTTGTTTACTGTTGTCACTGGCGCGAATTATAAGTGATGGCATTTCTTCGTGGTGTCAGCACCTATATGCTCCGAACAATGTTCACGACTATTTCTTTGCTATAGCTTCTCTCGTCACATTTATACTGGTGTATTTAACTATAAGATAGGTCCCTTTACTTGAGGTTCACTGAACCTCTTTATTATTTTTAAACATAGAAATAGGTGACAAAATACACATTTATAAAGTAATGTGCTAGAAACATAAGTTGAGCAAATGTAGGGCGCAAGATTAAGTACATGATATCATTCAGGAGGTTGTTCCACAACAATGTCACAGAAACATAGAATTATTTGTTCTTGATCACATCAAGAATAGAAAAGGGAGGATATAGCTAGTAACTCGTAGCTTTGTGGGTATCCCACAGACCCACAAAGATATGAACATTACAATATAAATCTGATGGCGTCCAATATTTGATTGGAACATTTGAAAGTTTCAAATATGTTTCAAAATATCGCAGCTACAAGCCCAATGCGTTGGCTAGACCACGTTCAAATGCACATTCACTGCACAACATTGTCAAGAGATTGTTAAATGTGTAACTTACAATGTTTGTAATGTCGTCTGCTTTTGTCAAATGGCGCGAAGATGGGTTAAGTACCAGTGATGGCATTACTTCGTGATGTCAGTACATATGCTCTGTACAATGTTGATGACCATTTTGCAGCTATATATAGCTACTCTTATTCACATTTTATACTGTTGTATATAAGATAGGTCCCTTTACTTGAGGTTCGCTGAACTTCTTATTTCTAAACATAGAAGCATGTGACGTGACAAGTTGATAGTCCGGATAGAGGGAACGCGTAGTTTAAGTACGCACTTGTAAAGTATTGAAAGATATAGGCACTAGATTCTCTAATTAAGATTGATTCGTTACAGCTTGGTTGAAAATAAATGCGTAGAAATGTATTAAGAAATTAAAATTGCTGGCTCTCCGGGATATTGCGCCTGGTATTAGAAACCTCTTAGTTGTCTCTTGATAATCAAATACATAATAGCATGTTCTAGATCCAGAAAATATGTTTAACTCTGAAGCTTTAATGCATGGAGTGTAAAAATATGGAGACCCATTCACTGCAAATATGAAACGTGAAATGATAATGTGAAAAATATGAAAATAATGCAAGAAATAAAGTGTTTTCTCTGATTTAAATACTTAGTAGAGGTTTTTTTGTTTATTTCCATATACAGCACGCAGGTGCGTCTTAATTGTTGTTTTCCTGTGAAGCACAAAAGTCATAATGTGCTGAGCTAGCAAATACTTAGCGCCTCTACAGCTATAATATAATAGTACAGTTCACTTCCGGGAGTTTGTTTGTGCACCCTGATTCAAGTAAGCGTACCTTAGTAAGTTAATTTTGCTGGGCCGTTATCTATTACGTGGTTTAAAATGCGCTATGCACTGGTTCGTACATTTGACTACAGTATATTTGACTATAGTAAACAAGATTCTTCTTAGATTTCTCAAAAACAACGCAAATCAATAATCAAAATTGACCTACCAATGAGGTGGGTCTTTATGTCTTCATGTTCTTACACCAAGATATAACGATCAATTAATTGGTCAACATACAGTCACTCATTGTGGTGATCAAATCATACAAGGCGGTTCTCGAACCACGAGTCTCGCCTGCTTTTGTGACCGCCTGCTTTTGCGATAACTGTTGGTAGAGAGGTAAATGAATTTGGCGGTTATCGGCTGGGCACGATTATCTGGCCGATGGTAACTGTACCCACCAAGTTTCATGCCCATGCAACAGTTTTACTAATATGACCTCAGATGACCCTGGTGGCCCTGAAATGACCTAAAATTTGGCTCTAAATGTTGACTGTACCCCTCGTGCTAAGTTTCATGCCCATACGACAGTTTTTACTAATTTGACCTCAGATGACCCCTGGTGGCCTCGAAATGACCTTCCAAAAATTTGGCTTTAAATGTTGACTGTACCCATCAAGTTTCATGCCCATACGAGTTTTTACTAATTTGTCCTCAGATGCCCCCTGGTGACTCTGAAATTACCTTCCAAATATTTGGTTTTAAATGTTGACTGTACCCACCAAGTTTCATGCCCATCCGACAGTTTTTACAAATTTGACCTCAGATGACCCCTGGTAACCTCAAAATGACCTTCCAAAAATTTGGCTTTAAATGTTGACTGTACCCACCAAGTTTCATGTCCATCCAACAGTTTTTACTAATTTGACCTCAGATGACCCCGAAATGACCTTCCAAAAATTTGGCTTGAAATGTTGCCTGTACCCCCCAAGTTTCATGTCCATACAACAGTTTTTACTAATTTGACCTCAGATGACCCCTGGTGACCCCAAAATGACCTTCCAAAATTTGGCTTAAAATGATGACTGTACCCACCAAGTTTCATGCCCATACGACAGTTTTTACTAATTTGACCTCAGATGACCCCTGGTGACCCCAAAATGAACTTCCAAAAATTTGCCTTGAAATGTTGACTGTACCCATCAAGTTTCATGCCCATACGAGTTTTTAATAACTTGACCTCAGATGACCCCTGAGTGACCTCGGATGACCCCGTAATGACCTTCCAAAAATTTGGCAAAACCAAAGAACTATTTCATCAAAGTAATAAATCAAAACAGAAAGATGCTTCCTTTACGAGTTATCACTCATTGAAAGTGCTACTTTGTTATACTTTACATGGAAAGCGACTATCTTAAAGTCGTCATATTTCCTTAATTACATGACCGATCAAGCTGTTATTGGGATATGTGATGCACAGTTGAAAATTGATTATTAAAAGATTTGGTGACCTCAGTTGACCTTTGACCTTGTATGTGACCTTTGACCTCACGAAATTGGATAAAGTATGTTGCGCTGAAAAATCAAATTTGGCAATACCAAAGAACTATTTCATCAAATAAATCAAAACAGAAAGATGCTTCCTTTACGAGTTATCACTCATTGAAAGTGCTACTTTGCTTTACTTTACAAAGAAAGCGACTATCTTAAAGTCGTCATATTTCCTTAATTACATGACCGATCAAGCTGTTATTGGGATATGTGATGCACAGTTGAAAATTAATTATTAAAAGATTTGGTGACCTCAGTTGACCTTTGACCTTGTATGTGACCTTTGACCTCATGAAAATCTAATCAGGTCGAGTACCTCTGGCCACGCAACTCCCCACCAAGTTACGTCACTGTACCCCATACGGATCTCCAGATAATCTGTTCACAAGGTATTTTGCTTATTACGCATATATTATGCAAATTAGGTACTTAATTACCATATTTTACGCTCAAAATCTAATCAGGTCGAGAACCTCTGGCCCCGCTACTCCTCACCAAGTTACGTCACTGTACCCCATACGGATCTCCAGATAAGCTGTTCACAAGGGTTTTTTGCTTGATACGCATCAAATACACATAAATTATGCAAATTAGGTACTTAATTAGCATATTTTGCGCTGAAAATCTAATCAGGTCGAGAACATCTGGCCATGCTACTCCCCACCAAGTTACGTCACTGTACCCCATACGGATCTCCAGATAATCTGTTCACAAGGTATTTTGCTTATTACGCATAAATTATGCAAATTAGGTACTTAATTACCATATTTTGCGCTCAAAATCTAATCAGGTCGACACCCTTTGGTCATGCTACCCCCTATAAAGTTTCATCATCATAGCACTTACGGTTCTCAAGATAACGCGTTCACAAGCTTTTTCCGAACACACACACGCACACACGCACCCCCGCACACGCACACACACACACCCCCACGGACACACACACACCATAGTGATTACTAAGTCTCTCCCTGAACATTCAGGCGAGACAAAAAGGATTCACAAATCCTTCTAAGACTTTTAAGATACATTTATTGGTCAGAACCTATTTTGTTTGACACACATGGTTCAATTTACAATGTCAAATAACATTGCGTTCGATCACAAAGCATGCAGACTATTCTAAACTGTAGATTACGTTCTGTATGTTCCAAGTGAGAGTTATATGGACCGGCTTGTGCCCACCAGATCTGAAGGCACTGCTACATAAGCCATTTGCAGTCAGAAGAGCTAACCGCTCCAGCTTGTCCATGTCTTGCCCTGCTCTCATAGTACCAGTTTCTAGAACCATATCTACTGACAGGACCTTCATCCACACTGCAGTTCACGTTGCCTACCAGATGGAGTAGTCGGAGACATATTTGACAACGGCGCACCTTCCTTCAAGTGCAGACTGTATAAGCATCTCATTTCTCGTGTCTGATGCTTTACTGTACCACTTCACTCTTGTTGTCCTTAAGCTGCTGTGAACCACTGATTGGCCTTCGTGGTTGTCTTTTATAGTTTCCAGGTATCTATATAAGTTCTTGACCTGTGTCACTCCTCATGGGCTATTGTTCACTCTAGCACTGCATACTTTCTTACACGATGAGCCATCGTGACCGAACGCAACGACATTGTAAATTGGACTAGGTATGTAACACAACAGAGGCTACCAATATCTTTTATAATCTTTTAATTTCATGAACAATATTTTTGATTTATATTAAAAAGTCTTAAAAAGAATTTGTGAATACTTTAGAAATTCACGTAATACTTTGGCAAATGCAGAAGTATGTAAATTTTAAAGATGCAAAGAGTGTTTTATACTTTATTTGAATAACTTGTTCGATTTCATTGAATATCTTGTACCCCAAAGTGTTTCATGCGGCTGAATGAGCACAGGCTTGCACGCAATCTGCATGAAACATTGAATATCAAGGGCTATAAAAGCCACAAAAATAACCGCTATTGGTTTGGCACAGAAACAAAGAATTCTACTTCTGAAACCAGCTACATTTTTGCCGTATGTGAGGAAAAAATTCTACATCAGCAGTGTTAACAATCCTATCAGAGACACTGCAGACTACGACAAAAAGCAAGCTGTGAATACAAAAAACAATCGTGTACAAAAGGCGGAACAATAATAAAGCGATAGCCCTAGTGGATAGAAATATGCTGAGCTGGTTGCTCGAGATTAAAATCCAAGTTCAACAAAGTAAGGTGATGCACTTACAAGAGGCATTTGCAGGTAGTGGTTAAAAGGATAGTGTAGCAATATGGTTGCTAGAATGTCGTTCAATGATTTGTGTTAATAAAGTGTATACTAAAAGAGTTTTTGTATACCCGCAGTAGTCGGTTTAAGGCAGCCTTTACAATTAGATAAGCTGTTCTCTTTACCACTTAGTACTATCATGACTATGATAAGTCAAAAGGCTAAAAGCAACATGTTGTTTATTATTATACTACTTCCCTGTTGATTCTGTATATTTTCCAAATAAGTAGCATTTCTGTAAGAAGCTGTTTGAGCAATCCACCTTGACACGCTTTTTTTTTTAATTGTTAGAGCGAACTCAAGGTGTTTCGTTACGAAGCTGCTGTTAAAACAAACAAGCTAACTGTGCCAGGTTTAATAAGTGGAGTAATATAATTCATACCACCATTTGAATGTAAATGTAGTGTACCAAGTGTATGGAAATGTTTGATTAAAAAGAGGTAGGCACCAATTGACGACAGAATGTTATTCAAAATTCATCTATTTATGCTCCGACTTTATTGAAGAATGCCATAATGTCCTCGTGGCATAATGGCATCAGGTGAATGGCACTCAGTTCACAGGGGTTCGCAAAGTTACTTACAACTATAAGAATGTAGCAAACATATAAATCAGCGATTTTTGAGATGTTGATCAATTATTTTTTGGTATCAGTGGCGGCACGGTGGCGCAGCGGTACGGGCTCTGCCTCGCAATTGGAGGATTGCTAGTTCGAGCCCGGGCAGTGTCATCGTCTCGTGCACTTGGGCAAGGCGCTTTACTGCACTTGCCTCTGTCTACCCAGGGGGAAATGGGGAGCTGTTATGAATATTGTCTATTGAGGTATGAGAACGCCTTGGGTATTATAGGGCAGCTGACATATTCTAACGACACCAGAATAAATGTAAGTCCTATGACATGTATAAATGACAACATTTATTTATAGAAAGTAGAGACCTATACCTATCCATTGTTACCAATATCATAGACATCGAATGTTTCATTGTAACTCCCTCCCCCCGTTCATTAGACGTATTATAAAATGCCTCAGCTAACCAAGGGTTAATACCATATAACTCCCCTTTTGGTTCTCTATTGCTTTCAAATCAGCAGCATTTATGTAACATGCCTTTTGAAAGGAGCAACCCCCTTGACATGATTTTTATTATAAGAACGAACTCAAGGTGTTTCGGTACGGCTTAGACAAGGAGCTAATTGTGTCACGTTTAACAAGTGGAGTAATTTAATTCATGCTACCATTAAGGTAATACACTATTTTAAAGTGTTGCGATTTGGTAGTTCACAACATCTTGCGAATGGTAATGAGCTTTGGCAAAAATTGCATTGCTCATTTCCTTGCGAGCGTGTAGAAGAATTCAAATATCACAGAAATAATTTTGTAGGTCCTGTGGTTCTTGAGTTATGTTGTAAAGAGGGCTGAAACAACAACACTTTTGTAAAATGTACATAACTCATTAACAACAATAAATTAAGCAAGTTTTCAAATTATATAATTTGTAGAATGAACCTTTGCAAAACATCAAGGTGTTATTTGTCAATAATTTATTGATCTAGAGAATGAAAATCGATTTTTTTGGTTGCTTCGACCAACAACTCCTCGTCTACCCTTAAGTGTATGGGAATGTTGATTAAACCATAGACAGTAGCTCTCTACACAGAAGTAGGTGCCAATTGGCGACGAATGTTATTCACAATCCAGCTACCCAGCAAACACAAAACGTTTTCGACATCATTCGCAAAAGGTTATAAAAGGTTGTCAGAAAACGTTTAAATGTCGGGTTATATAAAGGGTATATTAAGAGTATAAAACGTTTTTATAACCTTACAAAACATTTTTTGATAATCTACTGCTCAGTAAACAAAAATGTTTTACAGAAAACGTTTAAATGTCGGGTTATATAAAGGGTTTAAAAATGTTTTAATAACATTCCAAAAACATTCTTGAAAACTTGATACAAAACATTCTAAACAGAATGTTATTTTGGGGTTGAAAAAATATTTTGCGAAAAATGTTTGCCCAAAATATTTGCAATTACGTTTAAAAACGTTTTCATGACCTTTATATAACCCGACATTTAAATGTTATTAAAAGGTTTTGAAAAAAACATTTTAAGAACATCTCTGTGTTTGCTGGGTTCAAATATTTTAACATAATGTTTTTTAAGTATTGACAAAATATTTGGCAACAATGTTTGCAAAAATAGTTTACAATAACATTTTTTGAAAACATTAAAAAAATATTGTTGTAGTGTGTTTTCATACAAAACGTTTTGAAACGTTATCATGACCTTTATATAACCCGACATTTTAAAGTTATTAAAACGTTTTTACCTAAACCAAAAGCCCAAATATAACTTTTTTAAAACGTTTTTAAAACGTTTTTGTGTTTGCTGGGTATGTATGCCTAGAATTCATTGATGAAGTTATTGCATAAGGTATCAGGTGAATGACATTTAGTGCACAGAGGTTGGTGAAGTTAAGCAAGGGCATGGTATTAATAGTTTTTTATCTGCTAATAGTTTAGATATACATGGATCAGTTAAGAGGTAAGTGCCATTAATGACATTAAAATTATTTGCAATATCTTGTGCTGCAAAAGTAAATAGCTGATAATGGACGACCTAGTCAATTTGTCAACATGCAGTTGATCATTGTGGAGATCACACATTAGGAAACGAATTTGGAGAAAACCTTCTGTTAATAAAATACTATGCTCAGCCACCAGCCTGGGTGGTTCACGCTCCAGAAATTTCAGATGATTGAGCTCAGTAATACATCAAAGAATGTCTTCCAATTCATGAAAACAAATAGCTAATCAGCTTATCGGATTAAAAGCTTAGAGGGAAGGTCTTGCTGCTAAGCGAGTGTTTGTAATTATCATCAGGTTTCTCCAAATTCATTCTCTAATGATAATAAACGCAAGTAATATTTTGGCAAACGCAGAAGAACAAGGCAATTTGGGGAAGCAAAGAATGACTTTTAATTCCGTTCAATAACTAGTTCACTTTCATCCTCGATACTGAATACCTCGTTTTCCAATTTTCGAACAATGTGTTCCACGCGGCTGTCTTAGCATAGGTTTGCACGCAATCGGCATGGAATTTAAATATCAAGGAATTCATATTGCTACCAAAATAGTTTTTATTCCTTTGAATACTGATTACAATTGACAAAGAAACAACAAATTCTAATTCTGAACACTGTAACATTGTTGCCGTATGGGAGGGGAAAAACTGCACCGGTAGTGTTAACCCCGGTGTTAACACTCCTGTCAGAGACACCGTAGACTACGACAAAATAGAAGCTGTGAATGCAAAGAATGATCGTGTACAAAAGGCGGTACAATAATAGAGTCATATCCCTCGTGGATAGAGATTTGTTGAACTCGCTGCTCGAGATTAAAATCCAAGTTTAACATTGTAAGATGAGCATTTACTAAAGGCATTTTGAGGTACGAGTTTAAAGGAACATGCTTGCTATCTAGAATGTCATTCACCGATTTGTGTTAATAAAGTGTTTACTAAATATAAAGCTTTTGTGAGCTTTTACACAAGTAATTCTCAATCCACTGCGATAATTGAAAAAGCTAAAAGCATCTTGTGGTTTATTTGACCAATAATAGTGATTTTATGTTACTCGACCCTCATTGGCACGCTTTTCAAACAAACCAACTGGAGTAATTAAATCAAATCCAGGACACATTTTGTTAGAAGAGTATGGGAATTTATAGCTAAGTTCTATAAAGCATATCTATGTACAAAGTACTCACATTTTATGGAGACTCGACGTTTCGAAACCTTCTTGTCTGGTTTCCTAATCATGAGTGATGACTTGATCCAGCAACACTGGTGGTGTTTCTAGAAGAAGTAGTGTTTCTAGAATTGTTCTAGAACATAGGAAGGAAGCGGACAAAATCATCAACAAAATCCAAACCAGAGCAAATAGACTCTCTTCAATATCGGACCAACACAAAACGGCCATATCAGATCATGTCGCCGCAACAAACCACGTTATAGACTGGGAGGGAGCAAAGCTCCTCCACCGAGAAAACGAAAGATATCCCAGATGGATAAGGGAATCCATATGGATTCGTCGCAGGGGAGACAAAGCAATGAACAGCCAAGGGTGCGCAGCATTCAACCTCAGTCACAGTTATGACCATTTGATCCAGAACAATTCTAGAAACACTACATCTTCTAGAAACACCACCAGTGTTGATGGATCAAGTCATCACTCATGATTAGGAAACCAGACAAGAAGGTTTCGAAACGTCGAGTCTCTATAAAATGTGAGTACTTTGTACATGGATATGCTTTATAGAACTTAGCTACAAATTTGAACTTTGAACTATCCAAATGAACCTCTTCCAGAAGAGTATGGGAATGTTGATTACAGCACTAATTTTTTGGAATTAAAAAAGGATTTCCTGTTTTGCCAAACAAAACGTTAGCTAAATCCTAATCCTTTAGTTATTACTAACTGGCAAGGAAATTAAACAAACCAGCTACTAGCGTAAGTGTGCCAGATTTAATAATTAAATTCAGGACACTAATTAAATGTTGAAGTAAATGTACGACACAATTTTGTGATGCAAAGAATGTTTTACACTTCTTTAGAATAATTAGTTCGATTTCATTCAGAGTCTATTCAGCGATATTGAATTTCCCTTTTTTCAACCAAAGTATTTCACGCGGCCCGAGCATAGTCTTGCAATCTTCATAAATATTAAATATCAAGGACTATTAACCTGATTAAGAGCCACTAAAAGAGTCCGTATTCCTTTGGATACTGATTGCAATTGGGACAGAAACAATGAATTCTAATTCTGAAATATTTGGAAATTTATTCGGTTGATACTGCCCTCGTTGAATTAGAATAAATTAAACTTCTTCACGATTACGTCATCGGGAATGAGATTGTGAAGGGTTGTTCCGGGGTTAGATCACTTCACGTCGGTAGCTGGAGCCTACAACACACACTTTTTTTTCTGTGGTCAAGCTGTTAGTAGTCTGGATGGGAAGGTCTTTTGGCACGTGAAATTTTGGCGGGAGGGAGAATCGAACACCAGATTGGCATGGGGTGACTAGGCTGGGCCAATCTACGTTCTCAAATTTTCTTGTTCTTTATCAATAATTCAAAATATTAATAATAATAAAAAGTTTTCGTAGCTCCCTAGTTGCTGCGTTCGTATTCTGTGTAGGCTGTCCTGTTGTAATAGATTCAATTCTCCTGATCTATGTAGTAGTTTAAGACAATGGATTCATTATGTTTAACATAATGGTAATCATGGAGCATTACAGTAGTGCTCTGATCAATAACAGTACCGACAATTAATGCTAATTTCTTGTGTTTTGGTATGTTTATTCGTTTGTGTGAGGGGGGCCCGGTGGGGGATCTCAGGGTCGGGAGGTATGAGTGAAGAAGTAACATTGTTGCCGTGTGAAAGGACAAAAATCCTGCACCGGCAGTGTTAACACTCCTGTCAGAGACACCGTAGACTACGACAAAAAAACCAAGCTGTGCAAAGAACGATCGTGTACAAAAGGCGAAACAATAATAGAGCTACATCATATCCCTCGTGGATAGAGATTTGTTGAGCTCACTGCTCGAGATTAAAATCCAAGTTCAACACTGTAAGATGAGCATTTACTACAAGCATTTTGAGGCACGAGTTTAAAGGGAGAGTATATTAATATGCTTGCTAGAATATCATTCAATGATTTGTATTTATAAGTGTATACTAAAATAGAACTTTTGTATAACTTCGGTAGTGTTTGTGAGCTTTTACAAGCTGTTCTCTATATCTACGACGATGATTGAAAAGGATGAAAACCCCATTTTGTTTATTTGACTACTGAGATTGATTTTTCTTTTCCTTATTATATCACTTCCCTTTCGGTTCTCTATTGTTTGTAGAATGCTCAGCAATTCTGTACGAAGCTTTTTGACAGTAATCAGCAATTCGCTTTAATACGATTTTTATTGTAAGAACGATCTCAAGGTGTTTTGGTACGAAGCTGCTGTTAAAACAAACAAGCTAACTATGCCAGGTCTAATAAGTGGAGTAATTTAATTCATGCAACCATTTGAAAGTAAAAGTGTACCAAGTGTATGTGAATGTTTAATTAAGGGTATGCGAGGTATTGTTGGTCGAAGCAGCCAAAAACGTAATCGACTTTCATTATCTGAATCAATATATTATTGAAAAATAACACTTTGGTGTTTTACAAAAGTTCATTCTACAAATCATATACTTTGAAAACTTCCTTAATTTATTGTTGTTAATGAGTTATGTACGTTTTACAAAAGTGTTGTTATTTCAGCCCTCTTAATAACATAACTCAAGAACCACAAGGACCTACAAAAGTATATCTGTGATATTTGAATTCTTCTACACGGCTCGCTATGAATTGAGCAATGCAATTTTTGCTAAAGCTGTAAAGCTGTAAAGCTGTAAAGCTGCAAGATGCTGTAAACTACTTTGTTCTGCTGCTTCGACCAACAATACACCGTATAACCTTAAAAAGAAGTAGCCTAGATATTGATTGATGACGAATGTTATTCAAAATCCAGCTATTTATTGAAGACTTGGCATAATGGCATCAGGTGAATGACATTTAGCACAGAGGTTGGCAAAATTACTTACAAGTTTACCTAAGTAAGTGGATATGATATTAATAGATTTTTTTTTAATCGTTTTGTTTATAGTTTGGAAATACAATGAATCTTTGTAAGAGGTGAGTGGCATTACACGACGTATACTCTGAGGTAGGCTATAGTATCAAAAGTAGTGGTATTTCAATGCATTGGAATGGGAATTGAATTACCTAGCTGGGGGGTTTACACCCCCCAGCTAGGTATTGTAATCGTTCGGGTTCTTCCGCTGGCAACAAACCACTGTAATCTTCCCGTTTTCTTCCGCTGGCAACTAAGTGAAATTGCACATGTTTTTGTACTTTATGCACCAAACCTCTATCTTTTTAACCAAATATCCCACAGAGTTGTGCGATATGTCAAACTTTTCCTCTGGTGATAAGGAACAAAAAAGTCAGTGGTCACATCTCTGTTGGATCATTGGTTAATGAGATATAGTCACTTTTTTGTACTTTATGCACCAAACCCTCTATCTTTTTAACCAAATATCCCACAGAGTCGTGCGATATGTCAAACTTTTCCTCTGGTCATAAAGAACGAAAAAGTCAGTGGTCACATCGCTGTAGGATCATTGGTTAATGAGATATAGTCACTTTTTTGTACTTTGTGTACTTAAGCCTCTATCTTTTTAACCAAATATCCCACAGAGTTGTGCGATATGTCAAACTTTTCCTCTGGTCATAAGGAACAAAAAGTCAGTGGTCACATCTCTGTAGGATCATTGGTTAATGAGATATAGTCACTTTTTGTACTTTGTGTACTTACCCCTCTATCTTTTTAACCAAATATCCCACAGAGTCGTGCGATATGTCAAACTTTTCCTCTGGTCATAAAGAACGAAAAAGTCAGTGGTCACATCTCTGTAGGATCATTGGTTAATGAGATATAGTGACTTTTGTACTTTGTGTACTTAACCTCTATCTTTTTAACCAAATATCCCACAGAGTTGTGCGATATGTCAAACTTTTCCTCTGGTCATAAGGAACAAAAAAAGTCAGTGGTCACATCTCTGTAGGATCATTGGTTAATGAGATATAGTCACTTTTTTGTACTTTGTGTACTTAAACCCTGTACCTCTTTATCCAGAGATCCCACCCAGTTACGCGATATGTCAAACTTTTCCTCTGGTCATAAAGAACGAAAAGTCAGTGGTCACATCTCTGTAGGATCATTGGTTAATGAGATATAGTGACTTTTTGTACTTTGTGTACTTAACCCTCTATCTTTTTAACCAAATATCCCACAGAGTTGTGCGATATGTCAAACTTTTCCTCTGGTCATAAGGAACAAAAAAGTCAGTGGTCACATCTCTGTAGGATCATTGGTTAATGAGATATAGTCACTTTTTTGTACTTTATGCACCAAACCCTCTATCTTTTTATCCAAATATCCCACAGAGTCGTGCGATATGTCAAACTTTTCCTCTGGTCATAAAGAACGAAAAGTCAGTGGTCACATCTCTGTAGGATCATTGGTTAATGAGATATAGTCACTTTTTTGTACTTTGTGTACTTAACCCTCTATCTTTTTAACCAAATATCCCACAGAGTTGTGCGATATGTCAAACTTTTCTTCTGGTCATAAGGAACAAAAAAAGTCAGTGGTCACATCTCTGTAGGATCATTGGTTAATGAGATATAGTCACTTTTTTGTACTTAATGCACCAAACCCTCTATCTTTTTAACCAAATATCCCACAGAGTCGTGCGATATGTCAAACTTTTCCTCTGGTCATAAAGAACAAAAAAGTTAGTGGTCACATCTCTGTAGGATCATTGGTAAATGAGATATAGTCACTTTTTTGTACTTTGTGTACTTAACAATCTATCTTTTTAACCAAATATCCCACAGAGTCGTGCGATATGTCAAACTTTTCCTCTGGTCATAAAGAACGAAAAAGTCAGTGGTCACATCGCTGTAGGATCATTGGTTAATGAGATATAGTCACTTTTTTGTACTTTGTGTACTTAACCCTCTATCTTTTTAACCAAATATCCCACAGAGTTGTGCGATATGTCAAACTTTTCCTCTGGTCATAAGGAACAAAAAGTCAGTGGTCACATCTCTGTAGGATCATTGGTTAATGAGATATAGTCACTTTTTGTACTTTGTGTACTTACCCCTCTATCTTTTTAACCAAATATCCCACAGAGTCGTGCGATATGTCAAACTTTTCCTCTGGTCATAAAGAACGAAAAAGTCAGTGTTCACATCTCTGTAGGATCATTGGTTAATGAGATATAGTGACTTTTTGTACTTTGTGTACTTAACCCTCTATCTTTTTAACCAAATATCCCACAGAGTTGTGCGATATGTCAAACTTTTCTCTGGTCATAAGGAACAAAAAAGTCAGTGGTCACATCTCTGTAGGATCATTGGTTAATGAGATATAGTCACTTTTTTGTACTTTATGCACCAAACCCTCTATCTTTTTAACCAAATATCCCACAGAGTCGTGCGATATGTCAAACTTTTCCTCTGGTCATAAAGAACAAAAAGTTAGTGGTCACATCTCTGTAGGATCATTGGTAAATGAGATATAGTCACTTTTTTGTACTTTGTGTACTTAACAATCTATCTTTTTAACCAAATATCCCACAGAGTCGTGCGATATGTCAAACTTTTCCTCTGGTCATAAAGAACAAAAGTCAGTGCTCACATCTCTGTAGGATCATTGGTTAATGAGATATAGCACTTTGTGCATTTAACCCTCTATCTTGTTAACCAAATATACCACAGAGTCGTGCGATATCTGATATGTCAAACTTTACCTCTAGTACGTGAAGACGGCCTGATTGGCGCGAGGTTCATATCGGTGCGTATGCACCAAATATGTATCTTGTAAACCTTAATAAGTTTTGCCTTGCCTTGCTTCGTAATCCTGTTTGGGCTGGACAAAAATTTTTTTTCCACTTTTCCCCAGTTTCCCCTAGGTATTTCGTCTTTAAGCTTACTGATATACAGGGATTGAATACGAGTGTCACGGCCCTGGTTAGTGTGCATTCAAATCAGAGATCCCTGTTCAAGGCCATCTTACTTAGCCGTCGGAAATGATTGCAAATTACCCCGGGCAAATTACACATTTGTAATCATTTTGACCACAAAATATGATGTGAAAACACAGGTAAGCAATGAGAACAAGTCCTCAAACATTTGAAATTTGTAGCTTACTACAACCTGATGATGTACTCATCCCAGGCAAACCTTAGTTAACACATTTGCTAGTCGGCCAAATTCGCCGACAAAATGCAAATCAAGGGGGTGACACTAAATTCACGGTTGTTCTATTAGCAACGCAAAATCTATGAAAAATTCAGCTGGTTTACTAGCTAGAAAGTGAGGCCAGTTATCGATCCGTTATAGCTCGTTATGAATAATTCATGTTCGACCCCTTGGCACGGTTGTTTGATGGGATCATTTATTAGTTGTTTAAACAAAACATCAAGTACAACCAAATTTTAGGCTTAAACAGCTAAATATGATATCATACTAATTTATACAGGTGCTTTTGAGTCATTCTCAACTTTAATTTCCCCTCTTTTACAAAATTATTCATTTTTATTGCATTTTTATAGCTTTTTCGGATATAAAATGTATCTATTAATGACAAAATTGGTGGCGCTATTTAGTTACTGGAAATTACTCTTACAAGCTTCTTACCTATCACATGCAAATAAAGAGATATGATTTAGGATAAATAGCGCCATCTATAGTTTGCATTAAGTTAATAATGAAGCCAATTCTATATACATCAAACAACCGTGTTGGATCATGTTAATTGAGTTTCGCAAATAACAACGTTGTTAGTTTTGCGAACTTTGCCTGTTCAATGAGAGTATAGCGCGCCCCCAATACATCTGGGCACAAACCAGGCGAAAACGATCCAGTTTAATGAAATGGCGGACGGGTATTCCCATCAGGCACCAGTGATATGTTTTTTCAAAGAAAGTCTACTAATTTGATATGAAATGACATTTTGCAATTTGCAAAGTCAAAATTAGGACTTGCTGGCAATAATATGAAGGAAATATGTGACAGAGGCAATGTGGGAAATACAAGTAGTATTTAAGTTATAATAACCTTTGATACCCGACCTGACCTTCCATCATGGCGCCTTATTCGTCTTATGTATTTCTATTATGCTCTCAAGTAAAATAAAATACCAATCTGCACTGAGTAGACAATGTTACTTGGCTCCCAGCATGAATTATTGATTTTATACGGAGGTAAAGAAATGCACAGTGTATGTGCATGATGTGCAAGCATACTCCAAATATTTACGGTAAATCTGAATAGTGGTCACATGTTGAAATATCATGTGTTCGGGAAATCACGTGGCAACATTTTAAGATTTCAGGCTTGTTTACTAGTTAATTGCCATTTGTACTCTTTATTATTTATCTTTGTTAATTAACATATATTTTAAATGCTGATAAATCGTGGTTGGCTGCCCATGATATCTGTTAAATTCAATGTTTTATGAATATAATTCTACCACGCAGCAGAATTTCACATCACCTGACTTAGCTAGATTTCGAAGCTCTGCTTTTCAAATTCATGTAAATTTCAAAGTTTATACATTTAATATATTTAATATGATACTAATTTTTTGTTATAACCAACTGGTACACGAAATATACTAGCTTATTACCTTTACAGAAAGGTGATTATCAGCCTTCACTCAGCAAATTGACATGCCTGGCATATGCAGCCATTCTCCGTCTGGGTAACATGACTGTCGCCCTCAATACGTCTGGGCACAAATTTAAATAACAATACGCTATTTACATATCAATGTGGCCTCATGCTAATTAAAGCTGCCCCATCCAGGAGTTCATCTATGTGCATATTTACATAGAAATTTAAAACAACTGGCCGAAGAAGGAAACCTACATAAATATGTTTTATATACTTCACTTGACCCAAATATATGATTTTTTATGGTGATAAGACAATCGCACAAGGAATTTTAGAGGGATTTTGATAGCAGTTCCATTAAAAAAAAGCTGCTATCATAATGAGACTAAGATCTAGAAACACCCCGAAATGCCGTTTTGGGGAATTTTGCTAGCTGAATCTTTTTGATGAAAGTCAATCTTTGACAAGATGTAACTTTGCTACGGAAAGTGCTATGAAAAAAAGGTTTTCAGTTTTGGCTTTGTTTACTCAAGAGCAGGGTTAGCGGTGACCTGCTGAGTCCAGGGGTCCAAATTGGCAAATAAAGGGGTCCAGGCATCTAATTCTACACAGACGTACAAAATTAAGGGGTCCAAATCACGGGGACCTGCCAAATCAAGGAGTCCTGGACCCCAAGACCCCTTAAAACGCTACCCCTGCTCAAGAGCTTTAATTTCATATATAAAATGATGCAGTTTGATGGCAAATTTGAATTCACCTAGCATACCTAATATACCATGTACATGTCAGATGTACGGTATATTGTATTGGCAAATATCCATAAAAGTGTTCATTATAAAATTATTTTGATAAATTGTCACATTTTATGCCATGTATTAATATCCTTAAAAGTAACCGGTGGATTTGCGAACAATTTGTCGACATAAATGACCTTCCCGGAGAAACGGTAGCCCAAAATGGGTTATATTTCATAATATGCAGACGAATGGTCAAATTAATAGAAAAATACCTGTGATAAATTTATCTGTACACATTGTCGCACTCCGAGTGACGTATAGTATATTTGCAACCCTGTGGTGGATTTGCGAACAATTTGTCGACATAATGATGTTCGCGGAGAAAAGGTGGCCCAAAATGCGTTATTTTTGGTAATATGCAGACGAATGGCCAAATTAATAGAAAAATAGCTGTGATAAATTTATCTGTACAAATTGTCACACTACGAGTGACATATGGTATATTTGCAACCCTACTGTGGATTGGCAAACAATTTGTCGACATAAATGACCTTCGCGGAAAAACGGTAGCCCAAAATGGGTTATATTTGGTAATATGCAGACGAATGGTCAAATTAATAGAAAAATACCTGTGATAAATTTATCTGTACACATTGTCGCACTCTGAGTGACGTATGGTATATTTGCAACCCTGTGGTGGATTTGCGAACAATTTGTCTACATAATGATGTTCGCGGAGAAACGGTGGCCCAAAATGCGTTATTTTTGGTAATATGCAGACGAATGGCCAAATTAATAGAAAAATACCTGTGATAAATTTATCTGTACAAATTGTCGCACTACGAGTGACATATGGTATATTTGCAACCCTACTGTGGATTTGTGAACAATTTGTCGACATAAATGACCTTCGCGGAAAAACGGTAGCCCAAAATTGGTAATATGCAGACGAATGGTCAAATTAATAGAAAAATACCTGTGATAAATTTATCTGTACACATTGTCGCACTCTGAGTGACGTATGGTATATTTGCAACCCTGTGGTGGATTTGCGAACAATTTGTCGACATAATGATGTTCGCGGAGAAACGGTGGCCCAAAATGCGTTATTTTTGGTAATATGCAGACGAATGGTCAAATTAATAAAAAAAATACCTGTGATAAATTTATCTGTACAAATTGTCGCACTCCGAGTGACATATAGTATATTTGCAACCCTACTGTGGATTTGCAATTGACCTGGGGAACATATTGGAACATTTTGCACGGGTCAGCTCAAAAGACATCACTAAGTTCTGGGGCCAAATCTTAGAATTGCGTTATCTGGACATCTGTAAGAGGCACAGGGCTCAAACTCGGTGACAACTCATGACCAGGGGTGAATTATGGAACTTCTTGCAGGGGTCTGGTCAAAGGTCATCTGGGTCAAATCTTAGAATTGCATTTTCTGGACATCTGTGAGGAGTACAGGACTCAAAACTCGGTGACAACAAACCTCATGAGAGGGGAACATTTTTGGAACATTTTGCAGGGGTCAGATACCTCCACAACACCAACATGCCCCAGCTAGGTTTGTGGTCTATGACCACCATTTGCCTCTAGTTGAATTTGATTTTGGCCATTTTTCAATTCAATTCAGTGAATTGAATCGAAATGTTTGTTTTTTCATTTCAATTCAATTCAATGAATCGAAAATACATGCAACATGTATTTTGATTCTGCCATTCCCCCTGTATTGTCAGCTTATCAGTTTGAATAAACTTTCTCCCTGAACTGCTTTTAGCCAAATGACCGGTAAAATGTATAATAAGAATTGAATTTGAATATGAATTGAATTAAAATCCTGTGAATTTGAATTGGAATTGGTTAGCAGTTAATTTCAATGCATTGAATTGGAATTAAATCAAAATAATTTAAACCAGAGAAGAATTGAATTGAAATTGCATCAAAAATGATTTGATAAAATAATAATTGAATCTGAATTGAATTGAAATTCATTTTCTGAATCGAAATAACACTAATCAAAAGAGGGTTTATATGTGACTGTCCACCATAAACCAGCCGTAATGTCGGCTCTCGGTTAATTTTGTTTTATTTCGTGGTTAGAAAATATATATCGTAAGCTTTAAAATGGTATATCATTTGATTTCAAACGATATCCAGAATATCCAGGGCTTATGGTTTGTTGAACTTTGCTCCTTCAACAAAATGGTACCTTATTTCGGTTCTACATGTCTCTTTTTCCACATTGCTGGTAATAAATATCAAACAGTCATAATTGGCGGTCATTTCAAATCATCCACAAGTCAACGAGGTTCAGGAATGTCCTGTCATTGTTAATTGTTGGTTATACATACTTAGACAAAATACAATGCTTTGTAACCCACCACATGAACAGGATTTAGCCAAAGTAAACAAAGACTATAGCTATTTAAGAATTCTATAGACATAGGTAGAAGCTTATTATCCTCTTCAACAATAGGATAAGGTGTTTGACTGGTACTAGCAAGATGAGATACATGTAGCACCAACTTGAGGTACCTATGAATACGACCTTCATGCACATTTTACACTGTAACTGTAAAATTGTCCTACTCCTTAAGTCTTGATAAGACATTTAATACTAGACAGCCTATTCACCGTAGAAGTGATGATGTAGGCCTAACAGGATTAACTACCACAGCAAATAGATGAATACAATTTTTGAACATATCGCCCTGCACTACAACGTGCATTGAACTATAGATGTCAAAGAACTGGGATAATGACCTGGATCGTAATTCTATAGAATACTCATATCATGCTGACACTCCCACCTGTAAGATTCGTATCTTTGAAAAGAGCGGTATTGCATTCAATATATGATTGCAGACATACATAGGTGATGAGTGCAACCTACTTGTAGTGCTGGGCGATATATTCAAAAATTGCATTGCTATGGTAGTTAATCCAGTTACATCATTACTTCTATGATTGGACAATTGCACCACGTTAAGTGATCCAAAGAGTAACCGTTTGGTGGACCCATTAGCTCGGGTATTGTGTAGCTTGGCAAAACATGCATGTAGTTTATATACAATGATATTAAATGTTAAATATTTACAAACTTATTTTGTTTATTTAAATTACAATTTCGTAAGTAATAAAAATGTGTAATTATATTATGAGAAAATATATAACTTACCTATTGGTAGACAAAGAATCAGCGTGACAGAACCAGCGTGACAAATGATGAATTGGTAATCATGAGTGCATGTGACAAAAAAGAAAGATAGATAAGACAATAACAATTAATTAGAAATGTCTTTTCATTAAAAGTAACAAATTAGCAAGAGTTATATTACAAATATCTATTAATATAAAACAAAGAATGCAATTTACAAAAACAAACCCACAGATTTGTAGTTGCAGTAAAAGAATGTATACAGTCGATAAAATCAGGAAATATCGGAAGGCAGGTCGATTAAAACATGAGCCACGTGCGTCTATTTAGAGTGCTATCGCAGACAACGATAAGGAAGCGTGTTTTGTTTGTTGAATTTAAATCATTTGGGCTTCAAAACAGGAGATGCAGACTAAACTGGATCAATGAAGCTACGACTTTATAGATCTGTTTAGCCCTTGAGCAGATTCATAGTTGACATGCGTCGCTTGGTGTATAAGCGACGCACGTTAGCCCAAGCTTCGCGCGTTACGTGTCGCGGTTTATTGCGTACTTGACCTGTTTTGTTTTATTCATATCAAACTAGATCTAATGGCGTGGGTTTAGATAGCCCACTCTATATGCAATCTTATCGCGGCTATGTTTAGACCCTATGCGACCTACTTAACGTCGCATAAGATTAATATGTTGCACTGCAATGATGTATTGCCACGACGCGAAGGTATCTATATATTCATTTTGAAGAGTTGTTTGGAAACACTATAGCAATATGATGTACTGGGATTAGGCTTCATTTAAAGCCATAATGTACGATTTTATATGCAATTTGTTATTTTTTAGACCTGATGTTTTAGTCCCAACTTAAACCTAAATGGAATGAGCCCAATTCATTGTGTTTGTAGGTCAACAGAGCAATTTAGACATAAAGTCATTCATTGTGCCAGTGGGGTTTCTTTCACTTTATTTTAATCTTATAATCTTGTAATTTATGCTTAAAATGGACAGAAACCCTTCCCAGCAGTTATTTTTAATATTTTTTCAGCAGTTTGGGTAAAGAATAACAAAATAAAAATTAGAAGGATATCGTACATTATAGCTTTAAGAATGAGGTTGAAAGTTGAAAATGCCAAAATTCTAAATTCTAAAGTCTATCACACAAACAACCGTGACAATAATATTTGACTCAAGCAATACAAATATGAAGCGAGTCTGATTTGTATAGATCCCAAATGACGATTGTAACCATGCAGAAAGACATTTCTATCCCAATTATTATTATCTTTTTGGATCGTAATTTATATGCCTTGATAGATAAATAATCGTTCATCTGATATGATATCACACTGGTAACAAAAGTTATGTATATTATTGGGGCAAGGAATCCAATTACTACACTGAAATGTCAGTGACTCAAGACAAGCGGTTCAGTATATATGATAGGAAATGAGGTACATCGTAGCGGTACCTTATTTCTTATCATAAATAACAAACCGCTTGTCTTGGGTCACTGAAATTCCAGTGTAGTAATTGATTCCTTGCCCCTATAATATACATAACTTTTGTTACCACTGTGTTATTAGTTTTTGAGAAAAATGCAAACATAGACACAAATTTACCGAGGGGTGTAATACCCCCTTAACATGCTTTAAGTTCGGGCTTATTTAAATTGATAAAATGGAAGTGAATGGCACCACTCTTGTGGAATGCATTTGACGTTAAAATAGTGAATAAAGGCGAAGAACATGCACAAACACATTGTCTTCGTTCTAAGTCATCACTGTGGTCCTCAGTGACATCAATAGTACTAATTTCCTTTGGGGTTTGATCTCTTAGAAAAACGGTACTAATTATATCACCTCGGGCCCCATAATTTTAACCGGAAGCCCTCATAGCTGTAATGTATGTGTATAAAACTCATGAATATCATTAATAAGAGATCTTCAGCAATTTATTGTACTGTATGACTATAACATGTAGTATTTAGAGAATAAAGGTATTGTTTTTAGCTTCTCGATTGCATCTATCGTCTCATATAACACGGGCGACATCATTATTTTCAGTAAAACAACGAGGCGCAGCCGAGTTGTTTTACGCCAAAAATAATGATGTCGCCCGTGTTATATGAGACGATAGATGCACGACAGCGGCTAAAACAATACCTTTATTCTCATTCTTAAACGCTTCAATTCAAATAAAAATATCATAAGTATTACAAATTTTAATCAAATTAAATTCTACATTTTACAAGGAATTACTTAGGGCTTAGAATCGATCAGTCCCGTTGTTGCTATGCGCATCCAATTGGTTCAAATAGCGAGTACGAGAAACGCGTCGATGCACACACGCTGACCCGTGTGATATCGTGTCATCACGGGTAAGAACCAATAAGATTGCAGGAACGTTCTCAAGTGTTTCAGAATTCCATATTTACGCAGGTCACCGTTAATCCTCGATATAGATTGTGTTCGTGTCAAATGTTTAAAGTGATTCTGATAAAGCAGTTAATATTTTGATCAGTTAAAATGTGCTTATCTTTATGAATATCATGCACTTGAAAGACCTTGAAAACAAACTGTACATGACATTATCATTTAAACTTGTAAAACACCGAATCATAATTATTAAACTAATTGCATATCTTTTGGGGAGCCTTTAAGTTTATTTCTCTATTCGCTTTCTTTCGTTGATTGTAAATGTCATATGTTGTTTCAATCAAAATGAGTAGGTAAGTAAATAAATATAATTAGACAAAGGGCCCATGGCCCAAAGTTATTCCCTTCCGCAATCCTAGAAGCGATTATTTGTGCGGTGAGTGATCAGTTTTCAAATATATATCAAATATATCAAATATACAGTAAGCCAAATAATTAAGGTACCAGTTACGTTCACCCCCTGTATATCCTAGCTCAAATTTAAGACCTCATTCGTTGAAATTGTTCAAGAAATAAAGACACGACGGTCCAAAAACCCAAGGAAGATGCAAATTTAAAAGTTGCAGTTTGCCAAATTACATGCCCTATTGATTAGTAGCGTCGTACTTTCATTGATTAGAACACAAAAGTGCAACTTGTTATTTCGTATCTTCATTAGGTTTTGGATCACCGTTTCTTTAATTCTCAACCAATTTCAACAAATGATGTCTTAAATCAGAGCTAAAGAGTGCATGCATTTGCTGCTTGTTTCCATTTTGACACGTATTTTTTTTGCTTACTGTATTTGCAAATACTCCGTTTACGGCCACTCTCTAGGATCCTGCAAATGCATTATTATTGCGACGAGCAATTACAGCATTGGAGAGTATGTCCTACCATGTTGTATTATAGGTAAAATCACATGACACGTTAGAGTATATGGCACTACCCGATAGTCCGGTTAAGTAACGTAATCAAAACAACATTATATGAATATAGATATTACAAGACTGGTTACCTGTCGATTTATGTCATTTGTTAACAAAAGGGTAAAGACGACATATCGTATAGAGACAGCGGAAATAATGTGTCACCAATTATTTAGCTTATTCATCAACCAATGTCAATGTTTAATAACACAACATGTAGATAAACAACATATCATAAAGCTTTTCGCAGGTGTCACGTTAATCTCAACATTCATGAACCGATGACTTTCTAGGTATATAAAATACATAAAACTACCAGGCTCTATGTATTATGCTTTACCACCGAAATAGGGCCTACCACTATTTTGGTATCTCAACCAATCAAACAATAGCAAAAGTACAAACAAGATCAAAACAATATGATAAGTATCTTTTGCCCGAAAAGAATTGTTATTGACATAAAATTTGGCTTCCATTTCCATCCTAGGATTGACCACACGTACTTGACCATCTACTTAAAGGGGCATTTCGTGATCCACAGCCTCATCCCCCCACTTTTCCCAAAAAAAGTTGAGATTTTTACACCACTGGATACCTCTGGCTACATAATGTTTATGTACCAAATATTTTTTTGCAGATTAATTCGTTTAGCAAAAATATCGCCAAATTTGAATCTCGTTCTGGTGCACCAGAACGAAATTCCAACACATTGTCTATGGAGCAGTGTAATACACATAATCATGCATAACTCGCAAACGCAAAATCGGAATCAACTGAAATTTTGGAAATAAGCTTTTTTCGTGGATATCTACTGAAAAATGTCACATAATGAAAACTTTACCAAGAAAATGGACAAATACTAAGTGTGAGCCAGAGGTCTGTGGGGAGACTGAATATCTTGACTCTGTGACCTATCCTGGTCCACATGTACGGTAAAACATACTACTGCGTGGGATACTCCACAGTCAGTTCTGATGACGTCACAGATTTTAGCCCAACACAGAGGCTAAGTTCGACTGGAACACAGTTTTTCAAGCTAAAAAAAACCATACTTCTGCTTATTCAATAAGAATGAGGTTTATATCATAATCTGGAGAATTTCAATGGCATATCAATGCAATTTGCCCCAAATTTCTACGACCTTTCGTTTTCATATACCAAATTGAGATAACTGTCCGACCCAGATATTTTGAGGCCAAAGGGGAAATTCTCCATTGAGAAGTTGTCAGACATGAACTCTTCTAGTTAAAAAAAACCATATATTTTGTGAAGCTATGTAAATCACTTGAAGTTCATTGACTAGATGAAAAAAAGTTCTTTTCAATGGCGTTCACCCCAGGTTGATACTATGAGTAGATCCAAAGTTATGAGCTATGGAAGTAAAACAGAGAGGGTTTGACACATGCTTTAGTGGCCGTGTAGTAGTGTGCAGAGCAGATGTCGCGAAGTTTTCATTATGAAAAAGAGGATGCTAGGATCACGAAATCCTCCTTTAACATCATAATCAATTCGGTCGATTCACAATACGATGCGCCTCCAGCGGTCGATGGGGAATGGACGAAATACGCAGTGCATCATGGGAAAATGTCGACATCAAAAGCCCGCGTAATACGAATACAACACAGGAACATGTCAATTTGTGTTTAAATGTCAATATAATTATGGCACACGCGTATGTACACTAAACAGTAGTTTACAATAATTGTAGTAGATCCATTTCCGATCAATTGATCACACGGAATCCTTTGTGGAACTGTTTTCAGCATTATTATTATCACACTCGCGTAAAAACCCAATGGTGGCTATGAAGGCGATGTCGACCCTGGAAGTCAAAGTTTGGACTAGCAAGAGCAACCGTTGGAGGCGCATTGTATTGTGAATCGCGAGAATTTTATGGGTCATACGTCATTACGTTAATGTTAATTAAATCTCTTTACTCATTATGATCCGTTTTAATGACTTTTGCCCCGATAATGAACGTTCCTTTAAAGTGCATTATTCTTGTTTTGTTTACACAAACAACATCCGTTATTTTGAAACAGGTTCATGAGGTTTGTTAATAAACAAAATAAGAGTTTTCGATTTGTCCACGGGTTTGTCCAACCAAAACAGTCAGCAAGAAAATAATAAGTTCTTCATTTGGTTTTGAAATCAAAAACTCTTTAATCATCCAAAATTAGTCCAGGAATAATTCTCAGCCTCGTTCAGGCATGAAATGGCAACTGATATTCCAAAGGGACGCCAAATGCATTACGAGATGAGCACGTTCGTTCAATGTGTCTAAAAATGAACATAATTGTGTCGGAGAAAAACTTGCTTAGGAATAGAAACACATTATCGAACATTGTTTGTAGGATAATACAAGTTTGACTAGCTGATAAAGATGGGTAACTGCGGTTGGTTTAAGCTAAAGGAAGACAACTGTATGTTGATTCGGAAATCTTAGAGCTACTGCAAGATTGGTGACAGCTTAGAGGTAAATGATAGTTACCAGGCAATCTTCGTCTTTATTAAATACAATGTGTCCCTCAAAGTAGAGTATTGATATCATTGCTCTGATCAATACAAATTGGTTGAAGCTCAATATTTCAAGACATAGTAAGTTTGAATGTGAACTAAAATAAAATCGCACACGAGTCAAATTTGACCAGAAATCGTACGCATTTAGATCAATTCGTGTCAAATTTGATCCGAAATACCTCATTTATGTAGATTTCTACTAATACAAACGTGTAGCTACATTAAATAGAAACAGAAGTGTAGCTTTACTTCCAGACATAGTGAAACATGTTTACGCGTGCCACAATACATCTCAAATACCTCAAGAAGTAGGGTGCAAGAAAATGTGAGGTCAATACAGTCTCTTGCTAATTCAGGCTTGTAGTAGAGAGCAGAACGCGTTATTCAACGCAGGAAATGTTATGGTTCATAGTCTTTATAGTTCGAAATTCAACTGCGGTTGACTAAGCAAGTTCTATTCATCACACGGGGGACATTGCTAGAACAGTATTCTAATAGACTTGTGGGTGATAAAAAGGAGCACGGTTATACTGGGCATAGCCTACAGGGTGTATCAAAATGATTGGTACCGAAGACTTCTCATTTGTTGCCGAATTTTTTTACTATTTTTTGTGCCAGGTTGGGGTTAATTGTTTAAATATTTGTAATTATAGTAGTTTTATCTTCTCTAGGAATTTTAGATCATAAAGATAGCACATTCTATTCAGAAGTTACATGATTCTAAAGGAAAGTAGGTGTTTTTACACTTTTCATCGTAACGCTGGATCAGTAGCGCACCATTTTCAAAGCTCTATTTTACTGCAAATCCCTTGTGAGGATGATATGTTGAAAATCATGGAACCGTTTAATATTTTCATTGCCTATTTCTTCATTCATAATATATATAAATGTTATAATCAATATTTATTGCTTGAGAGTAATATTATTGACTTTAATAATTTAGATGGGGTGAAAGAAGTTTGTGTATCAACACCATCCAGGGCGGTAATTTAAATTGTATTATTGAGATTACTAAGAAGATGGTGTGGCAGAATGGCTATAGACTGTAGACAGTGTAGGTTAGTATAGACCTGGTAAAAGTTATTGGAATCGCTCCACAGTATTCCACACTTCAGTGTGCATTCATAGCTAAGAATTACTGATCGACACGAAGCTATGGAGAAGTGCAGAGAAGATTTAGGAGACAGTTTCTAAGAGCAAGGCGTATCCCATGCAAACATGCTATAACTTGCAATGCTTCAAAATTTGATATGGGCAGTTACAGAATGGACCCATCCCAGGTGTTAAGTTCTTTCAAGATAGGGCTTCACCTCACACTGCCAGAGTGTCGTAAGGCAGGGACTTCAGGAACTATCTTTCTAAAAGCATGTGTAAAGCAATTTTATGTTACGTATACTGAGGCGAGATATTGAATAGTATGTATGAATAAATGGTTCAAGCAGTGAACCTATTCATCTTGTGTTGTGTAAGTCAAACCATGATTACGTCGATCTTCGTTTAAATGACAATAGCTCCCAGATGCATCAACCTATCAACTTCAGATTAATAGATCAACAAGTTAACATATGCCCTTTCTATTTATAGTACAAAAACTATATTAATTAGCAATTTTGTATTTTTGATATATTTTTGAAAATGTCACATAGCCCGGTACCAATCATTTTGATACACCCTGTACATGTCTTTGTATCACGGCCATTTGTTTGAACGTACAATAACAGTATCAATCTGCTAAAGTTGATCACTACTGTCAGCCAAATTTATCTGCCAGTCTGAAAGTTATGTATACTTTAAAATAATTCTATCAATTGCAGTAAGAAAATGTCCATCAATTTGGCGAGTCTGTTCGGGTTTGAACTATTATGATGGTTATATAGTGATTTCATTTACCAGCTAGGCCCACTTCTTAAACATCCTGCAATACCAAAGCAAAACTCATCACCAGGTAACACTTTGCTACCAGTGCCAAACCTGGAATGTCAACAAAAGAATAACCCAGAAGCTCATCACCTGTGAAATGAGATGGTGGGCACTACTTAAATCACAGAATATGTTGCAAATCAACAAGTTAGATGGTACAGTAACCTTATGCGAATGGCCCTTAGCCAACCTGCAGCAAGAACTTATAACAGCAAAACAACAGGACCTAGGGCTAGAGGAAGACCAAGGAAGTGGTGGGCAGATTGAGTAAAAGGAAGTGCTCGCAACACTTGTGATCACCATGAGTGAAACTACCCGACTCGCCCAGAAAAGATGGTTACATTTCCTCACAACGCTATGAAAGGCAACAGTGGTGGATAGAAATAAAGTAAAGTAAGTATACAGGGATGCCATCCTTAATGAAAGTATCACTCTGCTAAAGTTAATCAAATATTAGCTAAAGTACAGACAAGACAAATATCTTTTGCCAGAAAATAAAATGAATTTTCTTGACTTAAAGATGGCTTCAATTTCTATCCAAGGATTTATTAATTTAATAGGCTCTACATCATTACTTTATTTTTTGTTTAACTCTTTTTACTCTGTATTAATGCTTTAAATGCACCGATTAGCATAGTTCCTTTAAAGTGTATTAATATTTTACTTGTCTCGTTTACACAAACACAATCCGAAAATAATTCTCAGCTCAGGCATGAATTGCCGACTGATATCCCAAAGGGGCGCCAAATGCATTACGAGATGAGCAAACGTATCAATGTATCTGAAAATGAATAAAACTACGTTGGAGAAAAACTAGCTTAGGAATGAAAAGAAACACATTACCGAGCATTTTTTGTTGGACAATACAAGTTTGGCTAGCTGACTGATAGGTAACTGCGGTCATTTTAGGTCAAAGGAAGAAACGAATGCAATTTGCCTCGGAAATCTAAGAGCTACAAAAAGATTGGTGACAGCTCGGAGCTAAATGATGGTAACAGAATTGCGCTGAGTACTACAATTGGTTCAAACTCTTTACATTAAAAAAAAAAGATTTTGAACGCAAACTAAAATTTGCTATCCTGAACAAAACTATTGCAGAAGTTCAGTATCTTGGAAGATGTTTTTTAAACAGCATGACGCGTTTCCTTCCTGTTCGAAAACAATGATTTTATTATGTATTCAATAAACAATATAAACAATCTCTTATAACGATTCCTAGTAAATAAGACTTTACACGAGTCAAAATCTGCCGAGAAATCATGTCATATTTATTCAACCCCTCAACCCCACCAAAAATGTCCGACTACATTAAATGGATACAGTAGGGTAGCTTTACTTCGAGCATATTAAAGTGAAACGTGTTTGCGCGTGCCACAATACATCTCAATTTCGTCATAACTCCCTGGTCAGAAGTAGAGTGCAAGAAAATGTGAGGTCAACACAGTCTCTCGCTAATTCAGGTTTGTAGTAGGGAGCAGAACGCGTTAACCAGCGCAGGAAATGTTATGGTTCATAGTCTTTATAGTTCGATATTCAACTGCGGTTGAAAAGCAAGTTCTATTCATCACACGGGGGACATTGCTAGAACAGTATTCTAATAGACTTGTGTGGGATAAGAGGAACAAGTAAAGGTTATGCTGGGCATACATGCCTTGGATATCAATGAACGCTTGAACACGACTATACTAAGCACAAAAGCGAGATATCCTTCTAAATAGATCTTTTGTATCAGGGCTACTTCTTTGAATGTATCAAATACATGGATGTTATTTTCAATGAGAGTGCCAGTCTGCTAGATCTAGTTCATCCTAACTGTCAACAAAGCTGGTCTGCCAGTCTGACATTAACAGTATACCGTTTATACAATACTACCAAATGCAATTGACAAAGTGATCGTCGAAGTTATAGCTTGAAATCCCAATCTGATACCCAAGCTGGCATGATTACTTCTGCCCGTATTCTCAAAGAACACTTACAAGGTGGCATAATTCGACAACCACCTTTGGATTTGTTAGGACACTATATGAAAGCGGCGCATTGCTCCTTAAATGGGTTTCGCCAAAATATAAACCACTTCGAGGAATAATCGGTTGCAAAATTCACACCCAATTAAAAAAAAGCCTAAGAGCAACACAAGCAATGTAAGAACACCAAACCTAACAATACTGTCATAATCTGGAATGGCAGCAACAACCACAGACAATGTGAATATATAATTTTGTGAAAAGTTGCACAATTGAAAGCCATGAAGCTACTTTCAATGGTAGTATTTTGATTTTCTGCTACTTTTTGATGCGAAATAGGGCAATGTTGTGTTATTACACGTATATTTATTTGTTTACGTTTGTGCAATATTATGTGAATGTGTATGTAATTCAAAGTTGTAAACAATGAACAATGTATCATTCTTGTTTCACTCCTGGTTTGCATTAGTTATGATATTTTCGTAGTTTTTCTGGGCCAATAATCTTAACTAACAGTTATCTGTGGAGCATCCGGATCACTCTGCAAAGATGTAATGACGAAATACAGGTCCGCCGCACCAGAACTCGAACACACAAGCTCGCGGATGTGTGATCCTGACCTTACCTGAAAAACTAAAACAACTTCAGCAGTGAGCTTTGCATCAAACAAAACATAGTTTGCGAAAAAATAAAATTCGACAAAAGGGTTACAGCTAAAAGTTCATTTCATTTTTAGAAGCGTGTATTTGTGCAGTGAGTGATCAGTTTTCAATATCAAATGTATTTCCCAACTATTCATATACTGTCCCTCTCTAGGGTCCTGCTAAGGCATCTCCTGCCAAGCAACTAACTAATTCTCCTGTTATAATGCTGACTAGGGAACGTACTCAAAAACAATATGACATAAGGCTGGGTACCTGTCATTTAATAACAAAAGAGTAAAAACGACATTCATAGAGGCAACGGAAAGGATGTGTCACCAATCATCTAACCTGTTCATCTACCAATGTCAATGCTTTTACTGATAAGCCAAATCATCATGATCATCTACAATGTCATAAAGCTTCATCCGGGGACATTGCTAGAGTAGACTTGTGGGTGTTAGAGAGGAACCGCGTTATACTGGGCATACATGTCTTGGATATCAATTCGCGCCATAAAACACGACACTATACTTTTAAAGCACGAAAAGTTAGATTGGTTCTTTTGAATCAGGACTATTTGTTTGAGCATTATTAAATACAGTTTCTCAATGAGAGTATCAGTCTGCTAAAGTTGATCAATACTGTCAGCAAAATTTGTCTGCCAGTCTGAAATTAATGGTTTACCGTAACATAACAATACCAATTGCAGTCTGTCCGGGCGAGTCTGTTCGGGTCTGAATTGTTATCATGATTGGGACGTGTCCAAGCCTTTCAGAAGATGAAAAATGTGGATTGAAATTGACCATTGGAATTATTGTTTGAAATTCCAACCTGGTACTCTTATGGATTCTTGTTTTTGCTGATACGTAAACCCATCACATAGCTGGTTTGATTACCTCTGCTCTGCCAGACAAGAGCAAAATAAGTTTTTTCGACATAAAAGATGGCTTCCATTTCTATCCTAGGATTAACCACATTGACATATCATTGTATAAATTTTATGGGTTCTACGTCACTAATTTACTGGAACTATCTTTACTTATTATGAACCGTTTTAATGCTTCAAATATAATGATTAGGATAGTTCCTTTAAAGTGCATGTTCCTTGTCTCGTTTAGTCAAACATCATCCGAAAATAGTTTATTTGTTCCGGAATAATTCTCAGCTTCGTTCAGACATGAATTGCTAACATACATCCCAAAGGGACGCCAAATGCATTACGAGATGAGCAAACGTATCAATGTGTCTGAAAATGAATAAAATTGTGTCGGAGAAAAACTAGCTTAGGACTGAAAAGAAGCATATTATCGAACATTCTTAAACACTTGAGAACGTTCCTGCAATCTTATTGGTTCTTACCCGTGTGATATGACACGATATGACGCGGGTCAGTGCGTATGCGTCGACGCGATACGCGTACTCGCTATTTGAACCAATCGGAGGCGCACTGCAACAACGGTGCTGATCGATTTTAAGACCTAGGTAATTCCTTGTAAAATGTAGAATTTAATTTGATTAAAATTTGTAATACTTTGTAATTTGTAATGTCTCATATAACACGGGCGAAATCATTATTTTTGGCGTAAAACAACTTATATTGATTACTGCGGTTTTTTAGTTTGAAGGAAACAAAATGCATTTGGACTCGGATAAGAGCTACTACAACACTGGGAACAGTTTGGAACAGATAGATAATAAGCATTAATTCGAATTACTCTGAGTAATGCATATAACATGTAGTTAAAATTCAATACCGGTATGTCAAAATATGGTGAACTTAAATACAAAATTAAACATAATTCGGTATTCGGAACTACATTTAAGTTATATTGCAGAGGTTCAGTATATTCAGATGCAGTACATTCTATTAGTTCATTTGTATCATGGCTTTTTTTTTTTTTTTTTTTTAGTACACTATAATGTCATTCGCAATGAGAGTATCAGTCTGCTAAAGTTGATCGATAATGTCAGAAATTTTTTCTACCAGTTTGAAATTAAAGGTGTGGATTTATTGACAGTTTTATTGATTTTTCACTACTTTAATGTCAAGTACTATAGACATGATATACATCATTTTAAAGCTAATTTCAAGCAGCAATTGGCGCATCTGTTTAGGTTAAAACTGACCGCTGAGGGCCACAGACTGTGGCTAGGTTATGGAGTGCCCGATGCATTCAGCAGATGCGTTTACGTAAAGAGGCGGATTAGACAAATTGACCATTGGAGTTATTGCTTGAAATCCCAAGCCCATTTTGCTTTACTGTTACATAAACCAATGATATAGCTGCCATGATTACTTCGATCTACCCGTATTCTCACAGAATACTTATAGTGTAAGGCAAGTAGCAACCACTTTAAAGAACTTCTTGAAACGACTCAATGTGCCATTCCTATTTCACTCCTGGGCTGTGTGTAGTGAAGCACGATTCAATGAAAACACGGGTCCGCCGCACCGGTACCCGAAACCACAACCTCGCGAACATGTTCGACTACCTTAATAAAATATTACTTCAAGAACTAACATTTTAGTAGTGTGCTTACACTGATCAAACAGCAGCACTAAATACGTGTAGCAAATACGAACTATTGTGGGTTTTGTTTATACCTGATAACATCTCAGAGCTTCCAAAGCGGAAAGTAGCCCTATTCACCCATAATCTCCTGACATTAAAACTGACTTTACAGCAGCTGCAGTTTCTATTGTGAAAGCCCATTCAGAATGTTGCACAATAAAGCCGCATTATTGACTTCAAAATTTTATTGGAATATTTTTCTCAATTTCCCCATAATTGCCGATGCAGGATTATCCTGAGTTTTGCAGTTACGAAAATACCGATTTGTATTGAAAACTCCCATATTAACTAAATTAGTTTCGTTAGAGGGGAAGGCTTAAAAATGTCGATTACGTTTCAAGAACACTATTGAGCACACCGATGTTATTTTGTCCTCTTTTACCAGAGGTAGCGTGGTCATCTTGAACTTTAGTTAGGTATAGGCTATATGGCTTCGTCAATATTTAATTTGTTTCCTGTAAGTTAGAATATTCGATGTATTTGCTAATGCAGTCTACGGATGCAACAAAGTTACCCCTTCTCTGGGTGAATAGTTGTGTGAATGTAGACACGGTAGAAGAAAGGTCAACATTTTGCAAAGAAAAAATCTTGTCAGAGGTCTTGATAAAGTCCGATAATGATTTTCTAACTAATATATAGGGAACCAACCGAGTTGTCTCAAAGACATATTAAAACCTGGCATTAACTCAAAATCAATCTAAATATCCAAATTTAAAATTGAAATAGAAAAAAGAAACCCATTTTTGCACATTTTGATATCTCCTTTGTCTGGATAGCTCGAAATTTGGTGACTCCTTGAATGAAAAGATGCAGAATCAAAAGTTGCACAAAAAGATACTCAAGTCAGTGTACCATATTTACATTCTCTACATGACTGGTCAAGGATGGCCCGCAGTGACCAGTGACGAACAGGCACTCAAGCAGCAAAATCAACATTTTCAATGGGTTTAGGTGCAACTTGGCATCAAAATTAGGCATCAAAATTTGCACAGCAAAACTAATGCACAGAGTTTGAATTATTATCTCATAATAAAAGGGTTATTACTTTATATGAAGTGTTTATAATGGAAGCAAAGTGCAAATATTTTTCTGGCAATGTTATTTACTGTCGATACATTATGTTGTTTTATATTTGACAAATTGAAGGGTGCTTCAAAGTGCAACAAGTCGCCAAAGAATGTGTTATGTTCATGATACACGGAAACAACCGTCTTTCAGTCAGGTGTTTTGATCATTAATGATGATAGATTAAAAGTGATCAGATTCAAAAAGAATAACAAAAGACAATTGAATGACAAGTTTTTCTTTCAGGATATTATCGCAATTAGGCCAAGTAATATATTACAATTACGAAAGCAATTATAGTATAACTGATCATGTTTTTGTGTAAATTTGACTTGAAATTAAAAACTAGGCGTCTTAGTCTTAGTTTTAAAGTTGGTGTATTGTCTGGCACAATAAGACCTGTGACAGCACATGCATTTATTTTTTGTCGCACCACAATTATCATTAGAGGTGTGGCAAGCCTTGTGATATAATGTTGCTATGGCAACGCTACCATCGCATCATGCCAACGAATAGCAACACATAACTATGTATACTTTGAACAGCTCGTAATCGGCGGGCCTTATAACATCGCGGATTAATATCAATATATTTTATTTGGAGAGTTGTCTTGTGAAATCTCGCCAGAAGTATTACAAATTATAAATTGAAGTCCTTTGCTTTGTCTACTTTCTTTAACACGTAAATTATAGACCAGGCAGAACAACTATATCACTCTTAACGTGGGTCTACATTTCGGCGTAGTAGTAAAAGCCTAATAATTCCCGCCAATTACGAGCTGATCAAAATATATATTGCTTGCTATTTCTAAAGTGGTTTACTATGAAGTACGACTTACATTTTGTGATCTAAAAACTGGGTTCACAACATTTTGAAGGAATTGTACACCATCATACGATCTATTTTAAAACGTTAAATAATTGATATAAAAATTCTTCCTTCATTTCCTTCCTTGCTTCAAGTGCAGACTTCACAAGTGAATAATATCGCACTGCGTAGGAAATTAAATCTAGCAATATTCTTGAATAAAACAATATTGAGTTTATCTATATATTGATTTCTCCATATTAAATATACATTAACACTAATTATAATCCAAGTGATAGAGTTAATTGTTTTAAATGTCACATTTATATTCGGCATTCGATATTATTAACACCCCAATGCATGTATTCTTTGATTAGTGTTGCAATTTTGATTTTAAATATGTATATTGATTAGTCATACTAGCAACGCTGTGCTAATATGATTAATATAACATTCTAAGGTATTTAATAACTGTTTATAATATTTATAATTATGTAATTTTAAATTTTAATATATTTCAATGTTTATATTGTTTGGATCCCTGGGCTTCATGGAAGTACAAAGGACAGTTTGTATTATTCTCTGAATGAGTACCGTAGGTTAAAGATACCTCTCGATATTTTTCCATTGTCTATTTCATATATTGATGTGATTTCACTGGGTGGGTCTTGATAGTAAAACACTTGTCGCTTCTAATTATAGAGGTATTTAATGGTAAAGTAGTTAGTTGAAAAATGTATGAGCTGCAAACATGTTGAATATTGTGTTCAAGCTATATTCTAGCCCAGTCAAAATTAATAATACCGTGTAATTGAATTTGAAAGCTGGGCAGAAAGATATAATTCTATAGTACAAGAAAATGCAATTTTGAATTTCCGGTATACCCTTAATATCTAATTTTATGTTGTAGTAACATCATTGTCTTCAAGGATTGACAAAGTATTGTTGGTCGAAAAAAAAAAAAAGATCCATTTTCATTGTCTAAATTAATATATTATTGAAAAATAACACCTTGAAGTTCAAATCATAAACTTTGAATACTTGCTTGATTTATTGTTGTTAATGAGTTACGTTTTACAAAGGTGATGTGGTTTCCGCTTTCTTTACAACATAACTCAAGAACTACAAAAGTATATCTGTGATATTTGAATTCTTCTACACACTCGCTATGATATGATCAATGCAATTTTTGCTAAAGCTCACTACCATTTGCTTATGTTGCGAACGACCAAACCGCAACAACTGAAAATAGTTACTAACCTTAAAGTAACCTTGGGACCTGAAACTTAGTTTGTGTCTGCTTAGAGAACATGTTGTATCGCAGAAGGGCAGAACAAGTTTTCCATTTGATGGATAGATAAAAATGGACAATCAATCTCATTTAATGTATATCTAGCTTTATCAGCAGGTGCCTACTATATAATTCGACGTCCAAATGCCTGAATATTTCAGTCAGAGCAACCTCCGACTAAATTTAGATAAGCTCAGACAAACTGCCGCTGTTCACTGATGACCATGCATCAAGATTTTGGTCGAATTTAGTACTTTTCCGTTGGGACTTGAAAATTATCAACAAAACGATAAAGTCTCGGACAAGTTGTTAAACAAGGCATTAACTGGCTGAATGTCTAGTTGTAAAAGAGTTGTAAGTAGAGTATTACCTACAAATAACAGGGGTACAATTTAAACTGGTTGGCAAGTTATCAATCACAACAACTGTGCTAATGGGCAAATTGATCAAGAAATAAAAGCATCACATACCTCTTCTATTTCACTTGTACCATCCATGAAGCTAACTTTCAGTAATGACTCAATTTAATGAAGCGGTATAATCCTTGACCTTTTCAAAAATTGTTTTATCCTTGAAGTTCCAGCTAAGCTTAGATCTCAGTCACCCAATAGCAATAATATTGAAGCATATCTGATGACTAAAATTCCGAATCCAATTGTTAGTGATATGTTCCTCACGCGTGTCTTTCTAATATTTGAAATTCTGCTTCTGTGGCTTACATACTTCTAGTTTATGATATTGGCCTACCGCAAACAAGCAAACATAAATAGATATGGATATACGACTTTGGCGCATGCTCAAACGGGGTAACAAGAACAGCGTAATACAAAATTGCTTAACATTAGACTATTGAGTTTTGACGGATATCATTGCTTATGGACATCATTGTCATCCAGAAGGACAGTGTCCTGATTTTGCATCAATTACAACATCCATCATTTCATATTGTAGTACTCAGATCCCTCTTTAGTTGGTCTGCAGGATGTACCAATAAAAATGATTTTTTATTAACTTTCTAACCAGACAGCTTCAATTTTATTAATTTCACTCTCATTTTGTCTAATGTGTTTGATTTCATCCCTAATATAGGCAGCAACATCACCCGGCAACACCACCACCGTGTCTGTTTCTAAAAACAAAGTGCAAGGATATTTCTGGCAATGTCACTTACTGTCGATACATTATGTTGTCTTATATGTGATGCGATCAAGCAAAATCAGTCGGAACTCGGCAATAATAAATTTTCAGTTTCCTATAGAATGGTAACAAGCATTTATAAAGCTGGATTTTGGAGAAAATCCCATTAAAATTGAACAACCCGTTCCAAAGATATGTGCAATTAAAGAGTTTCCAAAACAAGAGGAAACAAAAGGAAAAATTGTCTTTGTTTGGCTATATCTCAAAATCAATATTCCCGAGTTCCGACTGATTTGGCTTGATCGCATCACATATTTGACCATTGAAATGTGCTTCAAAGTGCAACAAGTCGCCAAAGAATGTGTTATTTTCATGATACACGCGGAAACAACCGTCTTTCAGTCAGGTGTTTTGGATCATTAATGATGATAAATTAGAAGCGATCTGATTCAACAGGAATAACAAGGACGATTAATTAGCAAGTTTTAATATAAAGGTATTATCGTAGTTATGCCAAGAAATATATTATAATTACGAAAACAATTAGTTTAACTGATCATGTTTTTGTGTAAATTTGACTTGAAATTAAAAACGAAAATAAGCGACTTTAGTTAGTGGTTAGACCTGTGACAGCACATTTTGTCGCACCAAAATCATTAAAGGTGTGGCAGACCTTGTGTGGTATGATGTTGCTATGGCAACGCTATCGTCTCATAGTTAGCCAACTAATAACAGCACATAACTATTTGCGTATTATCTTGTCAGGTGGATATTGCTTGCTATTTTTTAAGTGGTTATCAGTGATTTACAATGTTGTACGACGTAAATTTTGTTTGTATACCACCACACGATCTATTTTAGAATGTTAAATAACTGATATCAAAACTCGTTAATTAAAATCAAAATTAACAATATCTTTCAATGAAACAATTTATTGATTTTATCTATGTATTGTATTATGCATCGCCATTTGAAACACTTAAAAACCCAATAAACTAACATAAAGTAAAATATGAATTACAAAGAACAATAAACTACTACAGTCAGTCCACTCTGAAGTACAAAGTACCGACTCGGTGGCACGCATTGTGTCGACTTTGAAGGCACGCATACCTGCAGCAGAGACGCAGCACTGCGCACTGTTTACGCGCGGTATACTCGCGCATTGTCACTTTGTACTTCAGAGTGGACAAACTGTATAGTGGAAGTAATGTCAATATTTTACTGTCGTTACATTAACTTATTTATATTTGACAATTGAAAGGTGCTTCATAGTGCAACAAGTCGCCAAAGAATGTGTTATGTTCATGATACGCGGAAACAACCGTCTTTCAGTCAGGTGGTTTGGATCATTAATTATGATAGATTGGAAGCAATCTGATTCAACAAGAATAACAAATGACCTTAAAGATGATTAATTAGCAAGTTTTAATATCAAGGTATTATCGTAGTTATGCCAAGAAATATATATTATAATTACGAAAACAATTAGTTTAACTGATCATGTTTTTGTGTAAATTTGACTTGAAATTAAGAACAAAAATATCGAATTAAGTTAGTGGTTAGACCTGTAACAGCACATTCTTTCGCACCACAATCATTAAAGGTGTGGCATGTCTTATGTGGTATGATGTTGCTATGGCAACGCTATTCTCTCATAGTTAGCCAACTAATAACATCACATAACTATTTGCGTATTACCTTGTCAAGTAGATATTGCTTGCTGTTTATTAAGCTGTTAACAGTGATTTACAATGTTGTACGACGTTATTTTTGTTGGCTAAAGAAAACGTTAATTAATTGATATCAAAACTCGTTAATTAAAATAAAGTTAACAATATTCTTTAATGTCACAATGTATTGATTTTATCTATGTATTGAATTCTCAAAATTGATTAAATACACAATGTTGATTGAATTGAAAACTGAGATTATCTGATTGCTATTTGTGACAAAATCAATTTCATTATTGTATTCTTTGTGTTGTCAGTAATTGGTACACGACGGTTGTATATCTACAATCTTTAGCAAGGCGTCTTTATTTCAATTGATTTTGTTTCAGCTATTATTTTTCATAATGCATGAATATAACGGAGTCATATACTTCGGAAACATCCAATGCCTTAGCCTCTATTGGCTGGATTTGGATGACGCCTTTAATTTTGATGTCGATAAATTATGTTCAAAGTAAATACAACCTGAGACTATAACATGACTGAATTTATTTATATTATTCTCTGGTAGAACATAATTGTTTTCAATGTAAGTTTTACGTTGCAAAACTAATATACAGTAAGCCAAAAAATTAAGGTACCAGTTGTGTTCACCCCTGTATATCCTAAATAAAGACATTATGTCAAAATTAAAACAAGTAGCTAATACCTGAACTCCTTAGCTCTGATTCAAGACCTTATATGTTGAAATTGGTTGAGAAAGAAACGTTGATATAAAACCTACCGAAGAGACGAAATCAAAAGTTGCACTTTTGTGTTCTAATCAATGAAAGCACGATGCTAGTTTTAACGTGCTATTCAATGGAAGCACGGCGCTAGTTCCCTTGTTCGCGAACGGTTTGTGTACACATCAATAACGCATGCAATGGAGGAAACTGCAACTTTTAAATTGGCACCTTCATTGGGCTTTTGGATCGTGTGTCTTTATTTCGTAAACAATCTCAACGAGTGAGGTCTTAAATTCGAGCTAAAAGATGCAGCTGTTGGCTGCTGGTTCCAATTATGACACATCTGTCTTTGTGTAGGATATACAGGGGGTAAACGTAACTGGTACCTTAATTTTTTGGCTTACTGTATAAGTCGCCCACCCCGATAAATTCCATCTATACTTGTAATCTTCGTACTAGTTCAGTAGTTTGGATTTTCATAGCGAAAACAATCTACTTTTCCATTTTGTCTGGAACCATTATTTTATACCAATTTTGGATATATGCATGTGAGAATTTAAACCAGTTACAGCTCCCTATATTCTTTTACGCGGAATATTTTCAATTGTCGGTTTGATAATGTTGACTTGATATCCCTGGATGACAAGAGGAACTTGAAAACAAACCAGATGCCGATTATAATTATACAGGCGGTTAATGGTAAGTAGAAAATTTGTAAATTGAAAAGATATCAAGAACAATTCAAATGAAAAAGCACTGCTGAATTTGAAAGCTTGGCAGAAAGCTGTAATTCTTCAGTTCAAGAGGGTGCATTTAAAATTCACACTGCCCCTGTGGAAGAATTTGGAAATATCTTCCACAGGAGGAGTAGTATGTTTTTCAAATGTAATTGGTTAGGGTTAATCATTTTGAAGCCAATACTCCCCTGTGTTATGGCTTTACCTATATCTTCAACAACTGGGTGAGAGTTTCAAATTGTCTATTTTATTCAAAACTTGTACTCCCTCTATAGAAGACTTTAGCTAAATCTTCCACAGAAGTAGTGTGGATTTAAAATTCAATAACTTTCCTGTTAGAGTGTGACAAATGCAAAGTTTCAAGTAACTTGTCTGATAACTTTAACTTGCAGATATTGTAAATTGAGACTTTTAAGTACTTAACAGTCTAAGCTAATGGTACTCATTTTAAAAGCAATATTCAGCGGAAGTTGTTCAAGACTTTCGACGACCACTGTAGCTTAAAACACACACAAATGCTCAATGACGACCATAGATCAAGATTTGTTTAATAATTTCAGCATGTAAAATTTTGTTCGAATTAAGCACTTTCTTGTTAGATATTGTAATATGTAAAATTTCAGGTAAGTTGTGAGATAACTTGCAGAATGTCTAGTAGTTAATTGCTAATGGCACTCATTTTAAAAGCAATATTCAACGGAAGTTTTTCAAGACTTTTGACGACCATTTTTAGCTTAAAACACACACAAATGCCTTTGTTCACTGACGACCATACAACAAGATTTGGTTAATAATTATAACAATATGTATGTAAATTTTGTTCGAACACTTTCCTGTTGGAAAAATGTAAAATTTCAGGTAAGTTGTGAGATAACTTTAACTTGCAGAATGTCTAATAGTAAATTGAGACTTTTAAGTACACTCTGAGCTAATGGCACTCATTTTAAAAGCAATATTCAACGGAAAATGTTCAAGACTTTAGACGACCATTGTAGCATAAAACACACACAAATGCCTTTGTTCACTGACGACCATACAACAAGATTTGGTTAATAATTATAACAATATGTATGTAAATTTTGTTCGAACACTTTCCTGTTGGAAAAATGTAAAATTTCAGGTAAGTTGTGAGATAACTTTAACTTGCAGAATGTCTAATAGTAAATTGAGACTTTTAAGTACACTCTGAGCTAATGGCACTCATTTTAAAAGCAATATTCAACGGAAAATGTTCAAGACTTTAGACGACCATTGTAGCTTAAAACACACACAAATGCCTTTGATCACTGACGACCATAAATCAAGATTTGTTTAATAATTTAATGTATGAAAGATTTGCTCGAATTAAGCACTTTCCTGTTGAATTTTAAGTACAGCCTAATCTAATGGGACGCATTTTAAAAGCAATTTCAACGTAAGTTTTTAAAAAATAAGCGGGAAAAGGTTATGCTGTTGGTGGGCAAATTGTCAATCACAGCAATTGATCTAATGGACAGGTTGATCAAGAAAGTATCCCTAATGGGCTATTCCCGTTGAAATCCGCACTACCTCTGTGGAAGATTTAGCTAACGTCTTTCCACAGAGGGAGTATGAGTTTCGAAAAGAAAATACGGCTGAAAATACTCACTGGGGGAGTATGTGTTTCAAATTTATTAACCCTGACCAATTACATCATACTCTCCTGTGAAAGATATAAGACACATACCTCTTCTGTTTCACGTGTAACATCCATGAAAGCTAGCTTTCATTAATAACGTGAGATGCGCAAATTGTGATGTCCTGAAACAATTGATCAATATACAGCCCGAAGATGTACAATTGTATTGACAGTCTCAGCACCTTCACTTTAATGAAGCCGTATAATCCTTCCTTGACCTTCTCAAAGAAAATCCTATTTTTATCCTTAAAATTCCACGTAAGCTTAGATCTCAGTCACACAATACTAGCAATAATTTTGAAGCATATCTGATGACTAAAATTCATAATCCAGTTGTTAGTGATATGTTCCTCACGCGCGTATTTCTAATATTTGAAAACCTGCTTCTGTGGCTTACATACTTCTGGTTTATGATATTGGCCTATACACAAACAAGCAGACGTAAATAGATATGGGTATACAACTTTGGCGCATGCTCAAATGGGTTAAGAAGAACAGCGTAACATAATTAGAAAATGATTGATGACGGACATCATTGCTTAACAGTAGACTTTTAAAGTACTGATGGATATTATAGCTTTAACAGTTTGATGGACATCGTTCTTTAAAGGTACGTCTCTGTCTAAAGGAAGATGATCTGTACTATTTCCACCATGTTTCAATGGCCTTGACAAGCACTCCATACCTTTTCAATCTATGAGTGCTACGGACCATTTTCCTTTAAAAAAAACAATAATATATTATGAAGTAGTCAATAGATGGATAATTTTGCTCTACATATTTTGATACGATGATATTTTCCAAAATTAATATTAATTTGAATGAACAATAGAGCATTTCATAAGTGACAAAATTTACATCCTTTTTTCTCTCGAAACACGAGAATGGTGATTGAGCGTTGATCTGTCACGCTATAATGAGCCCGTTAGAATAGCCGGTAGGAATCACCCTGAAGAAGGAAATAGCCCAAAACTTTTTAGCTCTCTTATCCATTCAGTTCAGTATAACTTGGGGAAATAAAGTCGCATCGTGCCAAATGAGGTATTAAAATACGCAGAACAAAATAATCCATCTATTGATTACATTATTTGGTAATTTCGGTTAATTGTCTTTAAGATACTGCTTTTATTTTAAGTGTTCAGATACTTTTTGTGCGCAGTGTACTTTAAGACATTTTCTGATTCCTCTTATAACAAATCACAAATAAACCAAACATAATACGCTGCATTGCTAACATTAAGAATGAATGACAAGTGAAACTCAAAATAGCATTTTGAATATCATTTTCTGTCTCTCAGTTTTCAACTTGCTTTTTATGTATTCCATTACAAGATATCGTTATACACATGACTGGTAGAGTTCAAAACGTACTGTCTAAATCGGTCCTACGAAATGTGCTTCTACGTCATACAATAGATTCCTAAACTATCTGCGATTGAATTTACGGAAAGGTCAGCGTGTTGGATTCGACTAATAATCCGCTGATATATTCCTCTTCACATGTAACCAAATACAAGCGAAAGTCATGTCCAGATTTAAGTCCAAAGAAATCTACCCAAAACAATAAACAAACTTTTCGAGCGCACATCTGAATTATTCACAGAAAATGCATTCAAATGAGTGCAAACAAGCCTACATTAGGTACAGTGGTTCTTGTGAGATTCATCTAAAAATCAAAAGGCTTGCGCAGCAGAACATATTTCCACGTTCTGAAGCCATACTGCACTATGATTATATTACAATAGTATGCCACATAAACAGGCCAGTAATCAACACATATGGACGCGCAGGTGAAACATAAATCAAGTATGCGAGTGTGTATTATGTGTTGGTATGCATATGGGTGGGGATTGCGTACGTGTGGGGGTGTTGACATTTAACCGTTAGCTTATTTTGTGAGGACACTCAAAGACAGGAAAATCTGCCTTGGTGCTATCCTAATTGCTGACTGAATGTGAGCTGTAGCTGTTTATGGATGTGTGGTGTGGTGTGGTGTGGTGTGGTGTGGTGTGGTGTGGGTTGGATGAGGGTTGCGGTGATATTGACGACTTTGTCAGTAAGGACATCCAAAGACGGGAAAGTCTACCTTGATACTGTCCTTGCTTACAGTAATGTACATTAAGATTAATACAACTGATTTATGCATAACTTTTGTGCAATGGGCACTATCGATTAATGTAATTTTCTTATAGATACAGGTCCAGTGTGCAATGGGGTGTGTGATTGAGAGGGGTGCGGTGAGCGTGTGAATTGAAATTGATGTTTGATTTTATATTGAGAGGACGTCCCGATACAGGAAAGTGTACCTTGATGCCGTCCTTGCTTACAACAGAGTACCATTGGATGCGGGTAGCTGATTTACTTTCATTTTGTCTTTGAACGTAATTGTGTATGTGTGGGGTGTGTTTGATTGTGTGTTTGATTGGACCATGGTTGTCATGGTCCATGAGACTGAGAGTATCCGAGTGCCTTTGTGTTGGAGATGTATATGCATTGAAGAGTATTTTTCTTCAGCGGATAGTGATAAACGATGAACGTATATGGTGCTACAGGGAGTGTATGGTGAAAGTGAATTATTTCAGCTCTTGCATTCCCGATACATAAATGTGCATCACGGTTGTTTCATGTAATCATTTATTAATTTTTGGAACAAAACATTATATAATGTTCAATTCTAGATCTGGTCAATACTAACAGATATCATACTAATACACATCTATTTTAAAGCGATTTTTTAAGATAGAGCTTTGTTCATTCTATATCAAATTATTCATATTTTACTGTTTTTGTGGGAATTTTAATTTTATAAACTGTACATTTGTGTGGAAATTGAGGGCGCTATTTACATATATTCTCAATTTAAATTAGCCAAATAATATGACTTATTCCTTACATTTCATGATAAAAAGGTTTTTGAAAATGTCCTTGCCATTTGTTTGTGTTTTTCCTGATGTTCTAATGTAGCATTATTCAAGTGTCTAAAGATGCAAACAAGATTTAAGATAAATACTGCCATCATGTTCCACTATGCACTTTACTTAAAAATTACACAGTTTTACATTACATCAAACAACCGTGGCATGTGTTTGTATATGTTTCTTAATAGTTATTGTGCTACCAGTTCTTATTTCAGTAGGAGATTCTAACTTGAAATGAATTGTTAACATCTTTTTAATTGATGACAAAATAAGATAAAACATTATTTTATAAACTGTACATTTGTGTGGAAATTGGGGGCGCTATTTACATATATTTTTAATTTAAATTAGCCAAATAATATGACTTATTCCTTACATTTCATGATAAAAAGGTTTCTGATGTTCTAATGTAGCAATATACAAGTGTCTAAAGATGCAAACAAGATTTAAGATAAATACCGCCATCATGTTCAACTTTACTTAAAAATTACACAGTTTTACATTACATCAAAAAACTGTGGCATGCGTTTGTATATGTTTCTTAAATAGTAATTGTGCTGCCAGTTCTTATTTCAATAGGAGATTCTAACTTGAAATGAATTGTTAACATCTTTTTAATTGACGATAAAATAAAATAAAACAACATACATATTTATTAAACTCATCCCTTTGTTTCATAATAAGCAATGACCTTCTCTCTTAAATAAACATCCAGATATATCAATACCATGAAGCAGCTCATCATACACATCTAAGACGCATTGGCCCCGGACAGTATATTCACCTGCTTCATAAATGACAGTTATTTTAATCAATTAAATCTTTGCATGGTTTATTAAAGTCTATCAACAGACTGTCACTAGTAGTAAGTGTCTTAAATTGATGGAGCACTTTATCCACAATATACATACTTGACCACCTCGTACTTAAAAACATTCACGATGTTTAGGTAAGAGATGCGCGAGTGTGGCTGTAATGCTCAGAACACGGCTGCCTTACGGTAGAGAGGTGACCGTATATTTGCCGGAACGTGTTAGGGTTAAGGTTTAGGGCTTCCGACAAATACGTTCATTGCCACTCTCCCACGTAAGCAAATGAATCTCTCGATCTATAGCTATCCCATGCTGCGCATCTACTCTGCACTCCGCATCCACTACTTAGCTAAACCTCGTAATTTAATATACAGTGAGGTGAATGTAAGCCAGGAAAAGTTCATGCTAAATCAACAAAGTATTTACCCTATCAACCTATCAACAGCAATTTGCAAATGTTTCATTGACGAAAGACACGCACACAAAATATAGACTTCTCCGTACCGTAGTCAACTTGCCCATTGTGCATACATATCTCTGGCTATTTAATTACATTTAAGCATAAAACTCTGACTTGTATCAATTTATGTTCATTTGATAGATTTTCATATCTGATCTTTTCAGTCACCGTACTCCCTCTGTTTGTTAGCAGCTTCCCAAATTGATAGAAAAAAAGACGAAACATTAGAAATTCAGGCATAAAAGATAAGCAGTGACAAGAAAACTTATGGGGCATCACAAACAATCTGATCAGTGTGTGATGATGTGCGAATGGGAGGAAATGAGAAAAAATGATCGTAGTATTTTAAAATATTTTATCTGACATAGGAATAGTTTAGTAAATGTGATGAATTGAAAGACAAATTGGACGCTATATTTTCTCTATCGGACATCTCAACATATTCAAGGTCAAATCATAGCGGCAAATAATTGACTCGTTTAAGGTACTGTAACACGGCATGTATGTAAACAAGACTCAGTGTCTTGACATTATGCCAATTTCAAATCGATATTGTGTGTGTGATTGCTTCATAGTCTATTCCATGAAATGTTCTCAATCCTTTGAGCGATTGATATCTGAGTTTTAATTTAGGGCCCATCTTTGAGGGGCAAGTTGCAGAAATGGGGTAAAGAAATCAAATTATGTTATCCGAAAAGGCCACAGCATTCTTGCATATTTCAAAATGTCCGTCTCTCAATTTAAACACTGTGACCTTGAAATTGAAAACAAAATAATGTACTGACTTAACCTTTGAAACAGATGGCAGAAATTACAGTGAATGGCCTCATCCTAGACGACGAAAAAAATAAGTATCGGAATGGAGACTCTCATGCAATAGTTTGAACAACTATTAAACCGTTTCGATGCGATTAGATCTCCTGAGATGCGCATCCATAATAGAAAGTGTCTGCACGGCGCTTGAATCCGCATCCGGGAAATGATCGCGTGGTGAGCACGTTTCTTGGAAGTGCGTTACACTACGTGTGCGAGTATGGCGCTCGTGGCGCGAGCCGTGTGCGTGTAGAGCGCTCATGACGCGATGCCGCCTGCGCGCACAATAGGAGCTAACATTGATCCGCCTCTCGTGTGGAGACACACCCTATGTCAACTTTGGTATATTGCATGTCAACCACATACACATTTGGTTGCATGCTTCTTTTATGACAGAAACGTGGAACGTTAGTTTTTTTCATTTACACATTTCAACAATTTAACTACCTTTTTATAAAACAGCAGTAATACAGTTTTAGAAGCTGTCCTTTGCAAGGAAAATAAAAAGCGTAAAATAAAAACCATAAAGTCACTGATTATGAGAAATTGTCGTGTCTAAAACTAAATAGGCTAATTCATTTGTAATTGGTAATTTGAGAACATCTGATGTTATGTACGCGAATAGTTTTAGTTCGAGGTATTTAACAATAGAAATCAAGCGACTATCGACTCTCAGCAATGATAGAAGACTAATAATTCGATCTAAAAATTAATTCTGGCAGATGCATACAATGCACTTATCATAAGATGCTTCGGTAGTTAAGTTCTTCCAGTTTGAGCAACTGATGTTGTTGATTAATTTCGTCTTTTGACAATTTGATATTATTTATATCAAGCGTCAAAGTTCAATGACAGCAAATGAAATGCAAATGCATGTAATTTATTTTAGAATTTACTGTGACATGGCATGTAAATAAGACTCAGTGTCTTGACATTATGCCAATTTCAAATCGATATTGTGTGTGTGATTGCTTCATAATCTATTCGATCACCTATGTACTGTTTTCAATCCTTTGAATGATTGATACCTGGTCTTTGATTTAGGGCCCATCCATTGTGACCTTGAAATTGAAAACAAAATAAACAAAAAATGTACTGACCTTAGCCTTTAAAACAGAAGACAGAAATGACAGTGAACGACCTCATCCGATGAATATGGTAAAGATTAAAAAAAAATATCTAGATTTAAAATTAAAAGAAGTATCAGAACGGAGACTCTCATGCAATAGTTAGTTTGACAGAAGACTAAATAATTCGATCTAAAAATTAATTCTGGCAGATGCATACAATGCACTTACCACAAGATGCTTCGGTAGTTCAAAAGTTTTTCCAGTTTGAGCAACAATTTTAAAATACATGCATTTACTTTCATTTGCTGTCATTGACCTTTGTTTTAAAAGCATGATTTTGATGCTTGATATAAATAATATCAAATTGTCAAAAGACGAAATTAATTGATAACAACATACGAAAGAACACATGTTAGTTTTGATTATACTCATACACGTGTCAAATGTAATTTTTGAAATCACTTCTGTATATAAAATGTCATATCTTTTGGTTAATTATTAAATTAAAAGTGCGTCATGTTATAACCATCGGCTTTTTACACATGGAATAACGGAAAGCACAATATACGTCATTATTATTTAATTATAATTATATTATTGTTTTTACATTGACTTTTAGCAAAAGCAACATCTTTTTGATCAAATACTTTGGTAAAATATAACATGTAAAGGTATTGTTGGGGTATTACATTCCAGTAGTTCAGATGGTTCTCACTAGGTGGTTCTTAAGGGGTACTACACCCCGATAAATTTGTGTCTATTTTTGCATTTTTCAAAAACTAATAGCACAGTGGTAACAAAAGTTATGTATATTATAGGGGCAAGGAATCATTTACTACACTGGAATTTCGTTGACCCAAGACAAGCGGTTCGTTATATATGATAAGAAATAAGCTACCGCTAGGATGTACCTCATTTCCCATCATATATACTGAACCGCTTGTCTTGAGTCACAGATATTTCAGTGTAGTAATTGGATTCCTTGCCCCAATAATATGTATATTTTTTTTGTTACCAGTGTTTTATTATTTTTTTGAGAAAATGCAAAAAATGGTCACAAATTTACCACAGGGGTGTAGTACCTCCTTAACGTTATGACTTAGAGAAAAATAATAACAATAAAACCCTATCCTATAGCACTATTTCGCAGGCAGGTTTCTCACTTTTTACATGTTTGTCGATTATAACAACTAAAACAAAATTCTAAAGACCAACCTTTAAGTATAGTCAAAGCTAAGCAAATATCAAAACCATTATTGTTTTGAAACTAAATATAGCGTGCTTGTCTATTTGAATATTGCTCACATTAAGTACCATTACTGGCATATTATATTGATGTATACTTAATATAAGATTTTGTGATAGCTTGTGTTCTGCTTCTGCTCTATTTTTTCTGATTTGTTAAGGCTACACTTTTTTACGTTAAGTTGTTTATAATATTTGTAAATAAAATACAAGCAGCAGAAAGCAGGGAATCTAAATATATTTCACTCACTCTTATACATTTTAGGTTAACCGAGACTTGATATTTATCAAAATATTTTTTGACCTAATTAAACAATTACCGGAGCTTTAATGGCTACTTTCATGACAGATGTCGTATCCATTTTATTATTCAATGCTGTTGTTGATGTTGTTACTACTGATGATGACTATGATTATATGATGATGATATATATGATGATGTTGTTCTTTGTGTTGTTGTTGTGATGATGATGGTGGGGAAAGAGGAGGATGTTGAGGAGGAAGAGGAGTAGGAGGAGGAGCAGCAGCAGTATAAGGAGGAAAAGGAGAAGGAAAACGAGGATCAGAACATTACTATCAAGGCATTGGGTCGAAATTATATATTTTTTTATACAATAACAAAAACTCTAAAAACAGCATTAAACCGATCAGCACAACAATATCATGGTGCATGCTTGTCAAGTTTTGCAGAAATTTCTCAAGAATAACGCGCAACCGACTGGTCTTTGTAGGTTTATAATTCGAGAGGAAATATCAACAATATAAAATACTGCACCTGTTTGGTCTTATTTAAAAAACAACAAAGGTTTTCAGAACTCACATATTGTATTTACCAAAACATGTAAACGATGCCAAGTGCAGCAATGATATTCAAGTGTTTCACGGCATCATTCCCACTACATAGGATTATGCAGAATATTAAATTACTCATCTCATGAATCTACTTATAAGATTCACATTTCCCCAAACAAAATTAATTTGTGGATCACAAAAATTCGTTAAAACAATACATTTTAGTCCACAAACTTGCCCATTATCATGCACTTGTTGTACCCATTTAAGACGCACTTCATTCTAGTTTTAATATACTAGTATCTTGAAAATAATAAAATATGCCATTATTTTGAAGATGTCGTCAAACCTGTTGTTAGTAAGAGGGTTAAATGCTTTATCGTAATGAACTACCTATCGGTAATTCTGTATTTCATAGTTCAAATCGGTTGCTATCCAATCGTTTCAACGCATGCGTATATGATAATATATAGAGTAGAAGATACTTTATTGGCTAATGTCGCTTTTCGCTTATCAGCTGCGACTGAGAAATATTTAACCTACATGAAGCTCTATTTTTATACGCTAAATCTCGCGGCTTATTGGGTCAAGTTTCTGAACTATACAGAAGGCTGAAACTATGCTACAACCACTGACAGCAAGCGATCAGTACTTGACCAATGAGGTGGATCGTATGCCGTGATTTTGGAAGAAACAATACACATTCATTGGTCGAATACCAATCGCACATCTTTTTGTATATATTCAACATAAGTGGTGCAAAAAAGAATGCAGCGTTAAATTTCAAGACATGTTTGAGCCCATCGAGTCATGGAGTGGCTCCAAGAGAGGACAATATATATGAACGAAAAGTTTGCACGATATTTAGGAAACAGGTTGTTAAGGAAGTCAGACCGTGAACCACTGGTATTAAGCTGTAAAAGTTGCCCTGGGTAATCGCACGATGAGTGGGCGGAAGCTTTCCTAGATCCTGGCAGGGTTTCAGGGAAGTAATGCCAACCTAGACTAATACGAGGGAACTTTTATAAATGGATAAGCACTTGGAGCTACTTGGCATATAGACTCTATCGTTATATAGTAATAAATTACGTGTATTTTGGTGTCGATGGGCGTAAAAGGGAAGTAGGAAAAGTTATTTGCCCTATATAGTATATAGGCTATTCCATTTGAATTCCATACACCCCTTTTGGACGATATGACCATAATTTCCAACACAGGGAGCGTGAACCAGGGCTACCTGAATGGGTAACTCTATTTGAAATCAGCAGCCCCTGTGTAGGAGATTAAGATCATGTCTTCCACAGGGGGTGTATGGATTTTAACTGAAATAGCCCAAATGGCTATTACAAAGACAACATTAAAAGAAAGTTCACACTTCTTTGAGATGTCATAATTTTTAATTTTAAGAATTTCGTTAGCTACAGTTTGATACCTCACTCATCTGAGAAGAATTTGAAATCAACCAGATTTTACTGATTGTATGAAAATTAGTGCGATTTGGAAAGTTGCAAAGTATGTTACTCTGTAAAAGTATCATAAGAAACTTATTCAATGGGATACATTGAACAGTTTTACAGTTCAGTGGTTTATAAAATAAAGTAGTCAAATAGACATTCACACCCACCCATACACTCAGCACAGCTTTGCTCACTATGCAGCCTTTCCGCTCAAGGTCAGAACTACCAGTGCGTAACCTGCTATATTAAAAGAGGATGGTAGTCTTACGTCCAACCCTACCTTTCAGATGTAATGGCGATTAGTTGAAATCAATCAAATGACGAGCTATCCTGTTCATATTCATAAGTATTTCAAAGATTTGTATGTAATTGACACCACAAACGTACTTCTAAATGCAATTATTGAAACAAAAGCTTTGTGGTGTTATCTCAACGCAGAAACCATTTTATACTGTTAAAATGAAGCATATCAACACAGAGTTATATTTTCATTGAAAGACGACTGTTTAGAATTGTTAAAAAAGAAGAGTGACGAGTTACATGTCATAGTAAAACTATAGGGCGCCCAAAGGTATTCTTGTGTGCGCTAGGCCGTATAATACAGTAATAAGTTTGAATTGTACGCTTTAATGGGCATGGACTATACACAATCGTCTACAATTTTAAAAGACAACAGTCCGTGTGGAATTTTACCGATTACGACACACACTGACCGCTGCTTGCTTTAGGCGAGTACTTTAGGCGAGGCTCAGCAATTTGACACCACGTAATCTGTTTGACTTTTCAAATACTCCTCCCAGCATTCGTAAAATCGGCAAAATCGACAAGAGCTTGAATTCTTTTAACATAAGTGAGGTATAACTGTTTAACGGTATTTAGTTACCTATCTAACCAATCAAAAGACAGAATTTTGCTTCCAACAAACAGAAACGAATCAGTTTGAAATTTTGAATCAGTTTCTCACCTCCACAAGCTGTAACTTTTTCGGGCCAATAAATGGGACTTGCTGAGCAAACATCAGAAGTAAATATAGGAAATCAGAAAACAGGTTGTTGTAACTTAGTGTTATATGTATACAAATACAATATTGCATGTAATATTGAAAACATACGAGTAGTGAACGATAGCCTATCGGAGGGATGCCCTAAAATTTCATTATTAGTTGCCCGAAGCAAACCACTAGTGGAGTAGTCCTTTCCGCAGACTTTATTAAACGGATGCAAAACATTGGAGATTACAGTGCCGAAATGTTAAGAACCGGAGGCACCCAGAAGCATTTGGCGGCTATTACTGGTTTGTTCTGTTGTTTCTTGGGTCGGATAATTAGAAGACATCATCATCAAACTCAAAACTGTGCATGCTGATTGACTAGAAGGCAAGGCAACCCGAGACCACCGTGACCACAGAACACAGTTTTCTTTTGCTTCGTACTACACCGTAATACTTTCTCATATCTCAATGACAGTTTCGTACTGCACCATAATACTTTCTCATATCTCAAGAACAGATTTGTACTGCACCGTAATACATTCTCATATCTTAATGACAGTTTCGTACTGCACCATAATACTTTCTCATATTTCAATGACAGTTTCGTACTGCACCGTAATACTTTCTCATATCTTAATGACAGTTTCGTACTGCACCGTAATACTTTCTCATATCTCAACGACAGTTTTGTATTACATCGTAATACTTTCTCATATCTCAACGACAGTTCCATATTACATCGTACTACTTTTCATATCTCAATGACAGTTTCTGTACTGCACCGTAATACTTTCTCATATCTCAATGACAGTTTCTGTATTACACCACAGTACTTTCTCATATCTCAATGACAGTTTCATACTGCACCGTAATACTTTCTCATATCTCAATGACAGTTTCGTACTGCACCGTAATACTTTCTCATATCTCAATGACAGTTTCGTACTACACCGTAATACTTTCTCATATCTCAATGACAGTTTCGTATTACACCGTAATACTTTCTCATATCTCAATGACAGTTTCGTACTGCACCGTAATACTTTCTCATATCTCAATGACAGTTTTGTACTGCACCGTAGTACTTTCTCATATCTCAATGACAGTTTCATACTGCACCGTAATACTTTCTCATATCTCAATGACAGTTTCGTATTCCACCGTAATACTTTCTCATATCTCAATGACAGTTTCGTACTACACCGTAATACTTTCTCATATCTCAATGACAGATTCGTACTGCACCGTAATGCTTTCTCATATCTCAAGAACAGATTCGTACTGCACCGTAATACTTTCTCATATCTCAAGGACAGTTTTGTACTGCACCGTAATACTTTCTCATATCTCAATGACAGTTTCGCATTACACCGTAATACTTTCTCATGTCTCAATGACAGTTTCGTATTACACCGTAATGCTTTCTCATATCTCAATGAACAGTTTCGTAGTGCACCGTAATACTTTCTCATATCTCAATGACAGTTTCTGTACTGCACCGTAATACTTTCTCATATCTCAATGACAGTTTCGTACTACACCGTAATACTTTCTCATATCTCAATGACAGTTTCGTATTACACCGTAATACTTTCTCATATCTCAAGAACAGATTCGTACTGCACCGTAATACTTTCTCATATCTCAATGACAGATTCGTACTGCACCATAATACTTTCTCATATCTCAATGACAGTTTCGTACTGCACCGTAATACTTTCTCATATCTCAATGACAGTTTCGTACTACACCGTAATACTTTCTCATATCTCAATGACAGTTTCGTATTGCACCGTAATACTTTCTCATGTCTCAATGACAGTTTCGTATTACACCGTAATGCTTTCTCATATCTCAAGAACAGATTCGTACTGCACCGTAATACTTTCTCATATCTCAAGGACAGTATTGTACTGCACCGTAATACTTTCTCATATGTCAATGACAGTTTCGTACTGCACCGTAATACTTTCTCATGTCAATGACAGTTTCGTACTGCACCGTAATTCTTTCTCATGTCTCAATGAAAGTTTTGTACTGCACCCTAGTACTTTCTCATATCTCAAGGACAGTGTCATATTACACCGTAGTACCTTCGCATATCTCAAGGACAGTTTCAAATTACACTGTAGCACTTTCTCATATCTCAATGACAGTTTCATATTACATAGTAGTACTTTTTAAAGAAAGTAATACAATGTAGTACGAAACTGTTTTTGAGATATATTCACCATCATTTTATACCTAATAATATCTTGATTTGTATACCAGAACTTTGGAAAAAATCTGTTGGAAAATATGAATTATGGACAATACTGATTTTGTTTTCAAAATTCATATGCACAATATGACAAATAAGAGAAAACCATCAATATTTGTATAAACATGTCTAATATTGATACAGCAGTTCATGAAAAAAGTTATCTATTATTATCCTGTGAATTACCCTAGATTGACATATACCTGGATACCTGGTAGATCGTACAATTAAGACATTTAAAAGATCAACAAACAACCCAGATATCCGACTGCAATTAAAATGTCAACGACAGTCATTAAACTACAGATTTACACAACACTTTACTAGCAAAGCTATGGGTTCAAAACCAAAGCACTTATCACTAATGTATCATGAATCCCTTTCTTTTATAAATGTCAAATAGATTCAACTGCTGCAGAAAACAACCAAGAATAATACAAAATAATTCTTTTTTTTCTTTCTTTCTTTCTTTCTTTCTTTCTTTCTTTCTTTCTTTTTCTTTCTTTCTTTCTTTCTTTCTTTCTTTCTTTCTTTCTTTCTTCTTTCTTTCTTTCTTTCTTTCTTTCTTTCTTTCTTTCTTTCTTTCTTTCTTTCTTTCTTTCTTTCTTTCTTTCTTTCTTTCTTTCTTTCTTTCTTTCTTTCTTTCTTTCTTTCTTTCTTTCTTTCTTTCTTTCTTTCTTTCTTTCTTTCTTTCTTTCTTTCTTTCTTTCTTTCTTCCTCGTTCACGACTCACGACTGTTAAATAAATTTAGCTTATAAAACAAAGAAATATAAACTATATCACAATCATCGACAGATATATACATTAACCTGAAGATATGTATCGTCAATTATGAAGGTTGAAGTGGCTTCTGTATAATCAATTTGACGTTTAAAATAAATATTAGATTCTGCTTACAGAATTGTCATTAAAGGGAAATGTTATGAAAGTATGTGTGTCAAGTTGACATACTATCGATGTGTTTACGTGTAATGCACATATCACGCGTAACTTGTCTTTTGATTCAGAAGGGAGTTTGAGTATGTAACTGTCGACAGACGACATGTACTTGTCATACTAAATCACATTTCAAGGTGATACTATTACATTTCTGGATGTGACAAGGATGTTATTGCCCAGGAGGTTTTGCATCTTATTGTCACAATGTAACTTAGTTAGTAAACCCTTTTCGATGCCTAAACGATGAGCATTAATATATTAATTAGTTGTAATTTTAGCGACGAGCTTCTAAATTTAAATCTACATCTATTTCACAATCAAAACGTTGTCGAAGTAATATTGAGGAAACTGTGCTCTGCTATTGAATAAAAAAAGTTTTTCGGCAAATATTTGTGTTTGGAAGATGCAACCTTGCAATCAAGCAATATGATTTACTATTTGAAGAGGTGTTTGCTGGAAAGAGTCAGGAAATGTCATATTTGGAAAATCAACATTACAGTTGAATAGCGTAACATTTACATTTAGAAGATGGAGACGGTAAGTCTCTGTCTTCTCGTAAACAAATACTAGGTAATTGTCCTCCTTTTCATCACAATATTTGAAGTGAAGTTAAAATTATAAATATTAAATCACTGAAGTGACAAAAATATTTCTTTGAACACTAAAAACCTTGGGTCGCGAGTACTACACTGCAAAATTCCTGGCGACATAGTGACTATATCGCACTGGAACTCTAAAGTCACTACCGCCGTCACTCCAGAATAACCTACCTTATGGTGGCCGACGGAGTCACTACAGGAGAGTGACTACATCGGAAACAAGGCAGTAGGGTATTATGCAGCAGTGTCATCACGCAGTGACTACAACTGCTAGCCTCCGATGTGTTACCTGCTCGATGCCGCATCGGCGACTCATGATGTACACCACTGAGTAGATTCCGACAGTGGTCCACATCTTGTAGTCACATCAAAGTGACTTCCGTAGCCAGTGCCCCCATGCGTCGCCTGCTCGGTGCCCAGTCGGCGAACTTCAAGGTGACTACACTGCCAATAGGTCGTTGACCGAGCCCTGTTATGAGTTCGAACACTCTGGGGACGCGCGCGTATATCTACAAAATACGCGTTGATGATGACAAAATACGCGTATCATGCTTGTTTACTGCTTGCATACGCTCATGAATGGAATGAGTTGGTTTTATAATTAATTGATTGATGCATGCTGTACACTGGGTCCGTGGCTAGCTGTACTGCCGTCTTTGTGTTTTTTATCGTGCTTTTGCATTCTTTATCATTTAGGCCTATATTTCAACTGTGAGACTTCCGATTAATTTTGTTTCGTTTATTTATTGTTCTCTTTTATATATTTTAATTCTTTTCGTGCTGCATGTTTAATAATCTCATCAACTGCGTGTGTTTTATTTGCAGTTCTTGTTCTTGGTTTATTTGTTTGTTTCATTTCAAACGTTTTTATTTCCTTTATTTGTTTGTTTGTTTTCACACAAAACTTATATCATTGCTTTGTTTACTTCAGTGGTTAGATGGCATGTTTTGCAATCAAATTAGGCCTATTTTTCATATTTTTGCATGATAACGTTATAGGCCTATTGACACTTTTTTTTTATTTAAAATAAATTGTGTTAAAAGCGATATTAATTTAATTTTCAGCCGAAGTTCGCAAAGTAGGCCTATGCCTATAGGCCTAGCATTTTCAATTTATACATTTTGATTTGCCAAAGCTTCACTTATGTTGAAGCAAGAAATTTTCTGTTAATTGATTTATAGGCCTAGCATGCATTTTGTTTTACTTCTTGTCACTTTCCTGAATAAAGGCCTACTACAATTTATACTTTTACTGCCGTAAGTTTATGCAAAACTTTGGCTTGTGCTATTTTCTTTTTCCGTTTTTCAAAATGGTGTTTTTTATAGGCCTATTAGTTTGATTTCTTTTTCATGTTGATTTTTTTTACGTTATCAAATTATGCCTATAAATCGGGGAATTTTTTTATTTGTATTTTTTGTTGCTATTGTCGTCGACTGGCGACTCGTAGGTAAACTTTTGTTTGCTGTGTATTTTTGTAAACTTGATGCGTGCACTTTTTAAAAATAGCTACGGTAACTTGTTTTTGTTGCTTGAGTTTGATATTCACTTCACTAAATTTTGTTTTTATTATTCACATCAACATAGGCCTATTGCAGTGTTTGTTTGAAACTGTGTCTTATTTTTATCACGCAAATATTAATGCTTGTTACAAATTATTATTGTTATAATTATTATTATTAATTTATTTTACACATTTAATATTTTAATTCATCAATAGGCCTACATGCTTCTTATAATATTCCTACTTTTAACTTCTTTAATTGCAATTTTCCTCAAGTTGTTTTCTTTCGAAGTGTTTCTTTGTTTCTTCCATTCTTTGCATGTTTATTGGTTTCTTCATGTTTATTTATTTCTTTTTTTTTATTTATTTAGTTATTCAAATAACTTGACCACCAATTAATAAAAATGTATCTTATTCATCATGTTAATTTATTGAATTATACTTTGTTTACTTATCATGTTTATTTCTTTTACTAACAAATTTATTTTATTCATCTAATATTTCCCTTATTTTTAAAGTGCAGTTTGTAATTTCCCCCTCCCTAATCCCTTAAAAAAGCAAGAAATAAAGAATATTAATTGAATAAATCAAGAGAATATAAAAAATATGGCAATAAAAGCAAAACCGGCAACCCAAAACCCCGGTACTGAGCACCCAGGCACAGTCGCGTAGTCACACCGGTGTGACTCTCCTGCGAAGTCACCGCGCCGCGAAGTCACTCTGTAGAAACCTAGGAGGCTGGCTACCCGGCTATTACGGACCGGCGATATGGAAAACCGAGGTGTAGTTTCCGATGGAGTGACATTCTGGTGACATCGGCGTCACACAGATGAGAATCTTGCAGTGTAGTACAACTATTGAAAGTAAAGTATTTTTGATTAGCTTTCCAAAACTAAGTTGTACAACCGTAGCAATAAACATCAAGGTTTGTCTTCATTTCATAGTTAATCACATGACCAGTTTTGGGTCTGGAAGAATGAGCAATAACCACAGCAGCAACCAACGACAAGCAAAAATGAGATGCAACGTCATTTTAAGTTGGGCAAGCTCAGCAGAGAGTGAGCAAATGTAAATAGTTTACTACAACTGGAGTACTGTGACATACAAAAACATTTCCGAAGGTTAAAATACCAATTGATTAGCCCATTAATCTATATGCTTCTATACGCCCTTGTGATAGCAAACCCCGGTTGCGGTAAGCTCACTTTACTGCCAAACTTGATCTATAATTAGAACAGTCGATAGTATTTCTTCAGCATATTGATCGCCACTTTGATTGTGTACATCTACAGGACGTATCTGAAATAATAAATTGAAGTGGATTACTGTTTATAAAGTATCCTCGTTTTTGATTAAGTGTCTGGTGGTTCTGATATATTGTTTCTGTACGTATATAATATATTAGAATATATTCTAAATAATAATATCTAAATATAATTCCTAAATAACAGGTAGTCCAGTACAGGCCCCTTGACCAATACGTCGAAACCGTATATCCGTAAGTTACTTGAACTAATAACCCCTAGAGATTTTGTCCAAGGGTCAAGTTTGAATATTTATTTAACAATTTGTTCTAAGCTTGTCTTCAGCAGCTAAGGGCGCACACTACTAAATAATCGTCCTATTGAAATACACGGGAAAATACAAGAAAGTAAGTTTGTTTTTCTACCCCATGTAACAACATTGTTAATATTTTGATCAAACCAACGTCATAAATAAAGATTAAACTTTTATTTAAATTTAATTTTTTGGGACAAGTTCAGACAAACTTGAAAGATACGAACTCCTGAACAGCGCCATCCCAAATTTCAGCCGGCACTCTCGCCTCCTTACCAGTTCCGGCCATGATATTGTTCCGAGGGCCTATTACCCATGTACATTCGATTCGGAACATTTTCTGAACAGATTTGTAATGTTCAGCTCCTATTCTATCGTTTTTATCAAAACAACCAAGAGTCACTCAAATTTGATTCCCTCGGGACGCCGATATATTTCGCATAGGCGCTATTTTTATGAAGGGTTACACCAAATGCGGAAGGATTTAGTGTAGTGCACTCCTAACAATATACAGTTATGAAAAAAGGTTGGAGACCAATGTAATAACTAATATAGCAGAGTAGCACATGTAAGTCAAATTTAATTAAGTTGCTTGATTTGTGTATACAAATATTGGGCTGATGCTGATGATGCGATTGGGAAGGATTAGAAGTAAGCGAATGTAATAAACACATCACTTCACCGCTGGATGGATTTGAACAGTGCAGTAAAGAAATTCATTTCTATTTAAGAGGACGCTGATCGGTTAAGTTGGTATTTGAAGAGTTTAATGATCTTTTTCCAACGAAATTCATATTAGCAGGAGGACAGGTCATTCATGGTTCTTACCGGGGAGGTTCTAAGATATTTAGTGAATTATAATTTTAACTTAAATAAATCCATATCACCATCAGATTCAAAGTTGTATTGGTACATAAAGGGCGATCAGATGGTAGTAAATCCAACTCACCACGTCAGAAATAATCTTATCAGTTCCAGATATTGTTAAAAACCCCGGACATGTTCAGTCATATCAGTTAGGGTGTGACTTGGCATCGGCCTCTATACTTATTTTCTGAGTGGTTCCTTAACGGATCTCATGCACTATGGACCACAATGCCCTCATCTCAATGGCATAGTTCAATAACCTCAATTAAACACTCATAGTGCAAAATTTGACCTCAAGTTGCAGAGTATGAGTTTTTGTACCGAAATTTTCAAAGGTCATTCAATGAATGTGCAAATGTATTGGGGTTAAAGAACTGTGCCCTGATAGATGATCATATTGTGGATCCTGGCGATGGTCGTCTCTAAATATTTTAAAAATGACGGTTTTTTAATCTATCAGTCCGAAAAACATCTAATAAGCTGCTGGCAAAGTTGATTAGTATCACCCTTATTCAGACGATTACAGAGATCCGACTAATAAAGCAACCGCCATCATATTATGAGATTATCAGATATATTTAGCAAATGTATCCTTTTGAACTTTCTATCAACAATATGGTATGGTATATTATTATATATAAGTTGTATATATTTATATTATTAATATTCACCAACAAAGTCGCGGTAGGCACGCATGACATAATACTTCCGTCAAGTATGAATACTTTTGGATAATAATGATCGCATCAAGGTGAAAGCAGGTTTTTATGAACGATATTGTTTCTATATTAGGATAAAAAATATACAGAATTAATGGAAATGTGTGATGGGAGTGTGAACGGTTTTTAATATTCAGGCTTGAGAATATGAGACACAAAATCAGAGTTATTAGGAGAATATTATGTTTGAGTGACATCAAATTGACGTCAAGCGTTCACGCACTGCGTCCACATGCGAACACATTACCTAGGATCCACAACATGCTCATCTATCAGGGCACAGTTCATTAACCCCAATACATTTGTAAATTCATTGAATTTGAATGAACAACTAGAGGTCAAATTTTGCACTATGATTGTTTTATTGAGGTTATTGAACTATGCCATTGGGATGAGGCCATTGTGGTCCATAGTGCGTGTCTCGTTTTTATTGTTCTACGCAGGCCGTTGCGCTATGCACACGTGACAGACTATGCTGGTAAAGGTTACGAGTAAAGGGTAAAGCAAGAATTGGCAAAACCACCTTGTGGTGGAAATTGCATTGGAGCTATTACCTTTGGGCTTAAAACATAATTTCACAATTCAATGGCGACAAATTGAAGAGCGTGTCACAAAACATTCCAAGCATACATAATATTCACATTATTATCAGCATCTTCACCATCAGCATCATTGTTATCATCGTCAGCATTATCTATATCTTTGGACTGATTTTTATCAATGAAGATGCATCCGTTCCATTCAAAATTATCTTAGAAATAGGTTACCTAGTCATAATTAAATAATGTGCACCACATTTTAGTCACGGTATATGCTTGTCGTTGTGTATTAATGGAAGAATGTATTGAATATTTCCAGTAAGTGAAGAGGTTATTTGATCCTGTTTGGTGGAAGGGTGGAAAGGGAATCTGCACTATTGGCCATCAGGCGATACGGTATTGAAGTTCCAAGTCATTTGTATGAGGGTACTGTATGTGTTTGCGAGTAAAAATATTTCTACAGTTCATGGTATTTGCGTATACATGAGACTGTGGACGTTGAAATGAGGTTGCTAGTTGTTCCGTACTGCAATGTGAAGTTAATGGTATTGTAAGAAATGTAAATTAACTAAATTGTTTGTATTTAGTGTGGGTCATTGGAAATTATTATAACAATTATCAATCAATCCAGGGACCACTACATTTATTACCAATCGATTTCTCTATCACTAGATACGAGAGGGATGGGCTGCCAGGGACGTAAATGGATTCCTACACAATCAACATAACTTTCATTATTACAATATCATCGGAGGTGAAAGTTTAATTTTTTAGACCAAAATATCAACTGATATGATAGATTTTGAGCATATCAATTATATGACATGTATTTTATTGCTCACGCGAAACCTAAAAATGTGTTTAACGTCATTTTCGTTAAGGTTGACACAAAAAAAGCAATATTTTTTGGAATTATTTTCGCGTATTTGCCTATCTCAAATAACATGATAATAAAACAAGTCCAATTTTCTTTTATTGCATTTTGTGCTCAGTTTGAGCTGGGATAATCAATATGCTGCTATATTTGTACACAGATTATGAGGCATGTTGTAGTCTCAAAAAATTAATCCTCAGTTTCAGTTATAAATCGCATTTTTTATTACCATCTGCATAATACCGGTATTATATTTTTCTATCAAAATATAATAGTAGTGCTTAACATACTTTCCAGACGCTTTTCTAATACATGCATTTTTATACGAAGGTGTTTGTGTTCTGGTCTGAGAACTTGTGTATGAATGCAAATACGAAAATAAGGCAAATCAAATTGATTTTTTGGTCACAGGTTTTTTTTATTGGATTTTACTGATGTGGGCGAGATGTCTGTTTATGTTAATGTTTATCTATTTGACAATATAATAAGACTGAATTCGTGTATATTTTAGTTATCATAATTTGGCAAATCAAAATGACTGACTGATAAAGCATGTAATGTTCACAAAAAGTAACTTTTGCAGGTAGATCATTGAGCTTCAAATACAAAAACAGATTCCAGTATGTGCTTTTCCTTCTAAATGAAGACGGTTTGAACTGAAATAGTATATAATATAATTGCTAGCAAATTGAGAATTGACCAATGAGATGGGCTGTTTCTGAATACATAGGAAATAACGACCCAGTTAATTTGCCAAAAATCAGCCACTTATCGCTATGACAATCGAAGCATAAATTGAGATTATATTTACATTTCTAAAAAGATCAACAGTTAGTGACGTCAGTTGCATTACAATCACAAAATCCAGGTAATTTTGTACCCGTTGAAGTACAGTTCATTCCAATCGGGATTTGAGATTACATGTCCCACATGGAGTCTAGGAGGAAGCTAGCATTAAATTAGAGGTCAATTTATTTAACATTGACACTTCAAGATGAAAGTACATACTTGACTTGTCAATATCAAGCTAGGATGTTTATTTTTGCGCGAAAAAGTTACTGGATAGGAGTCTATCGCTCATTGCTGGCGATCAAAGTTGTTGTGACGATAATTCAGTCAATAATTGATTATTGATCATAGGGCAGAAAGCCATGAATAACCATTCATCAAGTGAACGTTTTATATCCGATTCCGTGCATCAATTGCACTGAGTGAACCAATGATTTGTTTCTCCGTTAATAAATTCGTCACTCCTTGCTAGCCTTGCGACTGATGCACATCTACTCAACTTTGGTTCACGATGAATAGTTAGACTGGTAACATGATGACGATTCTAATGTCATCATGTCTTGCACGTGATTCATATTAAATTATACTACTTATGTGATGTAACTCTGGTAAGGTTTTATATTAATTCATACACTTTGTATTTTGATCAGTTTAACGTAAATTCATAATAAATTCTATGATACGTAATTTCTGTTTCACCTTGTTCATTTAGAGATTGTTTTTTTTGTAATGATACGGCATCCCTTGGGACTCCAAATCTGGTACCTCGCTCTTCCTTCCCATGACTAATTCCCCAATTTAAATTCATAATACATGGTGGAAGAATCCTTTCGGTCAATCATTTTTATGTTATTTGGAGTCCCGTTTGCAATTTTGTTCATTTCTCGCATACATTCGCACACATTATACACACAAGGGTATTGTGAGTTACATCGTGTCATTTGTCGTCACAAGAATGGACAGCTTGGCTGGCAGGGAGGCCGTGTATTGCACGTAAAACATGTAAGTCCGTTGTTTTTGTCTTATTTATCGTTTATGGCAAACTAGAATTTATATTTATTTTATTATGTATTGGCGAGCTAGCAAAAATATTGTTGTACATGCATTGTGATCAAGCAGACATTTAGGCCTTTTCAATTTCAGAAGCGTATATAGTGTTTGGGGCAATGCCCTATAAGTTCTTTGTTTGGTAAAGTATAAAGATACGTTCTTTGTCAGTTTCTGTCAGCTTGATCTCATTATGCATAATCTCAGCCACCTCATGTGAAATTATTGATGATGTTCTGTTTGGACTCAATCCTATTGATTGACACACCTTGATTTACCTTTGTTATATTATTATCATTGATTTGAGATACATGCAGTAATTCTTTAAAATTGAATAGGCCGCGTGGTACTTGAACAATTTTCTGAGCGCTTGACTGATTGTCTGTTGAATGAAACATTGGTTCATCGTCCTATTAACTTAGAATATTTTTGCAGTCATTTATTTTTGTAATCCTTCACTGTTTGGACTTTGACAATTTTTCGTAGTGAAATATTTGTTTCATTCTTCACCGTCTGGACTTAGAAAATTTTTGATTTTAATTTTCAAATCGTTACGCGGCTGGACTTAGTTTATTTTCATTGATCATATCCAAACTGTCATCACTATTTACTGCGTATGTTGTGAGTAATATATTATAAACAATGTTATATCGTATGTGATCCGATGATCACCGTGTATTATTTTATCATGTTCTCTGGTTATATGATATGATGATCGTGTGTATTTGTTAACATGAGTGATAATGATGTAAAAGAGGAGTCTCAAAGTGATCATAGTAATTCAGATAGTGACAGTGAGACCGATAGTATTGTGGATTATTCAGACATGTCTTTCAAATATGACATGCGTGGTTTTGGTCTCAAATATTCAGGGGTCCAAAGGATGATCTTGATACTTTTATTCGCAAATTCAATAATTATGCGCAGTTGAGAGATTATACCGATCCCAAATCCTCTTGGCTTTAAATGCAGTCATTGATGGTCACGCTAGCGTTTATTTGGAAAGAATTGAGGAGGCTGACAAAAACACTGTTGATAAAATACACAAGTTACTCAAAGATCACTTTGAAGGTCAATCATGGTTATGGGGCATTGAGTCGCAATTGTTAACCCGTCGTCAACAGGTGTCCGAATCTATTGATGACTATGCCTCTGATATTATGTTGTGGGGTAGGCAGGCAAAGAAGACAGACGCTGAGCTTATGTCAATTTTCATTCGAAATTTATTGCCAAAAGTGCGGGCTTTTGTATTCTCGAAACAGCCTGAATCATTCACGGCTGCCCTTGAAGCAGCGAGACTTGCCATTTCAGTAGTAGAGCTTTCAGCAAATGAGCCTGCAAATGAGTCTCTTATTTCACATCATGACAAAGCTAAACAGTCGCCTGTCTCCTCTGATCCTACAACTTCGGCCTTAGACAAAATTACTGGTTTGGTGGCAAATATTTCTTCAAGATTGGAAAATGTAGAGCAAAATGTAAATACCACTCCAAATTCCAGTAGAAATTCTAGGCCTACTAGGTCAATTGTATGCTTCCGTTGTGGCTATACAGGTCACAAATGGAGGAATTGCTATGCACGAAAAGGCATAGACGGTAAACCGTTAAACTAACATCCCCATTTGCCAAGTTTGAAGGGAAATATGTTGGGAAACATGCAAGTGGGGAAGATAGAAATTCTTCTCAACATGAACGTAAATCAAGAGTAAAACAAAGATGTGATAATGCGCGCTCAGTCCGCCCACCTTCACAAAGTCCAGAACGATCGCGTAGACAATCAAAATCTTCCAGGCATGACCGCAAGATCGATATCAAATTATCTGAGTGGAATACCATCTCAGCGTCTATTCAAAACAGATCAGTTCAATGTCTGGTAGATACTGGTGCGTCAATAAATTTAATTGATTATGATTGGCTAATTGCAAATTTGCCTATGGGTTCTTACAAAATGGAACAATCGCGTATAAGTCTAGCTCGAGCAGCAAACGGTAGTGATATGCATATTGCTGGTTTTGTAACCCTTCCATTGTCAATAGATGGTAGTATTTTTGTCACACCTTTGAATGTTGCTCACAATCTTTCTGAGACTGTTATTTTGGGATCTATGTTTTTAAGGAAACACGGTGCTGTGATAAATTGTGCGACAGACACGCTTACTCTAAACAAAAAGAGCCAAATTCGTGTTCTTGAAAAACAAGAAATCCCCCCGCACACTCAATCAATTGTTCGCGCAAAACTTTCCAATAAATTGCCAGTAAATTCTATAGGCCTTTGTCAAGGTGGAAGACGCATTACAGCGCTTGGTGTTTTAGTTGCAAACACTACATCAAGTGTTATCGACAATTGTGCGCATTTACTAGTTATGAATGCTACTGATGATCCAATTACTTTGTATCCCCGCACCAAGTTGGGTACATTTTCTCGTGTTCTTCCAAAACTTGTAACTCCATTTTCATCAGTAACATGTGAAAAGGTCAATAGTGTAAATATGTCTTCTAAAGAAAGTAGCAAAATTGATCAAATAAAAAATAATATGGAGTCTAAAGATACTATTAATCCACAAGTGCAAGAAGTTATGTCTAAAGTGAAACTAAATGAAAATCATTTGTCAAAAAATGAAATGTCTGAAATTACAGGGTTGATATCAGATTATGTTGACATTTTCCAAGTAGATGGTGGGCCACTTGGTAATTATTCAGGAATCAAACATGAAATTCATACCGATAGTCCCCAGTTCGTTCCCGGCCGTATAGACATGCACCTCATGTTCAAGCAGAAGTTCGAAGGCAAGTTGATGTAATGTTAGACCAGGGAGTTATTCGTGAATCAACTAGCCCTTGGAGTTTTCCCGTGTGCATGATACCTAAACCAGGGACAAATACTTGGCGTTTTTGTATCGATTTTAGGAAATTAAATAGTTTAGAGCCGCGTCAGAATTGGCCGATTGCTCATATACATGACGCTCTAGACAGTTTGGGGTCTAACGAACCAAAATACTTTACAACTTTGGACTTAGCCTCTGGCTACTGGCAAATAGGCCTTGAGGAGCAATCTAAGCCTAAAACCGCATTTATCACCCAAGACGGTCTGTATGAATTCAATGTTATGCCATTTGGCCTCCATAATGCGCCGGCAACCTTCCAGCGAGCGATGCAAGAAGTATTGCGAGGGCTAAATTGGAAATTTGTATTCTGTTACTTAGACGATGTGATTATCTTTAGTAGAAGTTTTGAAGAACATTTGGATCATTTAAAACAAGTATTTGATAGACTAAGAGAAGCAGGATTAAAGTTACAACCCAAGAAATGCACTTTTGGACAAACTGAAGTCAAGTATTTAGGGCACATCGTTAGCAAAGATGGCATAGCTACAGATCCCGCCAAGCTGCAAATTGTTAAGGATTATCCTACTCCAACCAAAGTTTCTGAAGTTCGTTCTTTTTTAGGTTTTGTGGGGGGTATTATCGCAGATATATCAAAGATTTCTGTAAAATTGCTGACCCACTCACAAATTTAACCAGAAAGAATATTCCTTTTCGTTGGGATGCAAAATGCATTGAAGCATTTGAAACTTTGAAGCAGAAACTGCTGGAGCCTCCAATTCTGGCCTATCCAAGATTTGATGGTACTGAATTCATTCTTCAAACTGATGCCTGTTATACAGGGCTAGGTTATATATTGGCCCAGAAACAAGACGACAAAGAAAGAGTTATTTCATACGGTGGTCGAGCATTACATGATTCAGAGCGCAATTATACCACCACTGAGTTAGAGGCTTTAGCAGTAGTCGAAGGCGTGAAGAAATATGCGCCATATCTTCAGCATACTGTCAATTTCGTCGTGGTCACGGACCATTGTGCCCTAAAATGGCTATTTTCGAATAAACCATCCGGGGGACGCCTAGCTCGATGGGCCCTTAAACTTCAGTCTTACAATTTTGAAGTTGTGCATATTCGCGGACGTAACAATACCAATGCAGACGCTCTTAGCAGACTAAATTATGCAAATTTAGACAATTGTGCTTGCTGTTCTCATAGTCATTCCCCTGAATCCTTACAGACAGAGTGGGAAAAGTCTGATTTTGATGATATGGCAGATGACGTTTTGCAAGTACCGCAAAACCCTCAAGTTCATCCTCAAGTTGATGCCATAAGAAATTTGCGCTTCAATCACGGTAAACGGATGAAGATTGACGATGAAACAGCAGCACAAAATGCCCCTCCATTCCCAGTGATATAGATTTGGGGAAATTCAAAGAGGCATTGTTGACGGATGGGTTTGCAAGTCCAATGTTGGCTTATTTAGATCATGATGAGTTGCCTAAAGATGCATCAAAGGCTAGAGATATTGTTCTACAGTCAGAACAATATTTTGCTCTGGGTGGTTTGTTATATCATATATGGCACACCCCGGCAAGACGACATTTACCAGAAAGAAATGTCGTACGTCTTTATGTTCCCATCATATTTATTGATACAATTTTGAATAACTGTCACGACCATGTACTAGCCGCTCATTTTGGTTTCCAACGAACTTATGATCGGATCCGTCAGCGATATTTCTGGAAGGGCATGTACCGAGATATAGACAATTGGGTTAGGTCATGTATTTCTTGTTCACAAAGGAAAACTCATAGACACAAAGTTTTGGCACCCTTGGTCACAATGAAAGTCCTGGAGCATTTGAACGGGTTAGTGTAGATGTGCTAGGACCATTGCCAATTACTGTATCGGGAAACCGTTATGTTTTATGTTTCACAGACCATTGCACAAGATGGCCTATCTTAGTTCCATTAAAAGAAACCGATGCATCTACAGTGGCTAGAGTTTTCTTTGACTATGTAATTTGTGAACATGGCTGCCCAAATTCATTATTAAGTGACAGAGGGACAAACTTTCTCAGCAAAGTGGTACTTGAAGTATGTCGCATTATGCGCACCCAGAAACTAAATACTAGTTCATATCACCCACAATGCAATGCAATTCAAGAAAGGTACAATGCAGTGATATTAGATACTATTTCACATTATGTAAATCAATTTCATAATGACTGGGATAGATACTTATCAGCGATACAATTTGCATATCGTACCACTCCTGCAACAAATTCTGTTGGTTTTAGTCCCTTCTTCCTATTGTATGGCAGGGAAGCAAGACTTCCCATTGACGTTACTTTACTGAAAGAATGTCAATATCCTGACAAGACATTAAGAGATCATATACATGTTCTCATTAGCCAATTAGAGGTATTCAGAGCAGTTTCCAAATCTCATGCCGATGAGCATCAAGCAAATATGAAAGATCGGTATGATGAACGTTCACATGAAGTTGAATATCAGATAGGGGATACTGTTTGGATATATATCCCAGCTTTGCAAAAAGGTCTCTCCCGCAAATTGATGAAGTTTTGGTCTGGTCCTTACTTGTTGGTTGAGAAAACGGGTCCCGTTAATTTTCGAGTCAGAAACTTGGAAAACAACAAGTTAATCAGTACGCCGATTCACGTGAATCGAATGAAATATGCGTACGATAGGTATGTTAGGCCAAGCAACCAAGATCTTCCCTTAGACCAAAATCAAAGAGATGAAGTACCAGGTCTAATACCGGATGACTGTCCTGAGGATTCATTTGAATCTCTCTAGCAACCCAGGAAGCACACAAGACAGTTATCCCCATTATTCCAGGTCTTCCCGCGGTTCAGGAACCTGCTCTAGAATACGAAGTTGAACAAATTGTGAGAGGACGTTACCGAAACAAACGTCTTGAATATCTGATCAAATGGAAAAATTTCCCTCACTCCAGAAATACTTGGGAACCTGAGTGTAATTTAAATGCTGCTGCATTAAACTTTCTCAAGGAAAATCCTGTCAAAATTACAGGTAAAGTGTAAAATGGAGTCGGAGACAAATAACTTGAGTTATTTTTGTTACTTGATATTAAAAGTGAATAAGTGTAAAAGAAAGTAGTGTTGGTTAATATTTGAAGCCAAAAATGTAAATAGATTTTACATAAAAATTTATGTTTATCATGTCTGTTGACATTATTATTGACATTGAGAAATATAGTCATAAAATGTATAAAACTGTATCATGTTTAAACAAAATATGAGAATGTATAGCTTTAAATGGCCAACACATGAATGAAATCTCGTAACTTGACGATTGTGATAAAATATAGTATGATTAGTGTATCACATGTTTTAACATGTTTAATGTGATGATGAATTGTTGTCTATGGTGGCAAAATAATGACTATTGTCTGGCATGACAATATTGAATTTGTTTTTCAAAGACACAAAATAATTGAATACTGTGTAATGGTGTCAGGAGTTCATTTGTGTTTGTGCAATGTCAAATCCATCCATGGTAGGATTGTGATCTCGATATTGTAACTAGCGAACAATTGGTCGAGATAACTTGAGTCGACGCAAGTTGTCTTTTATACCAAATGTTTGTTGGTTTACACTATCAGATTCACCATTGCATGATCCGAATAACTTTGTGACTGAAAAGTTAACTCAAATAATTTTGAGTGTGTAACATAGGCCTATGTGATAATGAAATGGTTGTCATTTCTGTGAATGTATATATAGAGGGCCTATGCCTTGATTTATAAGTAAAATGCAATTTGAAATGAAATTGTATGAGTATTTTGAAATGTATTTGAAATGTGTAAAATGATAGAATCGTCAAATTATATAGACGAAAATATGTGTACAATTAACAATGTGTTAATTTTGATATACTGAGTCTTTATCTGTTAAAAGTAGCATGTGATACAAAATTGTTGAACAATGTGAAAAGTCGGATATGAAGTTATTTGGTGTGTAATATTCTGTGTGGATGAATAGGTGTTATTATATGGTATAGATGTGGTTAAATAATCTGTGCGATACGTGTTAAATTTCCATAATGTATTATTACACGTAGGCGCACTTAAGTTGGATATACCTAAGGGGTTAAGCGTATGTTGTGTACTTTGTGTTATTTTTTGCTAGTTTGCCATAAACATAATTGTCCTAAGTGTTTGTGTTGTCACTCAAGTCTCTCTATGTTTCATGTACAGTGTTAAAAAAAAAAAAAAAGCAATGAAAAAAAAAAAAAAAATTATCTTGATTGTACAATGGTTGAAAATAATATATCAGAGTATTGTATTTAAAAGATAATTTGGTATAAAATTGGGAATGTACAATATTAATAGGCCAAACAAATTGTACACGTTTATCTGCATGTAATCAGTTGTTAAAAGATGTATGTGCTAACCATTTAATTTTTTTTTTTCTTCGCGATAGCTTGGAAAAGAAAATCGCAATTAGGCCATTTTAACACCGACATTTGGTGCGTGCACGTGCTGAGTTTCAAGCTGGGACATCGCGCGGTCCTTGATGGAACTCTAACGCTAATCAAAAATTATTCGGAGAGAACGCAGAAATACCACGTTATTAAGTCTACATAAATCTTCCAGCGCGGAGATCTACTTCAAGTTCAACTAAAAAAAAAAAAAATCATTGTCTTCAAGTTCTACGTGGCTTCAGTTGTATTTTACTGTATCATTTATATTTGTCGTATGTATTTGGTTAAAAGAATATGACTTGTATGACTTCCATCTTGATATTATGTGTCAATGATGCATGGTCTATAAATAAGTCGGATTCAGTTTTGTTTTAAAAAAAATGGCATTTTATTAGCAATGATTGTATGTTCTTAAATTGCCAGGAGTCAATTATTTAAGGGGGAGCGTATGTTGTGACGATAATTCAGTCAATAATTAATTATTGATCATAGGGCAGAAAGCCATGAATAACCATTCATCAAGTGAACGTTTTTATATCCGATTCCGTGCATCAATTGCACTGAGTGAACCAATGATTTGTTTCTCCGTTAATAAATTCGTCACTCCTTGCTAGCCTTGCGACTGATGCACATCTACTCAACTTTGGTTCACGATGAATAGTTAGACTGGTAACATGATGACGATTCTAATGTCATCATGTCTTGCACGTGATTCATATTAAATTATACTACTTATGTGATGTAACTCTGGTAAGGTTTTATATTAATTCATACACTTTGTATTTTGATCAGTTTAACGTAAATTCATAATAAATTCTATGATACGTAATTTCTGTTTCACCTTGTTCATTTAGAGATTGTCATTCCCGTTTCCGTTCATTCCCTCATCCCTTGGGACTCCAAATCTGGTACCTCGCTCTTCCTTCCCATGACTAATTCCCCAATTTAAATTCATAATAAAGTATTAACAATTTTTGATATATTTTTAGATTACAACTTGTGATCACGTTTGTGGCTTTCATAAGGCTGCGTTCACATAGAGGTATACTATTCGGGTATACGGTGCACGTTTTGCAGGTTCACGCGTATAGCTTAAATCGAGCAAGGCAATGTCATAGTACCGGGTCACATAAGGCTACGATCGCATAGAAGTATACTATTCGGGTATACGATGCACGTTTGGCAGGTGCACGCGTATAGTTTAAATCGAGCATGGTAATTTCATAGTACCGGGTCACATAAGAGCTATTCGAAAAGGCCGTATACCTGCGTTTAGTATAGTATAGTGGGAATCGCGCGTGTTCGATTTTAGTGCAGCGTATACCGTCCAAATTTAAAAAAACCTAAACCATATGTGGGTAAATTAATTTTTTAAATAGATGCACTATCTAATTCTGCACATTATGACACCTCATTGAATGCAATGTGACCTCAAGAAGTAAAGTTACAAGCATTTGATAAGACGAAGAAAATGGGTAAACTGACATACTCGCTGTTCGCTATACGAAATACGCTCATTTGATCAGGCTGAGTTCACATAGTATACTCCTATATGAACTCAGCCTGATAGAATGAGCGTATTTCGTATAGCGAATACCGTATACCGTATACTTCTATGTGAACTCAGCCTAAGTAACACGGAACTCTTACGCAAAATAATGTAATGCATGACCAAATTCTCAATTTGGCTAAATATATATGTGTTAACTCTGGGTACTGAGAATAGTTCCCACGCAATACGAGTACTCTTGTTACGAACTGATGAGGTATTCCAATACTTAACTGGTTCCCAAAAACAATAGTACCAAAATGTATGAAACAGTGACACCCCTTTGTCTTTTTTTTTTAAAATAAAGTTATGCAGGTGGTACATTTGATTCTTTGCGTTTGATGCTGGAATTATTTGAGCGTTCAATGGCTTTACTTTAATAAAACTTGACATAATTTGGCTTTTTCTAATAAATTTAATTTACTATTTGATGACACAGTTGGTGCAAAGCAATGTTTCGTTTTCATATTGACAAAATGGTTGTTGATATTTTGTATGTTTAATCCATGTAATTCAGCTATTTAAGAGCAAAAGTCAGTAAATATAAAGCACACAATGGCCAACTTTTTCTTATATTTTGCCCAACAGTAGTCAATGGACCAGCAATAAAGTAGGTGATAAAAATTTTCTGATTCACACTTGGTTTCCATGGCAACAGGCAAATTTCAATATTTAGACCCTTTTAGGCACATTTCAAGATTTTTAAAGGTCAAAATATCAAGATTTTGAGACATCTGCAGCACATGAACAAAGTTTTTAGAATATTTATTTTTACATGGGGGTATTAGCATTATGTCTCAGCTTCATGATAATATCAAAAAAAATAACCAGGTGTCTAGAGTTGGGATGTACCATTATTTTTAGAAAGGGTGTTTTTCAATTTATCAGGATTGTCAATTAAGTGCCAACTTGAGCAGCTCATTATATATAAAGTAACGCTTTGATTGATCTAAAATTATAGATTCAGGTAAAAGGGACCTTGATAGTTAAATGAAATAAGAAATCAGCTTGGGACCTGCATCCTCTTTCACAGGGTGTTGCCAGATACTTTGATATTTTTTGAAAATTCATAATATATAAGATACACTATTAAGATACAATACTTTTACCGATCATCACAATTGAACATACAACAACACATCTTTATGTAAATAGTGTCAGAATGCAACAAATCATACACTAAAATCTCATCTGTGGGCCCAAGTGTTGCCAGTTCCCCTGATTTTTTTTTCAAAGTGTGTATTATTCCGATTTTACAACCTGAATTTTTGCATTGAAAATAATACAGACTAAATAACCCGGCAATGCAGCAGTTCTGTGGCACAATTTGGATCTAATACAGGCCTTTGTCTGTTCTACTGAAGTTACGTGTCAATTAAGGGGGTACTACACCCCTGGCCAATTTTGTGCCTATTTTTGCATTTTTCTCAAAAATTATAGCGCCTTGGTGACAAGTAAGATATGTATATTATAGGGGCAAGGACTTCAAATATTGCACTGAAAATTCAGCAACTCAAGGCAAGTAGTTATTGGATTTATTGATCAAATATTGGTTTTCCGTCATTTTTGATTGTAACTCCACAACTGTTGGCTGTGTTGAAATAAAATTTCCAGTGCAGTAGTTGTAGTCCTTGCCCCATATACATATCTTACTTGTCACCAATGTGCTATAATTTTTGGGAAAAAAAGCGAAAATAGGCACAAAATTGGGCTGGGGTGTAGTACCCCCTTAACGTTTGAGGGAATGATCAAATTTGGTTAAACCACTGTCTACTTCTCATTTTGTGTTGTTAGTATTTATACAGATGTTCCTGAAGCATAGACAGATTGAAATACTCTTGTTCCTTATTTAAAGCATGGGCACTGCTTTGAAAATATAGTAACCTTCTCAATATATGGAGCCTGTCTCCTCTTTGTCTTAACATCGGTGGTATCAATTTGAAATGATTGGCAGATATCCTCCAATTGTTGCAAGGTTTGATAATGTACCCTCATTAGCAAAATGGCAAATGTCTATGTTTTGAAACATCACTGGGTGTTGCAAGCATAATGTTGTTTGCAGCGTTTATATCATTGTCTGATGAGCTCTGATGCTTCACTTGTACACTTCGGTCTTCTCCTGGCTGCTTCTCTTGAGTAGAAACTGCTAACCTGTTGACATGTCAGGTATTCTTGGACAGAAAAAAGGTTCTGACCAGCTGCACCCCGTGCCTTTCTCATGCGCTTAGCAACTTCCTTTGTTTCTAGCTTTTTGCCAGTTTCCTCCCCTGTTTGAAACTTTTCTCTCAAGTAGTTTGTCTGTCCATGCAGTTGTAAACCTACCTGATGTTTTCACAACTTTCAATACCCAACCCATTATAAGAAATTCTAAGTATAACTTCACTGGTAGGGAACTATCAGTATAGAAAAAGCATGACTTAAGGCACACAATCAAAGCTTATATGTCTATTTTATGCACAAGGAACAAATCTTGATTTTTCATATTGTATACATTGAGTTTATGGCAAGGCCTACTTTTAAATATAATTATCTATAATATAGAAACACTTGAATAAAAAACCCATTTTTTAGTGTTTCCAAATTTCAATATTAATCGTTAGTCTCAAAATAGGTATGCCTTCAGTGAAAGGATCAAACATAGCTTTAAAAATTCAGAAAAAATGCGTTTACACACGAAAATTAGTCTACAAAATACGGTTTTTTTTCTAGAAACACTGTGTAAACAGTATCTGAGGTCCCAAAGTTGGACATATTAATTTTTAGGCTCAAAATAGGTATGCCTTCAGTGAAAGGATCAAACATAGCTTTAAAAATTCAGAAAAAATGTGTTTACACGCGAAAATTAGTCTACAAAATACGGGTTTTTTTCTAGAAACACTGTGTAAACAGTATCTGAGGTCCCAAAGTTGGACATATTAATTTTTAGGCTCAAAATAGGTATGCCTTCAGTGAAAGGATCAAACATAGCTTTAAAAATTCAGAAAAAATGCGTTCACACACAAAAAATTAGTTTAAAAAATGCGGTTTTTTCTAGAAACACTGTGTAAAAAGTATGAAAGGTCCCAAAGTAATTTTGTCCTATAGGACTTTCCAAAGGCTTAGTGCATCCATGGAGCAGGTATGAGTTTTGAGGATGTGTTACTTTATTGTAAATGGTAACTTAAAAGTATGCCTTTTTTCAGATGAATTTATTTTAGTAAAACACCCCTATTTGCAATAATGCTATCTGCCACAATGGAAGCTTCAATTACAATGATGATACACTTAAATGATAGGTCTAACCTTGCCTTCCAATCTGGCAAAAGATAGGGTTTGGGTGTTGTATGGAATTTTGTACCCATGCATTTGACTTTTTACCTTTTTCAACCAACTTTTTAAAAATAATTTGCCCATATTCATTAAAAATAACATATTTGGTCGTTGCCATGGTAACCAGCCACAAATACCAAAATTATTATAATCATGGTTGCCCTTGACCAAAGTGTAACTCATTGGTAAACTTTAAAGAAATTGGATAATTTTTAATTTGGCCAGGTTTTTTTCATTTTATTTGAAATTACTGGACTTTCTCTCTTAACTGCGAATTGGTTTTTAATAAATCTGAGTTTGAAATCTGATGTACACTGTATGATAGCTACCGATCGTCTTACTATGCTAAGTGCTTTCCACTACTGCTATTGGTTTTTTGTTTTAAATTCACTATGGTTTCAAATCTCAGATTTCAAATTTCAATTTTTCACCGATGCTAAAAAGTACAATCAATAGACGTATCTGTGGGATATTGACAATTAAATGAAACGAACTTGATATCTGCATGTCACGTCCACGCGTAGACGATCATATGTGGCGGCATATTTTAATGTTAAAACCTGTTAAACCAGGTGTTTCCGTCTAGGTTTGTATTACAATAATGTGTATCTCGTTTTATGTATAAAAACATAGTCCACACACTGCTTTGGAAGCGCTTAGTTGGTAATTGATTTGATTTAAGTGTTGTAATTACATGATAAAGCAGCTTTAGAGTCGTATTGGAAGGCTATGGTGGTCATGATAATGATGTTGCGTTTCAGTCACTAGAATTAGTATTGTTTTACTAAAAAGTAGCATGGTCTGCAATACAGAGCTGGCCAGATACACGTATACGTACTGTATCGCGTTTTAAATACAGCTTAGCATAAAAATCAATACATAGTGAACGAGTATAGCACAATCAGAACAAGGATGGTAATAAGAAAAGATAAAAAGGAATAAGGAAAAGTGTAAGAATAAGAATATAAAAGAATAAAAGAAGAATAAGACTAGAAAAAGAATAAGATTAGGAATAAGGAAAAGAACAGCAGCGACAAAAAGAATAAGGATAAGAAATAATTAGAATAGGCATAGAATAGAAATAGAATTACAGCAATCCTTCGAATTTCCCTAAAGGAATCGACACATCTGGTAGATTATGCAATCAAAAATTTAACCAAAATAACAAATATCCAGATTTCCAAATAATGACAGTCGTTAAAGTGTGATACTACAGATTTACATACCACTTAACCAGTAAAGCTACGGGATATAAAACTAAGGCAGATATCAATAATGTATCACAAACCTCTTCCATTTATAAATGTCAAATACATTTGAGTGGTCTGAGCTAACAACAAAGTAGAATAATAAAAACTATGACTTAGCACTTTGAAAACAATTCACGTTTGAAATACACACGGAAATGCATTGAATAAGTATCTTAACATTTCTTGACAAAAGCTATAACAGTGGAAAGAAGAATTGAATACATGAATTCAAAACCCACCCAAGTCCATGGGAAGTGATTTTGAGAAAAAAACCTGTGTATCATTTTAATTCCTTCAGTTAGATTTACCTGGTAAATATGGTAAGTTTTACGTGCAAATGGGTGGGTTAAACTGTATTAGGTATGACGATTAGCATTTCAGGGACTTCATGGGGTTCATTTTAAATGCTGGACTTGGGTGGTTTTTTGAATCACATACAAAGACAATAATGTTGGAATGAGATTACCACTAGTAAGATAATACAAAATAAAGCACATTACACACAGTTATGTATAATGTTGATAAGCATTCTGCCATGTAATATAAACCACAAACTTTCCTTGATTAAACCCATTTTTTTTTTCAAAAGTCACTCTCCAGCAATGGATGTGTTACAAGTGGACTTTTATACATACTGGATTTCAATCAATGTGTTACAAGACTCAAATCATAGACTTGGGTGGTTCTTTCATACATGCTATTTTTCACATGCTCAATAGACACAGAGGATGAATTTGAGTTCTTTCATACATATGACAGGCCTATGTATAGCAACAATTTCCCATGCTTAACTCAATTTGGCCAAAGTATGGACTTGGGTGGGTTTTGTATTCATATATTCAATTGTATAACCTTGTCGTTAGAATTGTTGGCACAATTTTTTCTTTTCCGAGACTAACTGATTTAAATATCAGTTTTGCTTCTCAAACAAAGAATTGTAAACTATATCACAATCACTGATATACATTGACCTGAGGATACTTATAGTCAATTACGAAGGTCGAAGTGGCTTCTGTATAGTCAATATGTTTGGAAATAAATATTAGATTCTGCTTACAGAATTGTCACTTTAAGCAAATGTTATGAAAATATATGTGTCAAGTTGACATATAACCGTGTGTTTACGTATATGACAAGTATCACGATTAAGTTGTCCTTTGATTAAAAAGGGGATTTAAGTGTATGAAAAACGGCTTGTGATTTTCATATAAGAAGATTTAAAGGTGATCATATATCATGTCTGGACGCGACGAGGAGATTATTGCATAGTCGTTATTGTAGCTTATTGTCAGAAACACTTATTGTCAGTACACCTTTTTCAAAGCCAAAAGGAAGAAGTTTAATATGATGTAATCTTAGTTTCTACATCTACATCTATCACATACTCAAAACCTTGCAGAAGCAATATCTAAATGAGAAAACTGTGTGTGGTGACATTGAATGAAAAATACACACATACATAGTCTATTTAAAAGCAATACAAGATAGCCTTTACTTGCTTTGACGATTGACAAATTTGTTAATAATAATTTAAATGAAAATAGAATATTTTAGTTTGTAAAATTTTCAAAAGATTGATACTGCCTCCTTTTGCCCTAATTTACTGATGATGGAATCGAATTGATCTTTCAGCTTTGCTTACTTCAACAGTATTTTCAGCCTTGCTTTAACTTTAACAGATCTTTCAGCCATGCTTACTTTAACATATCTTTCAGCCTTGCTTACTTTAACAGTATCATAGCGTGGGAAGTACGAGATTTAAGGGAGAGAATTATTCTACTCACATATGAAAATCAAAGGTTATGTGAAATTAGGCTAAAAGAATTTCATCATATCATAATATTGTCAAGTGTTAGGACGTCTGTTTCCTTGAATTGATTTGCTTCCTTTATTGTACACTCAAATGACACAATATTTCTTGATTTAATATATCACAGTATTCACAAGAGGGAACTATGTGTAATTTGAGACACGATTCGAGTGCATTTTCCCAGAAATGTTTGTGTTTAAAAGATTATTTGCGACTTTGTAATCAAGCAATGTGATTTATTATTGTAAAAGATTGTTACCTGTGCAAATAGTCAGGAAAACTTTTATTAATGGTATTTTGGAAATTAAAAATCAACATCTACGTATCATAGACGACAAATCTGAAAACTAGCAAATAAAAGCTAACACCAGCGTTTTCATCCGATTCATAATAGTCCATTTTATGACATTATTTGAAATAAAGCCCGTCAGTAATTGAAATCGCTAACAGAAGTGATTTTCGAACACTAAAAACCTTGCGTCAAGTACAACTGCTTAAGGTCAAGTACTTTTGGTTTATAGTTTTCTAAAATAAGATTGATTTGATTTGATTTGATTTGATTTTATTCACCATGTTAAAATGGATACACATTACAAACATTATATTGCACTTACAGGTAAAATACATATTATAAACATACACATTATTTTACATACAGAATCCATAACGCCATGCCAAGGATAACCCTTTAAGCTTAAAAACTTATTTCCAAAGGGGTCCTTATATTACAGAAAAAAAAAGATAATAAAAGTTAAGACTGGTAAAAAACACCAAAAATAAAAAAAAAAGCATTGGAGCAAAAACAACAAACTAGACATTCATTTGATTTAAAGGTGAGCTTTGACATCTTTTTAAACTTGTATTTCAGTGAAACAGATTTAATATCCGGAAATCAGTTGATTTAAAACTGTTTAGTTAACATCAGAGGTCGTCTTTATTTAAACTGGGTGCAGCTGAACATATGAAGGTTAGGTCTGGAAGAAGAACAACAACGACAGCAACAACCAACAACAAATACTAATTGGATGCGGCGATAGTTTACCACACATGCACAACCGTGACATTCAGAAACATTTCCGAAGGTTAAAAGACTAACTGATAGGCCCATTAATCAATACAGATATATGCTGATGCGTCCTTGATAGTACACCCCGGTTGCGGTAAGCTCACCTTACTTGCAAACTTCTTCTATATTTAGAAACAGGCGACAGTGTTCTAATTGGTATATTGATTATCACTTTGATTGTTTACATCTATAAGACGGATTAAGGTGGATTAATTAAACTATTTGTTTATCAAGTACCTGCTTATTTGATCAAGTTTCTTGAGCTTTTAATTTCTCTCATATTTGTCTCTCCATACCATAAAATCTTACTTAAGTCTGTATCTCTAAATGCAACGATGAGAAGAATATTAAAGTATACATTTTCAGAAAGGAAATAATGGAAGAAATCCAACTAGTGTAACAGATTCCTGCAAAATTTAACAGTTTTTGAGATTTGATTTGAAGGTATACAGTTCGAAATTTACAACTTTCACAATGTTAAGTATGTGGTGGATGATGAACCTGATATGGATCACAACGCAAATTGAATTAGTATTCTTTCCCTATATTAAAAAAATAAATCTTTTCGTCAAATTCTTATCTATATAATTCTGTAAAAAAAACCCCCAAAAACATGAAAGTTGTAAAGGTTTGAATGGAAATTGTACAGATGAATAAATAGCGGGTTCACAACAGGTGATCCAGCACAAGTCCCTTGAACACAAGAATGAAACCCTATATTCGTAAGCCAGTAGCAGTAGCAGGCTGGACCACTTTGTTTCAAGAGTTACGTTTGAGTATTTGCTAAACAATTGTGTCCAATATAGAGCTTGTATTGACAAGCAAACACAGTCATGAACAAGATTCAGACCCATTCAGACCTATGTAATAACTAATATAGCGTAGTTCATGTAAGTCAAATTTAATTAAGTTGCTTGATTTGTGTATACAAATATTGACCGATGCTGATGATGCGACTGGGAAGGATTATAAGCAAGCGAATGTAATAAACACTTCACTTCAACGCTGGATGGATTTGGAAAGTGCAATAAAGGAATTCATCTCATTTTAAGAGGACGCTGAACGGTAACTTGGTGTTAGTTTTCTCCAAAATTCACGTTAGCAGTCACTATAGGAAAAGTCATTCATGGTTCCTATCGTGGATGTTCTACGAATCTTAGGGGATAAGTTATAACTTAAATAAATCCATATCACTCCCAGATTTATAGTTGTAACTATACGCTGGCGAAATTATATAATAATCGGATAAACTACCATAGCAATAGGTAAATTTTTTTTGAATATACCGCGCTGCACTGGTACGTTCACGCGGTACCTCTGCATTGAACCATATCATGCTGATTACTCATACCTGTAAGATTAGTATCTTTTGAAAAGACCGGTATTGTTTTCAATCTATGATTGCAGACATACACATGTGATGTGTGCAACCTACTCATAGTGCAGCGCGATATATACAAAATTGTTTTCACCTATTGCTATGGTAGTTAATCCGATTTATTATGTCACTTCGCCAGCGTATTGATAAGATGGGGCACATTAATTGCGGTCAGATGGTAGTAATGTCTCCACGTCAGAAATAATCTTATCAGTCCAGTTTCGTTAAAACCCGTGGACATTTTTCAATCATCCTCTATACTTATTTGCTACGTGGTTCCTAAACGGATCACATGGTTGTCTCGACATATTTTCAAAATGACGAATCTTTAGTTCGAAAAGTATTTAATTAAGCTGCTTGCAAACCTAATCAATATCACCCTTATTCAGACGATTACAGAGTTCCGACTAATAAAGCAGCCGCCTTGATATTATGAGATTATCAGATACATTTATAAAATGTATCCTTTTGAACTTTCTTTCAATAATCGTGGTTATATCATAAGTTATATTATTGATATAATTATTATTCAATGACTGAGTAACCATAGACACGAACTTAACATTTGATAATTTGTATAACAGGTTTTGAATATATATATTACGTATTATTATCATTATTACGGAATGTTTTTTAAACTATGGTCAAATTTTAATTAAAATGCTTAAAACGTGCAAACACCTAAATAAAAATAGTTGTCAAGAAACTCAATAAATTCATGAATAAACCTAACCTTTGCTCATTTGTACCTCATTCGTGACATTGACACATAAAAATAGTCACATAGGCTATTGGTGTCAAGTATATGATATAAATGTAGATGGTAAAGCAAGAATTGGTAAAATTACCTGATGTGTAAATGTCATTGGAGCCATTACCTTTGGGCTTAAAACATAATTTCACAATTCAATGGCGACAAATTGAAGAGCGTGTCACAAAACATTCCAAGCATAAATAATATTCACATTATTATCAGCATCTTCACCATCGTCGTCATCAGCATTATCTATATCTTTGGAGTGAAAATGGACGGATTTTTATCAATGAAGATGCATCCGGTTCATCCAACGTGTACAAAATTATCACAAAAAATAGGTTACTCATGCTATTATTACCTGGTCATAATTACAACATAGACACGGTAATGCTTGTCGTTGTGTAAATGGAAGAATGTATAAAATATTTGCAGTAAGTGCAGAGGTTATTTGATTCTGCGTGGAAGGGAGGAAAGAATATGCATTATAGTATTAGACCTCAAACGATATTGAAGTTTCACATACTTTGTATGTAGGGAAGTATGTGTGAGCGAATATATGAATGATATACGTATATATGAGACTGTGGTCGTTGAAATGTGGTTGCTAGCTGTTCCGGACTGCAATGTGAAGTTAATGGTATTACAAAAAATGTAAAATTAACTAAATTGTTTGTATTTAGTATGGGTCATTGGAAATTATTATAACAATTAGCAATCAATCCATGGACCACTACATTTATTACCAATCGATTTCCCTATCACTAGGTGAGAGAGGGATGGGCTGCCAGGGACGTAAATTGGTTCCTACACAATCAACATTACGTTCATTATTACGATATCATCTGAGGTAAAATATTTAGACCAAAATATCACCTGAGATGAATCATTGCTTACGCAAAAACTGAAAATGTGTTAAATGTCGTTTTTGCTTAGACTATAACAAAAAAGCAACCTTGTGTTTTATTATGTCACGTATTGGTCCATCTCAAATAAATTGTTAATAAAACACAATTTTCTTTTTATTGCAATTTGTGCTCAATTTGAGCTGAGACAATCAATATGTTATTACATTTTACACATTTTTATCACATTTTTCATAAATATATTTTTCAATCAAAATATAGTTGTAATAGTGCTTTAAAAATCATTCTTTCCAGACGCGTTATATAATACATGTATTTTTATACTAAGGTGTTTGTGTTCCGGTCTGAGAGCTTGTGTATTACTGTAAATAAGTAAATAAGGCAATTCAAATGGATTATTTTGGTTAGCGGGGTATTTCCATTGGATTGCACTTAAGTAAATAAGGCAAATCAAATTGATTATTTTGGTCAGCGGGGTATATTTCATTGGATTGTACTTATGTGGGCGAGATATATGTTTATGGTTATCATAATTGTGCAAATCAAAATGGTTGACTGATAAAGCATAAAATGTTCACTAAAAGTGATTTCTGCAGGTAGAACCTGAACTTCAAATACAAAACAGGTTCCAGTATATACTTCCCCCTCAACATGAACTTAAATAGTATATAATACAATCGCTAGCAAATTGAGAACTGACCAATGAGATATAACCAACTGTAACGACTAGTAGGTCAACATCAATAGGACTCAATTGGTAATGACATATTTTGCTGTGTTACCTTGGCAACAAGTCATTTTGGATTGTTCAAACTATTCTTTATTAGATTGAGATAATAGTGCCAACAATTTGCGACCATTTTCAACAAAGTTTGAGCATTTTTCTATTTTAACCCCTGTTCAGTTCTTTATTAAACCTTCGACCTTTTTGCCCATAACTCCATAACGAAAATTGGACAAGTTTTTAATTTTGAGCCATTTATAAACTTTGACCTTGGATATCTCGAATTGCCCAGTGATGACAATTTTACACCCCTCAGAATCTGATTTTGTACCACCCATAGAACAATAATCAACAAACAAAAACACTTACACTGGCAAAACTTGGTCTGTCATCGGACTAATACATGTATTTTTGATAGGTTTAACTATAGTGTATGTAACCATGAAATTCAGCTATTTAATTGCGGATTGGTTTTTAATAAATTCTAAGTTTTAAACCTGATGGTAGCTAGCAAACTTCATACATTTTACGCTAAGTGCTTTCCAAATTGCTATTGGTTTTTGTTTTAAATTCACTAAGGTTTCAAATCTCAAATCTCAGATTTCAAATTTCAGATTTCACCGGTCACCGGTACAATCAATAGACGCATCAAACTTGGGATATTCTCGTCCTTTGACAATTAAATGAAATGCACTTGATATATACATGTCATGTCCACACAAAGATGATAATATGATCACCTGCTATGTGGCGGCATATTAACAGGTGTTTCGGTCTAAGTTTATTTTGCAATAATATGTATATCTTGTTTTATGCATAAAAACATAGGCAACACACTGCTTTGGAAGTCTAAGTCTATGCACTTCGCTTAGTTAGTTATTGATTTGATTTAAGTATTGTAATGACAAGATAAATAAGCTTTAAAGTCATATAGAAAGGCCATGGTTCCACAGGCCGTACAGGACATAATTGTGTACTCAGTATGATGATGATGTTGAGTTCCAGTTACTAGAGTTCGTATTGTTTTACAAGGGTAATAGCCGTACAAGTTTGCAATACAGACATTAGCGTAGCCAAGATTTTAGGGGGCAAGGCCAAATTTTCGTCCCCATTTCTCAATTTTTTGTCCCTTTTTTTGTCATTTTAAGGATTCTTTACTCTTTGCCGTCCCAATTTTATCCCTGAAAAATTTCTGGCCACTGGCTACACACCTGAATACAGAACTAGCCAGATACATGTATACGTACTGTAGCGCGTTTTAAATGCAGCTTAGCTTGAAAATCAATACAGAGTGAACGAGTATAGCACAATCAGAATAAGGATGATTATAAAAAAAGATAAAAAAGAATAAGGTAATGGTCAGAATAAAAATAAGAATAAGAATAAAATAAGAATGAGAATGCAACAAAAACAAGAATAAGTACAAGAGCAGCAGCGACAATAAGAATAAGAAATATAAGAATAACGATGAGAATATGCAAAATAAAAATACAGCAATCCTTCGAATTACCCTAAAGGAATCGACACACCTGGTAGATTTATGCAAATTTAACAAAATATCAAGATTTCCGAACAGCAAATAAAATGACAATGACAGTCGTTAAAGTTAGATACTACAACACTTAACTAGCAAAGCTATGTGATATAAAATTCACGTAAAGGCACGTATCAATAATGTATCATAAACCTCTTTCATCTATAAAATGTCAAATAGATTTGACTGCTCTGAAATAATAACCAATATATAGATGGTCTAGCACTTAAGAAAATTCACGTTTGAAGTACACATGAATTCAGTAAGTACAAGTATTTATGCATGTCTTGACAAAATCTATTACAAGTTTCTTAACACTGTTAAGCTTTTGTTTGGCACACTCTTTTCCATTCGCGATTAACTAATATAAATATCAGTTTTGTTTATAAAACAAAGAAATGTAAACTATATCACAATTATTGACAGATATACATTAACCTGAGGATATTTATCGTCAATTACGAAGGTTGAAGTGGCTCCTGTATAATCAATATGACATTTAAATTAAATATTAGGTTATGCTTACAGAATTGTCAGTAAAAGGAAACGCCATGAAAGTATATGTGTCAAGTTGACATATAACCGATGTGTTTACCTGTATGACACATAACGATTAAGTTGTCTTTTGATTTTCATATTAGAGCAGATTAAAGGTGATTATATATCATGCCTGGACGTGAAGAGGAGGTTTATATTACCTTGGAGGTATCGTAGCTTATTGTCAGAAAAACTACTTAGTACCCAACAAACATAATTTTTTTTCGCAGAAAACGTTTAAATGGCAGATTATATAAAAGGTATAACAACGTTTTTAATAACATTCAAAAACATTTTTTTAATACTTAATGGAAAACATTCTGAACAGAATTTTATTTATGCGTTGAAAAAATATTTGCAAAAATGTTTGCCCAAAATATTTTACAATAACGTTGTAAAAAGTTTTCATGAACTGACATTTAAATGTTATTAAAACATTTTGAAAAAATGTTATAAGAATATTTTTGTGTTAGCTGGGTAAACAATCTTAGTTTTGTAAATTACTTTAACTCTGTAATATATAGACGAGTTTCTACATCTACATCTATCACATGCTCAAAACGTAGCAGAAGCAATATCTAAATGAGGAAACTGTGCGGCGGCATTGAATGAAAAACACACACATACATAAAGACAAACATAATCTTAATATTATGCCTTATTATTAGTTTACTAGCCTTGACAATATTAGTAGGCATGTCCACTAAAAATTGAAGTACTTTTAAATTGATTCAGACCTAACTTATTGGATGGGAATTGATGAAAGAAACATTTTGGCGTTTAAATAATCTTAATCGGACGTTTCATTCCAGAGATATGGCCTTTCGAGTGTCACGGTTTTATATAGGGCTGCTAGAACATGTTAAAAAGTTAAAGTCCAAAAAGGAATACTAACAGAAAGTGCAACTTTAAGGTACTTTTTCTTAATGTATTTATTAACTATCTTATCTGGAACATTATATTTGCTTATAACAACATGAAAATAAGATCATCCTGAAAATGTAATCGATTTTGTTGACATACAACAAAAACTATAAGACCTCAAAACCCATGGTTTGTTTGTTGAAACCTCAAGTATGATCATAGATGGCCGCCATGGAAAATATCTCCATAGAGGAGATGAACAATAAGTGCATTATTTCAAATGAAAAGCGGTAGTCTTAAACATTGTTCAATCTTTTAAGGTCAGCACATTTTATCTTCAAAAATTATTATATTTCATCATGGCATAAGTTTGGTAACATTAATCACTACCAATTTTGAGAAATTTGCTCCAACTCAAAGGTTATCTTTACTACATTGAGCAATACACTGTGTGCATGGAAGCCATGATGGTCCCCGGTTTTTATACTCCCTATGAAATGGACATGGTAGTGAGAAGTGCACGGGGAAGTGCATGATTTGAGATGGGCCGCGGTAGGCTTAAACATTCTTAAATTTCTGAACATCCTACACATTTTGTCTTCATAAATAGTTAAATTTTATGAGTATGTAAGTTTGCTTGTCTGATTCACTCCAAATTCGGAGATAATTGCGTTTGAACACCTGATGCACGGAATGGTGTCACTTCAACCTGTTGTAGTTCTCATCTCATTAAATTTTCATTAAAAAAGTTGATCTCTTCATGCAGGAAGGTCCTCTCTATTTACTGACCAAACAGGAAAAAGTTTGGTGAATGTTTTCTGGTGGAATCAGGAATTTCTTGAAACACCCTGATATAGGCTTACATTTGGATCAAAACAAGTATGTACGCCATTTAACATGCCTGGGATTTCTTGTATCGATCAGTTTCTCCATAGACAATACGTGTGTGAGTGCACGCACACAGTAAATGAAAAATCGTTCTAGTGGAAACTGTATTGACAGTGGGCATCCCTAATATTAGTAACATGGTTATTGAAAATACATTCAGATGGTTATAGAATGTTTCAGTTCTTAGAATTTGAAAAGATTGACTTTGCCTCTAATTTACTGATGATGGATACGATTTGGCATTGGATCTTTCAGTTCTGCTTACATTACCAGTAGGAGAGCGTGGGAAGCACGGGATTATAGAGAAAGAATTCTACTCACTATAAAAATGTGAAACTAGGCAAAAATGATTTCAAACATTTCGTCAGATTGTCAAGTGAGCGAACATTTGTTTTCCTTGATTGCGTTTGTTTTCATTGATTTTATACCCAAGTGACAACAACATTTCTTGATTTAATAAATCACAGTATCCAATAAGAGCGACACGACTCGAGTGCATTTTGCCGCAAATGTTTGTGTTTGAAAGATTATTTGCCACCTAGCAATCAAACAATGTGATTTATTATTGACAAACACTGCTTGCCGAAAATAGTCAGGAAAACTTCATTAATGGTATATTGGATATAGAAAATCAACAGTAACGTATGAAGAGCGTGACATATACATTTGTGAGATTGTTGCAGACGAAAAATCTGTCCACTAGTAAACAAATGCTCCCGGGCAGATGCTAGCTCCACTGCTTTCATCCAATCATAATAGTCCTTTTCATGACATTATTTGAAATAAAGTCCGTCAGTAATTTGAAATCGCTGAAGTAGAGAAATGTTTTTAGAACAATAAAAACTCCTGCGAGTACCAGTACAACTACAAAAGGTCAAGTACTTTTAGTTAAGCTTTCCAAAACTAAGTTATACAACCGTAACAATTAACATCAAAGTTCGTCTTCATTTAAAATGGCGGCAGCTGAACACACGAAGAACAACAACAACCACAGCAACAACCAACGAGAAATACCAATCAGATGTAGCGACTTTTTAAAGTTGTGCAATATTCCCGGGGCAATATTAGCAGAGAGACATCAAATGTAAATAGTTGACCACAACCGGAGCAATGTGACATTCAGAAACATTTCCGAAGGTTAAAAGACCAACTGATTGGCCTATTAATATAATACGGATACATTCTGATATATCCTTGTGCTAGTACATCCTCCCTGCAATGTACGTGTGGCAAACTATAATTGGCCTATATAAATGGTAAACCAAGAATTGGTAAAATTATCTTATGGTCTAAATTACATTAGAGCACCGGAGGTAAATTGTTTTGGGCAAAATATCAGATGAGGTTTTCTGCATATCTACAGACTTGACATTTAGTATGGAATATTTTTCGCAAAATTCCAAGACTGGTCTGCATAAATATTATTTGGAATGTGTCAGGAGATGGTGTAAAATAATTTTTTGACAGAAAATGTGCTTTCCATTAGTTTACATTATGGCGCTCATAATGTAGCGAATTAGCCTAAAATGGCGGTTTTAAGGATACTGAATTGATTTTTGTGGGTGTAAAATTCTGAATTTGAGCAACATTATTCTGATATTATCAAATTGATTGGTGATATTTACTAAACCTATACCTAAATACTAATAAGTGTTCACAATTCAACAATTATTTTGCACCATCTCCCGACACACCCCAATTAATATTTAGCCCGTGCGGTTTATGCAGACCCCTTCCAGACAGGTCTTGGAATTTTGCGAAAAAATATTCAATACTAAATGTCAAGTCTGTATTATATGATATATATTCTATCGCTCAAGCAAAACCTAAAAATGTGTTTTATGTCATCTTTGCTTTGGTCATCACAAAAGACACCTTATGTTTATTTCGTGAAAAAATAAATCAAGCAAAATAAATGGGTATACAACGTAATAATATTTTGTCGCGTATTGGCCCATCTCAAATAACATGTTAATAAAACAAGTTCAATATTCTTTTTATTGCATAGTGTGCTCAATTTGAGCTGGAGAAATCAATGTGCTGCTTATAGCTTACACAGATCATGAAGCACGTTTTATGCGTGCATAAAAATGGTTTAATTACGGTATAAACGCACTATCATCTCATTATTCATATGTGTCCTGCTAACACGAAATGAGCGTAAAGTCGCAAGTTGGTGGTTTCAAGACATTCTGGCTGAATGAGTTGATGTTCTTTGTTTGCCGCGCACCTGTACAAGCCAGTAGTATGTCTTTTGAGAATGGCCCATTGTGCTCCCATTCACAAAGGACATACAGGCATACAACATCTTTGAACAGGTGCGTTAAAGAACACCAACGCAGTAGCCAGGGCGTCTCGAAACTACCAACTTGCGACTTTACGCTCATTTCGTGGAAGCAGTTCACATATTATAAAACATTACATTTTACTGTCAAAATATAATTATAGCAGTGTCTTAAAGCACACTTTCTAGACGTGTTAATATATTCAATTTATTTATTTCTAGACGAAGCCGTTGCTGTTCCGGTCTGAGAATTAATTCAAACTCGTATGAATGTGAATAAGGAAATGAGGTAAATCAAATTGATTATTTTGGTCAGCGGTTATTTTTCACTGGCTTTCATTTATGTGGTGAGATGTTTAAATCCGTTTATGTTAGTGACCCTACCTGGAAGCGTCCTTGTTCTCATAATAAGATTGGATTCATGAATAGTTTAGTTAGCATAATTTTGCAAATGAAAATGGCTGACTGATAAAGCGATGTATCGTTCACACAACAGAATTTTGCCAATACAACCTGAACTGCAAACACAGAAACAGATTCCGGTATGTACTTTTTCTCTCAAGATGACGGTTTGAACTGAAATAGTATATAATATAATCGCTAGCGAGAAGCCACTGAGAATTGACCAATGAGATGGCACATATCTGGATGCTTTATAAATAACGACCCAGATCATTTGCCAATTCAGCCGCTCGTCACTGTACTATAACAATCAGAGCATAAATAAATCCAGATTAAATTTACATTTTCTAAAAAGATCAACAGTTAGTGACGTCAGTTATAACCAAACAATTCAGCTTATTTTGTACCCGTTGAAGTACAGTTCATTCCAATCGGGATTTGAGATTACATGTACCACACGGAGTCTGGTAAGAAGCTAGCCTTAAATTGGAGGTCAGTTTATTTAGCATTCACACTTGCACAAGATGAAATTATACTTGACTTGTCGGTTTCGAGCGATTTATCTGCAGCAAAATAATCTACTGAATAGAAGTCTATCAACCATTGCTAGTGACCAAGTATGCACAAGTTATGATACATTTTCAGATCACAACTTGCGATCACGTTTGTGACTTCACCAGATTATGAATGGTGTGCTTTCGTAAGGCACAACATTTGTTTTGGTCCTATAGCGCTATCAGTGCATGCCCGAAGAGGTACCGATGACACTTTTTATCATACCCTGAATATTTGTACCTTGCATTTGTTTTTTTATTTAAATGAAAAACAATAACACTATGCAACTTTTAATTATTATGCTTGATACAATTTATTATATCTCCAGGGAGCGATGTTAAGGGTCATCGGTACCTAACCGGGCACCGATAGTTCTATAGGACCAAATTGAACGTGGTGCCTAAGTAACACGGAATTCTTATAATGCAAGTCATGTTTGTACAAAATTCACTCAACTCCCAATTTGGCAGATTATTATGTTTTGATGAATTCAAGTGTGTGAAAGTAATAGGTTCAAAACACAATAATGATAAAATTAGGTGCTTTACGCCCAATATTTATTGGTGTTGCTATGAGTTTTAAAATATGGGCTCAATTGATCCAATTTTATATCAAAATATGCTGACTCAGAATAGTTACCACGCAATATGAGTACCCTCATCGTGAACCTGAGGCATTCCAATACTTATCAGATTCCCCAAAACAATAACATTAAAATGTATACAATATAGTGCCATCAATTTGCCCCTTTTAAAAATAAAATGTTCCAATGGTTTTACTTAAATATAACTTGCACTTTTGGCTGTTCCATTCAAATCTTATTCAATATCTAAATAATGTACTTATTTTCTCCGTTTTGTTTAATAATTTTACTATTTGATGACTCAATTGCTGCAGATCAATGTTTTTTCTTGCTTTCAAAATGTTTGTTGATGTTTCAAGTTTAATATATGTATGTTTTAACTATATATATATGTTTTAACTTATGTAATGTTTTTGATAAATCTGAAATCCGACTTCGAATTCTGATGGTAACTAATTATGAGAACGTTTTAAATTCACTGAGATGAGATTAAAATATTACCTATGCTCAAAAATACAATCGATGCACGCATCAAATCTAAGATACTCTTGTCCGTTGACAATTGAAAAGAAATGCACCTGATAACGGCAAGTCACATCTACACGAAGACAATGACAGGCTTCATAACATATTAACAGGTGCTTTTGCCTACGTTTATGAATACATTTTAATGTTGCTATGTTAAATCATTTTTCTCTATATATAAAAACATAGCACACGCCCTGTTTTGTGAACCCATTGTCTATTCAATTCGCTTTGTCGGTAAATTGATTTGATTTCAGTGTTGTAATGATATGATTAATCAGCTTTAGAGTCGTATAGGAAGACTAATTGACTTGCACGAGGTGACCTTGATTTTGATTCTGAAACTATGGTTACACAGGTTGTCGTGTATGCAGCATGTGGATACATAGACCATGCAGATATGTCTGTATGGTGGATAGTTACAATGTATTTGGAGTATCAATCGCTAAGAGCTGCTAAGACGTATATAAGATAAGAGGTTGTCCATCACTAGAATGAAAAGTGCTGATACAAAAAAATTAATACAACATTAAGTAAGGAAGTCGTCAAGGACATATTTTCAAAAAGACTATAGTTTGAAAATTGTACATGTAAGCAATGATAGTATTCAAATGTGAAACAAGGCAAGTAGAAACAAATATAGTTTAACCAATCCCCACATTACCATTGTATACGTTGTTATAGTCAGATGCACGTGCCTGTCTATCGAGTTTTAAATGCAGCTTAGCAAGAAAATCAATACAGAATATACAAGGATAGCGTGATAAGATAAGGACTGAAAATAGCATTAAGAATAAGAATGAAAATAAGAATAAGAATGAGAATGAGAATGAGAATGAGAATGAGAATGAGAATGAGAATGAGAATGAGAATGAGAATAAGAATAAGAATAAGAATAAGAATAAGAATAAGAATGAGAATAAGAATAAGAATAAGAATAAGAATAAGAATAAGAATAAGAATAAGAATAAGAATAAGAATAAGAATAAGAATAAGAATAAGAATAAGAATAAGAATAAGAATAAGAATAAGAATAAGAATAAAACCAGAAATGAGAATAGGAAAGCGGAGACGAACAACCTATTATAAAGTAGTTTTGCCACTACTAGCAATAGCTTGCAAAACTAATCTGGAACTGGTCCAAGGTCAGAAACAAGAACACCTCCGACAAAAACAACAGAAACATTACTATTGTATACGTTGTTATATGCGTGCATAAAAATTGTTTAATTACGGTATAAACGCACTATCATCTCATTATTCATATGTGTCCTGCTAACACGAAATGAGCGTAAAGTCGCAAGTTGGTAGTTTCAAGACATTCTCGCCGACTGGATTGATGTTCTTTGTTTGCCGCGCACCTGTACAAGCCAGTAGTATGTCCTTCGAGAATGGGCCATTGTACCTCCATTCACAAAGGACATACAGACATACTACTGCTTTGAACAGGTACGTAAGAAACAAACAACACCAACGCAGTAGCCATGGGGTCACAGAACTATCAACTTGCGACTTTACCCTCATTTCGTTATAGCAGATCACATAGTATTATAAAATATTACATTTTACTGTCAAAATATAATTATAGCAGTGTCTTAAAGCACACTTTCTAGACGTGTTATTCAATTTATTTATTTCTAGACGAAGGTGTTTCTGTTCCGGTCTGTATCTCTATATTCCGGTCTCATATATGAATGTGAATAAGGAAATGAGGTGAATCAAATTGATTATTTTGGTCAGCGGTTATTTTTCACTGGCTTTCATTTCTGTGGGTGAGATATTAAAATCCGTTTATGTTGGTGACCCTACCTGGGAGTGTCCTTGTTCTCATAATAAGATTGGATTCATGTATAGTTTAGTTAGCATAATTTTGCAAATGAAAATGGCTGACTGATAAAGCGATGTATCGTTCACACAAACGAATTTTGCCAATACAACCTGAACTGCAAACACAGAAACATATTCTGGTATGTACTTTGTCTCTCAAGATGACGGTTTGAACTGTAATAGTATAATATAATCGCTAGCGAGAAGCCACTGAGAATTGACCAATGAGATTGCACATATCTGGATGCTTTATAAATAGCGACCCAGTTCATTTGCCAAAATTTAGCCGCTCGTCACTATGACAATCGGAGCATAAATAAACTCATATTAAATTTACCTCTTCTAAAAAGATCAACAGTTAGTGACGTCAGTTGCAATTACAATCACAAAATCCGCCTAAATTTGTACCCGTTGAAGTACAGTTCATTCCAATCGAGGTTTGAGATTACATGTCCCATACGGGTCTAGTAAGAAGCTAGCCTTAACATTCACACTTCATGAAATTATACTTGACTTGTATCGAGCGATTCATCTGTAGCAAAATAAGCTACTGAATAGAATTCTATCAATCATTCCTTGAATAAGTTCATTGTTAATTAAATCATTGTTTGTGACCAAGCAAAAATAAGAATAAAAATAAGAATAAGAATAAGAATAAGAATAAGAATAAGAATAAGAATAAGAATAAGAATAAGAATTGAATAAGAATAAGAATAAGAATAAGAATAAGAATAAGAATAAGAATGATAATAAGAATAAGAATAAGAATAAGAATAAGAATAAGAATAAGAATAAGAATAAGAATAAGAATAAGAATTGAATAAGAATAAGAATAAGAATAAGAATGAAAATAAGAATAAGAATAAGAATGAAAATAAGAATACGAATAAGAATAGAATAAGAATAAGAATAAGAATAAGAATAAGAATAAGAATAAGAATAAGAATAAGAATTGAATAAGAATAAGAATAAGAATAAGAATAAGAATAAGAATAAGAATAAGAATTGAATAAGAATAGAATAAGAATAAGAATAAGAATAAGAATAAGAATAAGAATAAGAATAAGAATTGAATAGAATAAGAATAAGAATAAGAATAAGAATAAGAATAAGAATGAAAATAAGAATAAGAATAAGAATAAGAATAAGAATAAGAAGAAGAATAAGAATTGAATAAGAATAAGAATAAGAATAAGAATGAAAATAAGAATAAGAATAAGAATGAAAATAAGAATACGAATAAGAATAGAATAAGAATAAGAATAAGAATAAGAATAAGAATAAGAATAAGAATAAGAATAAGAATAAGAATAAGAATTGAATAAGAATAAGAATAAGAATAAGAATAAGAATAAGAATAAGAATAAGAATGAAAATAAGAATAAGAATAAGAATAAGAATAAGAATAAGAATAAGAATAAGAATTGAATAAGAATAAGAATAAGAATAAGAATGAAAATAAGAATAAGAATAAGAAGAATAAGAATAAGAATAAGAATAAGAATAAGAATAAGAATAAGAATAAGAATAAGAATAAGAATAAGAATAAAAATAAGAACAAGAACAAGTACAAGAATAAGAATAAAAACAAAACCAGAAATGAGAATAGGAAAACGGAGACGAACACTTAACTATAAAATAGTTTTGCCTCTACTAGCAATAGCTTGCAAAACTAAACTAGAACTGGACCAAGGTCAGAAACAAAAACAAAAACAACAGAAACACAAGGCTACAGAAATCACCTGCGTTCGGCAACTGCCCCTGAACTAGGTGAGGTCTCAATAACAAAAAGCTGGTCCCCTACGTCATGCACGTGTGAAAAAAATATATCTGTAAATTAGACCATCTACTATGATATTAAATAGAGTAAACAGATAACCAGGGGGATAGCAGTCCTAGCACCGCTGAGATTAACACCATTGGTATATAACCATTTAGGTACAAACTCCCGCGTAAACGCTAATTCAAAGAATATTTTCATAACAGATTAAAAAAATCGAAAACATTGCATTTTCATTTATACACTGAAAACTAATATGAAAAATGCGATCAAATTAGTACAAATAAGCATAGTATTGGTACAGCGGTTCTTCAAGAATTCGATAAGTTGGTTTGTTTACTATAGTAACCGGCATTTAATGCATTAAATGTCAGAATAAAAGGTCATCCAATGCAGACGGGCATCGTGGGGAATCAGGCAGTGTAATTAGCCGGAAAGGTATCAAATTGATATGGTTCCTCAGTCAGTGTATTTAATTCAACTACTCTCAATGAATGAGCCTTAATGCTTTCTATTCAACTACTGTGTAGAATAAGTAAGATTGTGTTGAAATAATATCAGACAGGCTGGAGGCATCTGTGAGCAAGAATTTATTGGTCTAACTGTACTCATTCGAAGCATCTGTGTACAGTGTAAAAAGTTGATGAGATGGTTAAATTGGCATAGCAATAAGTAAACGAACTAAATTATGGCTGCTGTCAACAAGTCTTGATCAAAGGGTTAACAATAATCGAGATGAAAATAAAAATAGTTTGAAATAATGAATTAACATGGCTTTTCGCATCTACAGGTCATTATCTCAGTTGGAAGAGCGCCGGAGCAGTAACCCGAAGGTCACGGGTTCAATTAGGGTTGCAATCAGTGGTGTAGCGTGAGTTATCCTTGGTGGACCAACCATCATGGGGGAGCATCAGGCTTGATCGGATGCACAAGCTGTTTTTTGGCAATTTTCCTATGGGATTTTCTATATTTTCAAATCGATGAGGTCACGTGCCACCTAGACTTCTCCGTAGTCTACTTACCATTGGTGCATACTCGGGCTATTACATTTAAGCATAAAACTCGTAACAATTTGTATTGATTTGTATACAATTAATAGATTTTCACATCTGATCTTTTCAGTCACCGCACTCCCTCTGTTGGTTAGCTTCCCAAGTGATTAATACACTGGTAGATTCCAAAATCAAAACTGTTCAGTAAGTGAGCCCTCATTATAATGCCAAGATATGTTGCATTCAATAATATACGTACACTTTACCTTTACTGCCCATTTATGACCATTTATTGAACGCTTTAATTGTGATAAACATCAGTATAATTTCAAGTTTATCATCATTAATAACATATATGGCTCATATGACACTACACCACTGGTTTCATTATTGTCTATCACAAATTGCGGTAATCAAGTTCCCTTACCTTACTCCAATGAATTCGCTTTGTTTATTTCAGCTGTATAACTCTTTCTCTAACCCTGTACCCACAACTTACCGGAAACCATCGTGGAAAGTATTCCTTAGATAAGCGATGTAGGTAACCTTGTATCTTGCCAGTCAAAAAATCACAATAATACAATAGGTAATTCCATGGCACACGTGTGTTCGAGCAACAAATGCATTCCGCCACAAAATAACATCAAAGGGCATGGCATACTTACTAATATAATATCCGACAAATACGTTCCGTTGTTAGAACAAAATACTTATTTCCAAAAGTGTAAAGAGAAAAATTATCATATCACGATATCCACATAACAGGCAATATAAATTCGACGTAGGTAAGTCGTGTAGGAGCAGTAGACTCGCTAATGCACACGCGTAGTTTAAACTCAATACATACACACTCGTGCTCCTGCATAAAAATTGATGCAGACGACGTTAGAATTCCCGCGTATTTTAAGGTGTGCTGCTTTCTTAAATCGTCTGCTTTCAAATCAACGATATGTTATCGGCTAGCGTGTCCACCTAGTTTTCATGAGAGGTGTCCTAAGAGACTTCTTGGTTGTTGTCGATAGCAGCAAGCAGCCAATCTTTGCATGCTTTGGCGCTCTCAGTGATCTAGACTCATGTGAGGAGTCATTTCACGAGAGTTATTCCTTAGAGATATATTCCACATGTGACACGTATAGGTTGGAAATTCAGTGTTTACGTTTTTTTGTCGCGGCATGGTTGGTAATAAATGCAAAAAGCGACACGGCTGCGACCGTGGCGGTGGTTATGGGCGACGAGGCGTTATGTGGGAGAGTAATAAATACACTTAATCATATTAATGTGCAAAAATATATGATAGTATATTGCGGGAAACTGCTATCTTATTATCGTAGTGTCTAGTACTTTTCTGAGTATTTGTTTTGCAAAAATGTCTTGGTTCAGACGTTTTATTTAAGAGAGGTATTCAGACTTTTCTGCAAAAATGTCATGTCTTTTCAAACTCTACCGAGAACGTATGTTTAAACTATTCTTACTGAAATATATTTCAGCATATTAGCAATAATGTGTTCAAAACACCTGTGACATTTCTTCTTATTACACTTTCAGTAAAACATGCAGCCTAACAGATAGTCACAAAGAAAAAAAAATCAAAGCGCTTGCCATTTTCTTCATCTTTTGTCAACGATTCACTGAGGCAGGAAGGTAGTATACGAAAAACTGTTGCGCATAATACCTTAGTCCCTCTCTATGTGGACGGTGTTTGCATATTAGATAAGTCCACAACTATGCAGAAAAAAATCATATTGCAAAGTATTTATACCCATTTTGTAAACCCTGGAGCAAAGTACCTTCTTATGAACAGAAAATATTCTTAGTATTTTTCCAGTGGAACTTGAGATGATTCGTTAGAGATTTAAGACATTTTTTGATCATAACGGGTGAAAAGTATTACAGCGACAATTTGTCAGCTTTTAAATCAGAAAGAAGATTGACACATTCCTTACGGGTGGGTTGTGTTTAAACAGGTGGAGATGCCGGTGATAAACAGGATGAATGGAGCAAAGTGCATTACAAGGTAAGTGGAAGTGTAACAAAGGCGAAAATGCAAAAAGCTGCCTAGTGTGTTTTTTCCTGTCGGAATCATTAACCAGCTACATTCGACTATATTTATAAATACGCACAACATACTAAGACCAAGCGTGACCAAATCCTCATGCCATCGAAAAGGATAGGAACTCTTTAGATATATGAATATAATCAAATTTAAGTGTTAGTTTAATAGCAAATTTATTACACATGTGGGATTTCGAATTTGTAATATGTTATCAAAAACAACATTTTGAAAGTATTTGTTAATGGAAAAGAATATTATCGACGGAAACGTTTACAATATAATCACAAAGCTGAACAAAATAGACAATTTTACTGCACAGTCTCGCGTTGCTTATAGCCTTTACATTCAAATGTACAGGAAGACCACACGCTATGTAGAAGGTCACTTCGAGACTTACTGCTATGGCAGCGCGGAGGTGGTCACGTGCGTATTAATAAATTCGTATTTATAAATATAGTCGAAGCATACTGTTAACGACTCTTACAAAGTAAAGTATGCCTCCAATACTGATAGTAGAAGGCACTGAGACTTTTTTATTTGCTCGATATGATCGGAACGACCAGGAGACAAGATATCACTTTCGGCCTCAGAATCAAGTGGGTGTCATATTTTTTAGCAAATAGTAATATCGAAAAACTAGAGTTTGAAGCATCTTGGGTAAAGTAGTTGGCTGATTAAGTTTCTTGTTCTTACTATGTTTTTAGGACTGACTAGTCAGGAATATTTTGTTCGTCTATTTTTCATGGCAATATCAAGCTATTCAAATTTTTATTACGACTTGAGTATTTTAGAGGAAAAAAAATGCTTTGGTATCAGAGGAATCACATAATATAATAACACGGGGCAGCCATTTTATGGAGATTACCTTGTTTTTACCTATTAACAAAAATAATACCTTATAAAATGGCAGCTATCATGTTACCCCTTCTAAATTTTACATAATAAGATAAAACGTATCGAATTTAAAGCACTGATGTGAAAGTGCAATGGAGCACATAACACGTGGTGCGCATACTTGACATATATAAGTGGCATCTGGTGGCATACAAAATGGCGATCGGAATGTACCTGAAAGTTTCGATTGACTATTACCTGAATTAATTAGGATTTAACTAATGCAGACCTAAGTGGCTGTTATGACGCAGCAACAGAACAAAAACTAGTTTTCCAAAACAGGTTCAATTTAGCGGCACGTTGTTTAGATGCATAAAAACAAGGTCTGTTTTTCACATTATCCTACTTAAAGTTGATCTTATTGTGTAAGTAGTTAAAAAAAACTGCGCGAGATTGTTTAAGGATAAACATTATTATTTTTGAAATGCTAATTTTCAACACCGATGTTACACGGTGGAAAGGAGATATATAATTAGTTTATGTAGAATAAGCGTGTGTAAAAACATACATATTTTTGCCATACATATTCTTAAATATAAATTGCACGTTTGTTAAATCTGCTTATTTTAATTGCAATGTAATATCCAAAGAATGCCCATATGTTGTGACTAATTCCCTTTAACATTGCATCAGAACAAATATTGAAGTTTGCATATTTTTTTCTGACCTGATCATGCTCATAGCAGACAATATCTAAATGCATCCAAAATGATCACAAGAGATTACCTCAATGCAAGTCGGATTGGGCTATTCCATTTAAAATCCGCACTACCCCTGTGAAGGATTTAGCTAAAGTCTTCCACAGGGGGAGGATAAGTTTCAAATAGAATAAACAATTGGGTAACTTCCAGAAGAAATACTCATTCCAGTTGTGAAAGATATAAGTAAAATCATAATACAGGGGGAGTATGGGTTTTAAAATTATCAACTCTGGCCAAAACTTACGCCTCCTGCTGAAGGTATTTCCAAAATCTTTCACAGGGGTAGTGTGGATTTCAGCTGGAATAGCCCATTGGAAGACAACCGTAGACAAATTTGAATGTCAGTAACGGTAGCCAAACTGACGAAGAAAAGAACTAGAGCAGCACCTCGTAGGAATGTTTATGCCAGTTCAAAAATGTAGGGCATGCAAATTATTGGCTTACCTAAAGTGTACCAGTAAAGGACACTGGAATCATGTCTAAAAATAACATTTTTTTGTAACTTTGAAGTGATGCTCTTTCAACAATCAATATGTCACATATGTTTGGAATACCCAGTGTTACGCCTTTCTCTTACTTATAATATGTATAGGTAACGAGGTCATATGTGAACTGCCACCACAAAATGAGCGTAAAGTCGCAAGTTGATAGTTTCGAGACGCACTGGCTACTGCGTTGGTGTTCTTTGTTTCTTAGGTACCTGTTCAAAGCAGTAATATGTCTGTATGTCCTTTGTGAATGGGGGCACAATGGGCCATTCTCAAAGGACACACTACTGGTTTATTATACAGCCATATGTCTTGAAACTACAAACTTGCGACTTTACGCTCATTTCGTGTTAGCAGGACACATAATGTAATAATGGACATCTAAGGTCTAAGCAACTCAAAAAACTACCATGTAATGTAAATATGTTTACATGTAGATATCAGTACATTCCGCCAGTAGCTGCCTAAGTACTGATATTACACACTATGGCAAAGAGAAAGAGCTTCAAATGAGGTAGATAACAATGATTGATTGAACTACCCTCCATCCATCTAACTAACAGAGAGATTAATGAGCCGATATGGACCGTGTTTGGAAATAAAAAACCAAGGCTAATACATCTATATGGAGACCAATTTTGGCATTTTATTATAATAATGGTATTTGTAATTCTGTTTACACAGCAAGATTCCTTTATTGGTTGGTTACATTCGGTGCATGGGTTCGCAAATCCGCATCTGTCACAACTGTGATATAGATTGGTCTTTCTGGAACCATAGTCGCCTTGTAACTCTAACCATTAAAAGGTTATCACATTCTCAACATGATTATGCATAATGATAAGCTGTCGGTTATTTATCGACCGATGGACCATCTTTAGTATAGGTCGAATAATTGTACAATAGAAGTACCGCCGGAGTACCTATGGAGTGTAGTAACTCACTGCGTACCTCTGATATAATGACGGTAAAATAGCGTTATGTAAACCGAGTTTAAATCAAGGAATAATTATTTAAAACATTTCCATTTAACCATTTCATACGCAGTGGGGTTTTTCATGTTGTATAATGATACTATAATTATGCTAACACATGTCAAGGTTGACTATATTTTCCAATGGTAATTACGAGGTATAAATTAGCAGTATCTTTTTGACAAAATATAATATAAAGGGACAAATTGAGTTGTTGCTTTCTATAAACATTTTCGCGATTAATCGAATGGGTACATAGTGTTACACAATACAATTATCCCACCTTACGAATTGTGTTGCATTGTGGGATATTATCCATCCATTCATCCTCTGACTTAAGCCTTACTGTGTCATGGTGTATGCATAAATAAAGATGAGCATATAGATCCACAGCCTAAGCCATCAAGCTCCCCTAATCTATCTGGTGTTTATCTTGGATGTTACACATCATGGACACGCTGGATATAATTTGACACTGATGGGTTAGATAGCGACAGTTTTACTCGATGTTGATACTGATCAGTCAATAGGCAAACTGGTTGGATGTTTGGTTCATGTAAACAGTTGACTATCTGACAAGTTTTACTAGCCTTTGACAGCTGAAATTTTGCTCACATTAAGGGCTGGGGTATGAGCGACCTTGAAGTTCCGGTATCTGGAGAGGGGAAGCAATGAGTTACCCCAAATCACAGCGGCAGGTAGTGACTGGGCCGCCGAGTGCTAATATATATTTATTTTGGAAGGTTCGCGTTTGTTTTAAATTTTGGGGCGTTTTTCCAAAATTTGATATTTTTGGTCATATTTCAAAAAGCGACATGCCAAAGACAACTCTTTGGGCACATAGTTTGTTATTGTTATTGCAGTTCTTTTCCACATACCTACGTTAACATTCGATTTCGTGATTTACTAATATTATATATTTTATGACTGCAATTTGGCGTTTTCAATACGTTTTACACGTATCATGAAATTAACGCAAATATCTAGTCACGCTGCTTTTAGAATTTTTACCTGATCGTCGGCTTTTGCAGGCAACAGAATGCAGATTGGCTCACGATAGATGTCGTATTCCTCTATGTGGTTCACTCATTGATAAAATGAGTTTGCATTCCTTGTAACAACACACACATTGCCGTCTGGAAACCGGGTCTGGTACTGATTTTGGGACAGCCAATAGACTTCAGCGCCGTATCAAATCTCATAAAACCACACGACTGACGACTATGTGTTTATGTTTCCCGCACGAAAGCTTGTGTCTACATCTATTATTATACTTCTTTGGAAACGTTGACCTTTGACCATTCTTTGTATAACGCCCTGATATGACCTTGATATGTTCGCTTGATTGGGTACGTTATAGCATCCATTTCATTGAGGTGTTAGGACTTGGTCAGTATAATACTTGCAGGGATACAATAGTTTAACATGGTGTGTGAGCATGGTGAAAGACTCATTATTGATTAGGCGCGGACATATTAAAGGCACAGGTCCTTTGCGTGTATAGCAGAAAATTATAATAGAATGTGTGTGAATAGAATGTTGGGAATTTTGCAACTAAAATACTAACTGCATTCTGCATTATGTATTTATTTATTTATTTAGGCCTATGCCTATTTATTTATTTACTGACTTATTTATTTATTTTATTTATTTGGAATATTAGTTAGTAGGCCTAGTTAGTAATATTCCATGATAGGCCTACGTCGGTTTATTATTGATTGTTGATAACTTGACAACTTGATTGATTGATCGATTGATAGTCGAATTCCACACCTTGACCACACGGATTCTCTGTAGAATTCCCGATATTTACCGTCTCTCTGAGAATCTGCATAAATGTTTACTTATAAATTAAACATTTAATCACCTTGACTGTCTTTAAGTCACGTCTCTGTCGGAGAGATCCTACGAATATTCACGGGACACTGTTTAATTCGGATCAATCTACCTAAAAATGCTGATTAAGAACAGACCGTAAACCTGTGACTTGTAAATACACTCTTGGGTTACATTATTGATACAGATTGATCTACATCACGTAGAAGCTCGTTAGTCTCTTGACTATTCCGTCAATTTGGTTAATGTAATGAGTTAGCTTTTGTGTCTCGGCATATAACGCTGACTGGGTAATAAGCTAATAATAGACTAGTCAATTTAAGTAAAATAATGGGTACATCTGGACACAACACCAATGTTTTTGCTCGCAAGGTTTTTAAGGGTACTACACCCCTGCCCAATTTTGTGCCTATTTTTGCATTTTTTCTCAAAAAAATATATCGCATTGGTGACAAGTAAGATATATATTATAGGGCAAGGACTACAATTACTGCACTGGAAATTTATTTCAACACAGACAACAGTTGTGGAGTTACAGTCAAAAATGAGGGAAAACCAATATTTGATCAATAAATCAATAACTACTTGTCTTGAGTTGCTGAATTTTAAGTGCAGTAATTGTAATCCTTGCCCCTATAATATACATATCTTACTTGTCACCAATGCACTATAATTTTTGAGAAAAATGCAAACATAGGCACAAGATTTGCCAGGGGTGTAGTACCGCCTTAACACCCTCCTGAACAACGTATGAAAAAAGGACAAAAAATGTTAATTTGCATCAAACAAAAATGGCCGCTAATACAGGGCTCTAAAATTTCAAAATTGTGCGAATATAGATAAAAATCATCTTCCTCTCAATATAAGGTAAGAAAAGCAGATTGTGTATTGTTTGGATTTGGATAGAAATTACCTTAATGTGAGTGAAATTAAATAGCGAAGACGAAATTGGGTCAATGGTGTATTCAATTGTTTTACGAGAGAACGTTTAGGATGCTCTTATGATGGCATTGAGCGGGTTGTCAATGACTGTGAATCTTATATTGCTTCCCCTTAATGGAAATCACGTGTAATTTAAAGAGAAGCGAAATTATTTAGTTTTGAATAAAAGATAAGCTAAATGAATTCTTTTTCTGTTTCTTTTCTGATGCAATTACCGATCACAATCTTGAAATTTTGAATAAACATGTAGCCACTTAATAATGTAAAAATAAAGCTCTAAACATTGACAAGCACGCTCAAAATTGATGATAAATTCACAAAAAATGAATCATGAAAACTTGTGCCTCAAGTATCATAATCATGAAACTTGAATTCTTTATCACGTGACTACTATGCGTTAATTCAACATCATACCATAATGATAATGCAATAAAACAGACTCAAAGAGAAATCACTACAAACGTAGTTTAGTGTGTCCAAACAAAGGAAAGCAAAGTCAATGGTGGAACGTTTCGAAATTCCCAACTTGCGACTTAATGCTCATCTCGAGGGAGCAGTTCACATATAACAAATAGTTTGCGATCGAAATTGGTAAGGGCAATTGAAAACAAAAAATTCAAAAATATGCAGCCTGTTAATTATAAAAGAACGTAGCTCTGCCATCTGACTAGACAATGCCATAGTCGAATTTGGATTTAAATAAAAATATGTTATTATTACTCATGATGAACGCATCCTGTTGGAACTCAAAATTAATGTGTATTATAATTTATAGTAAAATGGTCATAAAGAGTTTATATAATTAGTGGCAGTAAAAGTAAAGTATACCGTATTGAATGCAACATATCTTGCATAATGGCTAATGCGATAAAACAGACTAACGTATGACAATATTTAACCACCGTTTATCAATGGGAGCTGGTAGCCTATTGGATACGGAGTCCGTCTAGAGATTGGAAGGTCGGGGTTCGAATGCCGGCACATTCCCATTTTATTTTGCGTTGGGGTGTGTGCCAGTCGGGATTATTATCTATGTGTTGTCTTGTTTGATTGTAGCACTTTGGGGTGGTAAACTATTCATTCTTTCTTATTAATTATATTCAGTTTCTTCTTGCCGCGTCCGGCGCGTCTGCGTGGTTTACTTCGTTCGGGCAGCTAAAGCTGCCCTCGCGAAGTAAACCACGCAGACGACGCGGACGCATCGTTGTTAATCGGTGATGAACAACGGTGAAACATGATTGAATCCCTAAATTAACACTATGCTACTCAATTATATAGTTAATATTTCTACGGTATCACTGGGGAGATATCAATAACACTATCCATTCTTTCCACATTTCGGGCAATAGGCGAGGTCCAATACCTTCTAATATTTTCTTGAAGCTGTAAGGTCAATTGGAATCTTAATTACTATAGTATCATTCTTTTACGATGCAGTATTCATGATTTAATTCACTATGATGTCAAGCAACAAACGGTAATCGTTTGTTTTTTCCAAAGTTAATAACCCATGAGGTTAACCGTTTTACACCTTAGTATTAAAGTACTCTACTAATTATCTGCTATTTTCATTCCAGATACTTCCAAAAATTGACACCACCTATCTCATGAAATGTCTTCATCAAAGCATGTTAGTAGTACGCGTTCGAATGTTTTGTCATCCAGAGTTGAAGTTTCATGATGAAAATGTTCTAAATTTATATTAATATTTGATAAGTAGTCTGCAATCAGAAGCGCGCGAAAAGTCAGGTGAGGGTTAAATAAATCAGCAAAATGCCCGCGCAAAGAGACTGAATGTGACAAGAATGACACGATGAGTATAGCACGTGTGTAACACTCCCGCCATGTCGGATGCCGTCTAAAGACGATAAAGGAATAACATTGGAAACAAAATTGACAATCTACCAGAATTGTTCATATTTTCGATAGTTTTGTATCGTTAATAGTCATAACAAATACATTTAAATCAGTAAAACATGTCCAGCGCTTGTTCAGAAGTTCTTGCAATTTACCCACATTTTTGATAACGAGGCGTCAAATACAATTTGTTGTACTTCTAAATGGTGAAACCGAAAGCGATTTGTAATTTACGTCGGCGCCGTTGAATCGATTCGCCGCAAATCTACATTACGCATTTTGCATCCTAATATAAACGAAGTATTTTTAGAATTTGGCAAATAGCACAGAATTTCACCCTTTTTTATAACAATGTGGTGATGAAACAGCTTCGAGTCTCATATTGGTTGACGAAGTCTATTAAGCATGATTTGCATTGATTTAGCAATTACAAACAAATTCTTTTTTTATTCAAATGCCAAATTTTAAAAGCGACAACGCAAATCATCTTCCTTCATTTCTTAGCCCAAAATATGAGCAACCCCCCCAAAAAAAACCAAACCGACAGTATGGTTACATCGAAGAGGCCCCAAAAGGTAAGCTTGTATGAAATAGAGGTAATTGTCGAAACATCTTTGAATAAAGTTTCAAATTGGCGAAACATGTACCAACCTGCAATTCGTGTTGTTGAAGACTAAATAGACCTATAATGGATAACAATAGCTTACAGAGGAACATTTACTTTGCAGAAGCACTGATCAAATCATGTGGACTAACTTTTCTTAGCAATTCTACGAGTATAAGGCTTTCATGGCAAGGGCACTTGTTCCAAATTAATGTATGTGATTCATGTTTTTCCACAATGTTGCCTTTGCGTTGTTTTTTTTGTTGGCGCGTAAAGGATTGACAACTAACATTAAAATCAAATAGTAACATACATGGTTTTTCAAACATTTGCACGTAAATCCAGCAAAATGCCAAATCCTATGCAAAATCTCGATAAACCGATAATAGGTTTGTTATATTGACACTCTTTGTATCATACTTTACAATAATGCAAATACAGTCGTTGTATGTAAAGTCAATTTGGAAGTTTTATTTTTGATTGCTTGTATATGGATTGCCATTCGCGATGTGATGGTAGGTATATCTATTATTTCTTGTCATGTGATCATGGTGATCCGCAAGCGATAGTCTCATTATACAACCTAGTCTCCTCTACTAAAGTGCTAACATTAAGCATTGTACAACATATTTAGCACATTAGTGCAGTGAAAGCGACATCAGTCGTTTTTCAGTATATTTAAGGTTACGCAAACTTTTTTAAATTGTAAAAAAAGTTGTGAAGGCTACGCAGGATTTTGCACATTTAAAATTGGGGACAACAAGCCAGGCAGGGCTGAGACCGCCGACTTCCATAGTAAAGACTTGCAAATAATGGAGTTCCAATATAGAAGAGCCCCGCAGGGCATAAAAGCAAGGTGAACGAGATTCCTTATAGTCAGCCCGTTATACTTAGGAACAGCCCGTCATATATATATTTCATTGTGTCAAAATATAGCTTCAAAACGTTTTATATGCGGAATAAACCGAATAACAACAGATGGCGCTATCACTAAAGTAATGTACTTAATATTGGCACTTCGAGACTTTTTTACAGTGCTTAATATTAGCACTTTAGTAGAGAGACTGGGTTGCATAGGTGAAACATCGATCCAAGATAAGCGGATTGGAGATAGATACTATTAATATGTCTCCAATCTTGCATTGAGACAATTTTGCATAATATTATAATTTTAGCTTCGTGATTTGACTAAAACCTGCATGAACTAATTAGGGTTTGACTAATGCAGGCTTAAGGCGGCACGCAGGATCACTCAAGGTGGTAAAGTTTAGACATTGCTATGTACTGTACCTTTTAAAGTAATGATGATTAATCGGTCCACCATAACAGCTTACCCTAAATATCTAAATCGACGTAAATTGCATATTTGTGTTCTAAAGACACAAAGCTAGAACAGTTTTCTCAAATTTTTGAATTTTTTCTTTGTTTTCAAAATGTCCAACATTTTGGTCAAAATCCAAGGATTATTTAAAACATTCCCAGTAAATTTTACAGTGGGGTTTTCTAAACTATAATGCTACTATAATGTTAACATAATCTTTTAATAATTTACGTTCATACTCTTGTTTTAACTTGAAAACACGATAAAGGACAAACTGACCGTTTGCATTTAGGAAGTACTCACCAATGACTACAGAGAACAATGTTACCAACCTTACCAATCGTATTGCATTTTGGGATATTATTCATTCATTGACTTAATTTTTCTGTGTATTTAGTGATAAAGATGAGCATATAGATCCACAGCCTAAGCCATCAAGCTCCCCTAATCTATCTGGTGTTTATCTTGGATGTTACACATCATGGACACGCTGGATATAATTTGACACTGATGGGTTAGATAGCGACAGTTTTACTCGATGCTGATACTGATCAGTCAGTAGGCGAACTGGTTGGATGTTTGATTCATGTAAATAGTTCATTCACTTTACTAGTTTTACTAACCTTTGGCAGCTGAAATTTTGCTTACGTTGAGATGTTTTGAAACGCAATTATTTTCCTTATCCACACAATTGAGAGACTGGTATACATTATGCTTTATGGAAAGCCAAAAGAAGTTTCACAAAAGAAACAAAAGAAGAATTCGATTTGTGTATTCAATTCGCATGTTTTTGCAGAAGAAAGCAAAAGAAATCGTGATAATAATCAGGCTAATTTCTCCTTAAACAAAAGTAAAAACAAAATTGCAACATTTGAGTTTTTTTCAGTTAGATGTAAGTGATGTTTGTGTTTGAAGTAGCTGCTGCTGCTGATTTTGATTACAATTTTGATCAAAGATATCGTCATTATTATCGCCACATCATCATTTATTAACATCATCATCATATTATCATCATCCCCACCGTCATCATCACCGTCCGTTATTCTTAGTACACATGTAAATATACATAAAACTATTACGAGGTCACGTGTAGAATGTGGACACAATTGACACATGTCACCAATAAATCCTCAACATATTCTTTCAAGTATCATATACCAAAGCAAAGCAAAGAAAAGAGTGAACCAACCCTTAAGCAAGCCTTCGTAAGTCGCCAAATTCCACACCTTGACCACACGGACTCTCTGTAGAATTCCCGATATTTACCGTCTCATGTCTTAAGCTCTGGGGAATCTGCACAATATTTTTTTCTTATAAATTAAACATTTAATCGCTTCGACTGTCTTTCAGTCACGTCTTTGACGGTGAGATTCAGGGAATATTCACCAGGACACTTTTTAATTCGGATCAATCTAATTGGTGAAAATCCGGATTAAATAAAGGAGGACGCGCTACGCGCGAATACGGCGTCCATGCATAGAGCATCTACCTCCAGCGGTCCACCTGTTCATTTAGACCTGATATTATATCAGTGGATAGATATCGGATTTTATGGTTTAGTTAGTGTGCCAAAACCGATAGAATTTCGATTCGGTGTAAAACCTAGCGACAAATGTGACTTTTAAAGATACACATTTGGTGTACATCATAGATGCAGATTGATCTACATTACGTAAAACCTCCTTAGTCTCTTGACTATTCTGTCAATTTGGATAATGTAATGAGCTAGTTTTTGTGTCTCGGCATTTTACGCTGACTGGATAATCAGCTAATAAGTGGAGAAAGCCGATTGCGTATTGTTTGCAATTGGTAGAAATTAGTTTTCATATCTGCTAACACGGAGAATGGTTTTGTGATAACATCGAGCAGTTTGTCAAAGATGTTACATATTGAATTGCTTCCCCTCATTCTTGAGGATATTTTGTTTTGTAAAAGAAACAATATGAGTAATAACCATGAATTTATGATTATAATCTGATCTATTGTTCTTACCTTATATGAGTGGCAATATTTCACACCCTATCCCGGATGCTTTATCGGTCCAACTGATGTTATGGCGGCAAAGGTTCGTTGACCTTGAGTCAAACCTCTGAGGGATATTCTTGATTGCTTAACAATAGACCCCTGTCAAGTAGCCCGCCTCCCTTGTTAACTGAAAGCTTCTCTCTTTTTACATAAATAGCTTCTTTGACAACACCCGCTTTACAAGAGCATCCTCTTCACGAATTTTTTGCAGCCTTAACATAAGTTGGCCTAACAAAACATCCGAGATAGGATGTGACATATTGTCACTTATAAAACGTAAGTCCAGTAGATCAGATAATAATCACAAATGCATAGTTATAAAGGGCTCGGATAGCGACGTTTTCGCGTATTTTTGTGGGACCTGAGAGTGCATTTTGAATCTGATATCAAATAATTTAGATTTTTTGAAATTCGCGATATAATACACATTTTATGGCAAATGATTAAAAATTGATAGGCCTATTATTTTTTTTACAACTTTGTTGTTTGTTTTATGATGGTGAGTGAGAGGAAGGGCAATCAGACACTTTTATTAGAGCTTCATACACTCTTAGATTGCGAGAACCAATCAGAGCAAATGTAAAAAAATATAAACCATGCTTCGATTTTGTATAATGCACGGGCGCATACACCGCGTACGCTTTTGGGCACGTTCATTTTCTTGCGGGTTGATGCATGTATAGGCCTATTTGCTTGTATTTCCAACATTTTTAGCGACAATTTTATAATTTTATTATAGGAAAAATCATAGAAATTGTTCTCGTAGGTTAATAAATGCGTATCACTTGTTCCTCGAAAATGTTTACAAAATAATGTACTTGCACTAAGATGTTGATGCGTCTAATGTACTCAGCGGGGCTCGTGCAATAGACGCATCAACATCTCAGTACGCGTGTATTACTTTGTAAAATTTCACTCCATACAAGTCATACACATTATTTTATTAACATATAATTTTTTCACGTGGATTTGGACCTGTATTTTTTGTTAATTAATAAGTGTTATTTGCTACTTATTTACAAGGGGGTTGAAATGAGTGCATTGAACATGTTAAACTGGCATCAGAAAAATGACTAACATATTGAAAGGACATTTTCAAAAAATGCCTTATCTTGAAATGAGATGAATTTAAAATATCAATATATATATAAATACCGCCCTCAATTTTCACACAAATACTAGTATTCAGTTTTTAGAATACAAATATTACAAAAAAGGAAGAAAGGTGAATAATTTTATAAAGGGCAATCGATGTTTTAAATATTACCATCTCCATGAAAACCAGGAACAAGTCGCCAGACATGTTTTTGAGTAATAGGTATTAAAAGATGACATTCCCATAAAAAAATTTGTGAATTTAAATTTTGGAATTCTTAATTTCATAATTTCATGGTATTAGACTGTGGGACTAAGTGGACTTTCAAATCCCTGAAACTGCTTATTAAAAAGAGGTTTATTTAATCAATAAATAACAGTTGAACTATGATAATCCCTATTCAATCTTGTGCAAGGCAGGAAACTAATTGGCCCATTACTCAATTTGGGAAAAAAATTGGGAAAAGTTTGGGAAAAATATTAAGGTATCATTTACAACATTATCCATATCTTGAAAACTATTGATGATATTTATATAATTTTGGTATTATGTTAAAGCTTATTGTCTAGTGCTTACATTTTTATTCAAATCATGAAATGTCAAAAAAGCGACTTGTTCCTGGTTTTGTCAGAGCGGGTCACAACTAGCTAAAAAGTAGAGTGTGATAGCTATTGGTATTGCCCAGGTCTGGAATTAAAATTACATGATGTGCCATTGGGAACATATCAATATAATGCGTATCTCCCTCTTTCCTGCACTTTGGGCAACGGTCGAGGTCCAATACCGCCTGATCTTTTCTTGGAGCTGTATAAGATTGCTTGGAATCCAATTTATTATAGTATCAATTGCTTTACCATGCAGTAATTACAATCATGATTTAATTCACTGTGATGTCGAGCAACAAACGGTAATCTGTTGGTTTTTTTCAGGGTTAATACCCCATTGGGCAAATCGTTTTGCACCGCTGTAATCTACTATCTACTACTTTATTTCAAGATAATTCCAAAATTGAAACCATTTATCCGAAGCGTCTTCATCAATACCAATTATGTTACTACATGTGGTTTACTTGAAAAATCATGATGAAAATGTAAACATTTGCGAAAATGTTCTAAATTTGTATTATAATTTCAAAAGTAGTCTGCAATCAGAAGTCAGGTGAGGGTTAAATGAATGAGCAAAATGCCCGCGTAAAGAGACTGAATGTGACATGAATGACACAATTAGAATAGCATGTGTATTTATACTCCCACTATACAGGATGCCGACTAAAGACGAGGAAGGCGATAACCTTCAAAAAGTTGTCAACCCATAAGGATATTTCATATTTTGGAATGCATTAGTTGAAATAATCATAATAAATGCGTTCGAATCAGTAACACATGCCTTGCACTGGTTCAGTGGTTCTTGAAGTTAATTTTCGACAACGAGGTGTCTTACAATTTGCTGTATTTCTGAATGATGAAACCGAAAGCGACATGTAATTTACGTCGACGCCGTTAAATCGATTGGCCACAAATCCTTATAGGCATTTTGCATACGAATATAAACGGAATTAAATATTTTTAGAATTTGACTAAATTTCGTATTTTTACGACAATATTATGATGAAACAACTATGGATTGATTGGTTGATGGATTCTTTGTGTGTATGTATAATTCACACACAAAAAAAGAAAAACAATTGCGACACTTTAAAGACGACATCGTAAATCATTCTTAAAAGGGCATTTCGTGATCCACAGCATCATCCCCCACTATACCACTGAAAACCTCTGGCTACATAATGTTTATATACCAAATATTTCTTGCAGATTAATTCGTTCTGCAAAAATATCGTGAACTCTGAATTACGTTCTGGTACACCATAACGAAATTACAACACATTGTCTATGGAGCAGTGTAATACATATAATCATACATAACTCGCAAACACAAAATCGGAATCAACTGACATTTTGGGAATAAGCTTTTTTCGTGGATATCGACAGACAAATGTCATAAAAAGAATGCTATGATCACCAAATACTCCTTTAAATACGTTTTCCTTCTTCTCTTAGCCCAATTATAGCAACAGAAAAACGACATTATGGTTACATCGAAAAGGTAAGCTTATGAAACCGATTTTGTCGAAGCATCTTTGATTAAAGTGTTAAACATTACACCCGCCTGCAATTCGTGTGATTAAAGGCGTACTAGACTTATAACAAATAAGAGTATTTTACAATCATATCGACTTTGCAGAAGCGCTGATCAGATCATGTGAACTAAATTTTCTTACCAATTCTATATTACATGGTAAGAGCACTTGTTCAAAATTAATGTGCGTGTTGTATGTTTTTCCACAATTTTGCCTTGATTGTCGGCGTCGTTTGCTTTTTGGCGCGTAAACGATTGACAACTAACATTCAAATCAAATACTAGCCTGCATAGTGCTAGTAGTTCAAACATTATCCTTTGCACGCAACTATTGTGTTTCTACTGTACACATTCAAAGCTACCAAAATCCAACAAAAGACCAAACCCTTTTCAAAATCTCGCTAACTGACGATAGGCTTGTTGACGCTCTTCATATCACATTTCATGACAAATTCAAATACAGTCATGGTGTGTTAATTATAATTTATGTTAGAATTGCTTGTATGGAATAGCCATTCGAGATGCGATGGTAGTATTTCTATTATTGCATGTAATCCGCATGCGAAAGTCCCATCGATCTGATGGATCAAATGTGGGTTAGAGACGGGAGGAACTACTTCATTTAGTATCAATAAGATGGCGCTCTTTCCAAAGTAAAGGAAGATTACAAATAAAACAATTATATTCCCGGTACCCTTTTAGTGAATACTTTGAGGTAAATAGTTAAAAAGTCATAACATAAACACGATAAAGTCATTGTCAAATTAATTAGTATACAAATACAACATGTTTTGAGGGGAAGTAGTCAAAACTACTGACGCGTCGGGAAGTAGTCAAATCATCCAACACCTCGGGACCAGTAGTTTTGACTACTTCCCCGAAATGAAACATGTTGTATTTGTTTAACTATACCTCATGAATATTTTCACTATCACGGCAAAATCGTAAACAAAAGTCCAAACACACACCAGTCGTGCCGGCCGGCATGGTAAATAAGCCTAATATTTTGCTTACCTGATTTTATTGCAGGATTTCTGTTCAATCAATATTTACATTTTGGCCTATATTATTCAGATTTTCTTTTTAACTTTCCATAAATAACATTTTGTTTCATAAAACGTCAAATTCGCGTGTTATTATCCATCGGTAATCTCGGCAAAATAACTGCAGCCGACGCCATTTTCACGATAAACGCATCTGCAGAATCGCCGTTGTGTAGCATAATGCTACGTCTGAAGGAACGGTGACGCGCGGGGTCGAGACACCGTGTGGTAGTAGGGTGCGGAAGTTTTAGTACTTCCCCGCGTTCGCGTAATTGCACAGGCGCGGGGAAGTAGTCAAAATACCGTACTCGGACGCTAGCGTTATTAACCAATAAGATGTCTGGATTACCTAATAAATATTTATGAGGTATAGTAATCTTTAATACTAGCCGTAGGTTCTTTGTTAGTTAATTCATATTAAAAATGTTTCGCTTAATTCTGAATGCAGAATTTTCATTTACACCTACATTTGCATGTAAAGTAAATTTACCAACAATTAATATATAGCAAAAAAAAAAGAATGATTCGGCATTTTCAAAAATGATATGCCTACTACTATATTAAGCCCTATTGTGATTGTTATAAATAAAGTATACGTATATTATGTATGCTAACGTTTTCACGATTCCGTTATAAACACATTAGCTGCATACATTTTAAATGTCAAAATGTTGTTTGCGATTATGTATGGGTTTTGTTTTGATACTAAAGTACACTTCTCGCCTCCAGGATTGCCACGCATAATTCTACTTCAACATTGAATAATAACTTTTATTTTTCTTAGTGAGCAAAATTGGAATACATAATCATATTTTCAATGGTCCTTGCAATATTTGAATTATTGGTGGCAATACCTTCTTGAGATGCTTTTAAAATAATATTTAAAAATCTGTCGGATGATAAACAAGTTTCTGGGATAGATTACGACATTTAAAGAATATTACAGTCGACGTGACTGCGGTAACCTACTGATTTTTTTTCTGCGGTTAATAGACAGTGATAGTGTCGATCATTGAGAGCCGTTATTGAGCAATTATAAGTATCGTATCACCACTTGTCGACTTTTTAACATCCTTTTTGGATCTTGACAGTAACCAGATGCTACACAACTGGCTAAAGAGGCGTTCACACGGCATCATTATAACTGGGTTGATGCAGATATAATGTCAATTTGAATCATTTTGGATACGCCAATTTTTAACGTAATAGAATCTAGTCAGCACACATCTACCGAAATTAGTTAATAGTAACAATAATTGATTGACAGCCATTGTTACGTTACTGGGTTTGATTGACAGATCTTTTGACAGTAAAGGTACCAAAACGGTTGACAAAGAGGTGGAATAAAATACAGATGTTATGAAAGAACTAATTACAAAAACTAAGTCAAAGATTTGAACTGTGTTACTGTATATCAGTGCAGAAGCAAAATTATTCAATACCTTTTGAGATTATTAACATAGAGCAAATGCAAGTTAGCCATCAAATGGCGTTTGGCCAATTCTGGAACATTTTAGAGCAAAGATGGAAACTTTGAAGCCAAAACCATACGCCCGAACCCCAAGGAGGGCTACCAAACAGTTGGGGATATAAATTCCGCAGTTTAACTCCAGTATTACTGGCAAATAAAATATTTTTCCACATCTTTACCAGATAACTAGCTATAGATATTCTATAAGGTATAAGCCTCGCTAACATAGGCCCCATTATTAATATAAATTCGCGCCCATGGCTCGTAAGTAAGTGCACTCACATGGAATGATTAAAATAAACATCTTGACCGTGCCTTGAGGTCCTTAATCTATGAAACCGTTCTTCAAGTTATGAAACCGTTATTCAAGTTGCGTAGAACAGAAATGCTTAAAACTTGCCGCTAATGTGCCGCGAGTTTTAAATTACTTACCGATATTTTCTTGATCAGAACTGACCCGTTTAGCGTCGATTATTCAACCAATCAACACAGCGGACGAGCCTGACTTGACATTACTTTAAGTCTGATATCCGATTACCGGGATACGTATCAGGTACCTCTAGGAGGCGCTATATACTTCGAATTGTCGGCTTATGAAAATTTAACTCATTTCTTCTGCCGTGGGAAGAGTGGGGGAACATTAGTTGTTGAATATGTGCTATGTCCACTGTACACGATTTACATGTTCATCACCGACGTGAAAGCACCACATTGGACTACTTACAAAACTACTTACAGTAATTACCAAAAAAAAAAGTTTAAGCTCGCGTGACCACAAAATGAAACTCATAATTAAAGCCAATGTAACGGAGATTCTTAAAAGTGCAGAACTACACATTGTAAATATATATGTGACACGTGAAGAAGAAATATATAGAGAAGTCTGTGCGAAATAAGTAGCCTATAATGAATTCACATGGTCAAGACTGATGGTTAAAGCCATATTATAACAATTTTACACGATTGTTATGTACTTTAGTAAACTAACATACCCTGCAAAAATCAAGACTTTAGGTTCTGTTCTATTATTACGATGAAAATATTAGTCGAACGCGTACATGTACACGATGTACATATATCACAGTACGTACATGGCATGCGGGAAGTCGAAAAGAGCGAAAGAGTGGCTCGCATTGGCGACATATGCGCTGGTATTAAATAGCGATTTTCTTTGTATTACCTCGTCTGTTTTGGGCCGTTTGACACTGTTTGACAGTGAAAACTAACATTTTATACCAAAAAGTACAATTCTATTTCTTATGGTAATGTTATAATATGGCTTTAAAGTTGAATAAGTCTTAAACTTACCCGTTTTCCTGCCCCAAAATTATTGACACGCCGAAAGTAAACATCATTCTAGTTAGTAAAATCAAAAGACAAACAAAAACAAACCAAAAACAAAATTAAATTAACATGCAGATGTAATAATAAAATCCAAAATGATAGAGAAAATAAATAAGGAATATAAATAAATCAGAAAATGAGGTCCACGCTATTATATCAATATCATGCTAACAATTTTATCTTACCTGTTTATCGGACGTCGCGTTGACAAGCACAAATGCGTTGATATGGAAAATAATAGAGAAAATTATAGAAATACAGTTAGTGTTTGTGTTAGTGTTATTTGTAATTCATATTGCTACAATATACTTTTACGTTTTCCGTATATTATATGATCAGCTAAAATAGTTTTGAACGCTGGTCGACAAAATAAATTCCCCTCTGCAGAAGAAATTGGACCAGTCTTGTCGTTAATTGGAAAGGCTTACTATCCACCAACAAATATGCAAGCAAAGCAACCCCACTATTGACGAGGTTACACCAAGGGTATCCAATCGGATAGGTTAAAGGAGTGGTAGAGCAATTGTTTTGGGACAGTGTTTATTGCAAAGTCAGAATTCTGTCAGATAAGATTGTAAATGTTTATTTGTATTCAAACGATACACATTAACTTCCTATACCACATAAACAAGAGAAAACGCAAACACACCATTTCCACAAGTAAGAAAAAATATTATCATCCAAATGCGCTTAATCATGTTAATCCTCGACCTTCTGACCACTTTTTGTAATACAAACTACGATGAGTGGGGTTGTTACAAAGAGGGTTATTGTTGCAACCCCTTATTGTCTATTATAAGCGTCATATACCGTTATACCGTAAAACCCCGTCTACAAGGATATACCTAAGAAACGCCCTCAATAAAATTGGTTGCTTTTTGTATTTGGAGTTTGAGCAAATATATACTGGCACTGGGTGGCTATGCATTCCATCTAAGTATGTTGTAACACCAATCAATTGTATTGACATAATAACGACTGTTTCGTATATCAGGATCGTATAGCTCAATTGATAGAGCGTCAGACTTTGGAACTGAAGACATGCTGAAGAGAGCATGGTCCGGTCATTCTCGTTTAATTTTAACTTTTTGACTTTTTTTTTTTATCTTTCTTCAAATCTACCTTTCTACTTTTAATTTTAGGTGTTTTTTTTTTTTTTTTTTTTTTTTTTAGTTTTTTTTATAGTTTTTTTAGTAATTTTGTGGTTTTATAGAAACTAGTAAAAGCATTTATTCTAAATAATAGCGAAACCCACGGTTAGACAGATGTGTTGTAACTACTTGTCTGTCCTCGTCTTTGCAATAAAAACCTATGTTGCACCTTTGTGCCATCCCAATTCTTGAGGAATGGTAGGTAGAGTGCGTTTTTGGCTTAAGCACGATTTTGTTTCTACTTGAAATGAAATCAAAATAAATATTGTTCTGTTGCCACAATTGCAGTTTTTTCAATAAAAAAAAATAGATGAGGAATAATAATTATTCCATATTTGAATCTATTGTCCCATCAAGAATAGAGTGTCTTCAAAACTTCAATCAATTCATCTGACAAAGGAAACTATTCTGGTCATTCAATTTTGTTTCGCTTGCACCTGTTATATCACAGGCGTTGGTAGAGAAGGCACACTTCTCTTGTCTTCACCGAAGTAGTGATGTAAACACTAACATGATTAATTACCATAGCTAGCAATGGACATACACTATTTTTTGTTCCACTTGAACCCATACTCATAGGCTATTCGCTGTCGATGTGACGTAATTAATCGGATTAACTACCATAGCAATTGATGAATACAATTTCGAATATATAGCCCTGCACAAAGAGCTTTTAAATAGAAATAGAGTCGCAATAGATTATATAATCTTTTGTTCGTTTGATGCCGATTAGAAGTTGCGACAGGCTATTCATAAAAGTGGTACCATTGTTTCGAATAAAGGGGTTCCGCCATTAAATTGGTCACTGATCCGGCATCATATTAACGCTCTACACAACAGGCGAGTATCAATAAGTGACCATACTACAGTCATGTGTAAGGGCAGTCATGTGTAAAGTGGTACCATTGTACTCAGGTATCCCAAATGTGTGCTTGTGTGGGTCTGATGTCTATAAGGAGGCTTTAGCTGTCGATGCAATCATCTTTACCACCCACCTGACGTTAGGCGTTTCATTTAAATAAATTGAATGCTCTTCCTGATCGATTACGCATTAGAATGTATGATGGCTGCCATGTCCAGTCCATATATCTATATTACACTAATCGCTATACGTATACATGTAAGTATAAGTATAGGCCTATTAAGGTTGTTTTTAAGAAATGTCCATTTAATTTTATTTTAAGAAGGAGATTGGTATAGAAATAGTGGCGTACCCAAAGAGGGGAGGGGGTTGGGGAGGGACAGATTCACCTCTGTGAGAAGTCTTGGGAGGGGATGAGGGAGGAAGAGGGGAGGAGGGGATATGGAGAATGAGAGGGCTGGAGGAAGGGAGAAATAAAAAGATATAATAAAGACAAGTAGATAAATAGAAATATAAGGAAAATGATGGGAATGAGAGAGGGAGTGTGAGATGGGACAATGAGAGCGAGGGAGGGATAAAGTGTAGGCCTAGGAAAGAATAAGTACAGAGAAGGGAAAAGAAAGGAATGATGAACACATTTAATAATAATTATTAGGCCTATATAATAACTAAACACATAACAGCACTGGGCAGCCATTCGATGATGTCAATGCCTTTATTCGTTACGTAATTAAAACGCCCAGTCAGATGTATTTCACACCTACCAAACACAACTCACCCAATTTCGCAAACTGGACGTTGAATGTACACTATCATGAATATTGATTGGCAACATTTTCCAATATGTCAGCGCTCTAATCGGAAACAATAGAACAATAGACCCTGCAGAGCGTTGGCCCTGCACTTCATCGGTCACGTGGCACCTATGCATTGAACCATAGTTGTCAAAGAAATGCTAATCACTCGCCATGTAAGATTAGTATTTATAATTTATAAAAAGAGTGGTATTCAATCTATGTTTGGTGACATACGCGGGTGATTAGTGCAGTCTGCTTGATGGTAGTTATTGCGATTATTACGTCACTTCGACCAGGTGGTGTATGACGTGCAGTCCCTAAATTCAGTAAATTTTCATCGTCAACCGTGTAATTGAATGGTATTATTTTGAAATTTTAAAACGCTTGAAATATCACAAACAAATAGGCCTATGTTGATAAATAATATAAATGCAAGCTAAAACCGTTGGGGTTCGATAATAAACCCCACAAATATAACCGAGTATATGGAAAATGCTATACGGCCGGGCGGTTTCACGAGTTGCCGGCTCGATCATGTCATCCGCCGCCTGACTTCGACAGCGAATTGTAGTATAGACGAATCCAACAAGCCAAGTGATGGTCAGAATTTATTCGGCCATTATACGCTGGTGAAGTTACGTAATTAATCGGATTAATTACCATAGCAATAGGTGAAAACAATTTTGAACATATCGCGCTGCGCTACAAGCAGGTTACACTCATCACCTGTACTGTGTATGTCTGCAATCATAGATTGAATACAACTGGTCTTTTCAAAGATACTAATCTTACAGGTGCAGCATGATATGGTTCAATGAAGAGGTACCGCCTGAACGTATCAGTGTATAACGCGGTATATTCAAAAATTGTTTTCACCTATTGCTATGGTAGTTAATCCGATTATTACGTAACTTCGCCAGCGTATTGAATAAAACAGGAGGATGTGAGTTCATAAGGGCAATGTCGGGGATTATAGGTCACAATCGATGTGGAGAGATGAGAGGTCCGACCAACAGCCATAGCGAATGGTTCATGTTCAACTAATTCCAGCGGACGGTCTGTGGCTAGTAAGGAATCGTCTTTGACCACATGCGCAGATCTGTCTCGTCAGGAAGATATTTAATATCCCGAATTTATAATAGGCCTATGCCTACCAGTTCCATCGTATAACCGATCTGCTAGAGAATAATTGTTACCATGTTTAATAAATTCGTATTTATCGTATAATAAAATGTAGACAAATGTATATTATGTGTCACACGGTTTTCTGCTGAACCACTAACAGGCTATGTTACCACATCTATGACAATGACAAAGGTGAATTTTGATGATTTTTACGATCGTCCGGATGAGCAAATCACTGAATGGGTCTTTAGTTCCTCCTCTCCTTATCCTGCCAATATTATATGAATCAAAGAAAAATAAAGAAAAATAAAATTAAACAAGAAAAAAAAGACAAAGAAAAGAAACAATAAAAGAAAAACAATAGAATAAATTAAACTAAATATGAAAAAAAAAATGATCACGAAAGGAGTCTTTAGAAAATGCAAGAAAATATAAATGAAAAGTTTGAACAATATTTTGTTTATAAAAGTTTGTGCGACCGTGATGAGGCTCGAACTCACCATCTTCCGATCTAAAGAACCAAAGTTTTATGCCTTGCCAAGTGAGCTATGCTCGTGAGATGCGAAATAAAGATAAAATAATACATTGTATACCTGCTTGTGTCGGTAAATGATTTGCTCAAATTCCATAATGATATAATATTGTGGAGGGCGCTAGCGTGAAATATGCTATCATCACAGTCGCTACTATTCCTTGTAGACGGGTTTCTACGGTATTTGGTACACTATAATACCAGTGATACTAGAATAATTAGAACAATTCTCCATATAATGTTGCTATGACGCTATGAAAAAAGTATCGGCTAAACAAATCTACGAACATGAGATATTTTTACCAGATTTTCTCTTAAATATAGAAGGAAATGACTACTTCTGCCTAACTACCAAGTAAAAAGTCTCTTGGAATAAGTTTACAGGAGCAAAATAAAAATCACGGCGATTCCTGTAGATACCTATGATGGGTCATATTTAGTTGTCAGTGTTGGGTGAAAAACCAAACACTAAAATAAGCGCATAGGATGGATCCACGATTAGATTAAGTCGCTTGGGCCATGTATCTGTAAACAAAACAACTCGCCGTCGTACGACGTCTTTGCCAAGTCAACTGGTTCACGCTATAGGCCTATGTGTTTGAAACCACGATCAAAATGATCACAACACAAAGTCAATGGGTTGCTAAGAGGTGTGCAAACCTAGCGTGAACCAGTAAGGCATGACGTATTCCCTACGACGGAGGAAAGCGTACTCTTGGCGTACTCTTCCCAGAATCGGGAATAACTTGCAGAAACAAACATGTAGCATAAAGTTACGACGTTTTGGGTAAATCACCAGGGCTGCCACTTTTTATGGTCTAAATTCATCTTTAAAAGATTATTCAGAAGATCAGCATACTGAAATGATGCCCCGAATGCATATAAATTATAATCAACCTTGTAAGGGATCGCTGTTAGATAGCGTCTTCAACTTGTTGTCTTTGCATATCGCATATCACCATCAAAAACTACTTCAGCCTGCTAGTGCATGTGCTCTTATACAATGTCAGAAGCAGCCTGAATAAAATATGGCCCCAAGTATTTTTATAAGCTAATGAGTTTACGTCATAACGCTAATCTTCACTGTTGCATCTTCATTATCATTTAAGAGTATTCTACGTCCAATGGATACAAACGATACCAGCAAGGCTAGTGCTTATTCCTAAGCAGTTTTGAAACTGCTTATTTTAGTATATTTTAGTGCTTATTCGCTGAAATTGTTATGTTTACACAAAACTAACAAATCGTACTTGAAGCATGATATTTGATGCCAAACTTTAAGCGTTATAAAACATATCAGCCTTTGATATGCACTCCACTGTCTGATTGGTGAATAGCATTCCGCCCTCTATATTTAATCCTCTAAATCACAATGAGGGATGCGTGACTTAAAACATAAAACGTAGCCTCACTGGTGGGAGTTAACAGGCATGTACTTAAGTTCATTATTTAATTCTTGCGCATTTTCATACCTCATCAATAGTCCAAACACTGTTACCCAATACTGCCGTACAAATGTAATAAGAACCAACTCACGTGTTTACAAAGTCTTCAATAGTCCCTTGTAAACGACATTACCCTGGAAAATTAGAAAATGCTCTGTTCAGCCCGATATTACAAATGAGTAGTTACGGTCTGCACTATCATGTAAGTTTTATCTGATATCTGTAAGCAGTATGATAATAATAATCCTCATAGGAAATGCGTAATTCAATTTATACAAAAGAGATGCAAATGCGTGGCTTTATTTATATAATTCAAGGATTAGTATAAATGAGAAAGACCCATGCATATTAGAATAATTTGTTTCACATGAATTCGGAGAAAACTGTAATTATGTATAGGTATTAATATCAATTGAAGCCCATAAACTCCCATACCGAGCAGTAGCTGTATTTGCCATTTGGAAGCGGTAATATTCTTTCCCCCATTTCGGGCAATGGTAGGGGTCTAAATGCTCTCTAACCTTAGAAGCTACACTCTTAGAGAAAAGAAATAATGGAGCAGATCATATAATATACGGAATTTCTAAGAAAAAACTTTAAAGTTCTTAAATGCTTAAATGGTTCTAAGAAGAAATGAAATTGGGTCTGAAAAGTGAGAATGAACCATTATTGGAAAGGTCAGAATGAACAATTATTGGGTTGTGTTAATGTCATAGAACTTTTTCTCTTCCTCTGTCCTGTAAGTAGAACCCTTTTTTTCTAAGAGTGTAAGATCATTTGGAATCTAGAGAAAATTCCTCAAATATATCGGTAAAATTGCCGGCCATATGGAATAAACACGCTTTATTCCGTCGTCATCGTCTTTCGCAAGGCTTGAGAAGATTGTCAATACTGTCAACATCCTCAAATACAGTGAGTCAAACAAGTGCAATTGTGCAAAGAATCCATCTTTATTTTAAAACCAGGTTGAACTAGGTTTTAAAACGTATAAATTATATATCCATTAGTGACCTTGTGTGAAAACATGAAGTAATTTACCGTTCTGTTTTAATGATACTCTTCATAGCGAAACCTAAATGTCTTTTGGGGGAAGAAAATGTATATCTTCAATACGAAAGGTCACTGAAATTTTCAAATAATGGACGGCTATTCCTCCCAGCTATATACACTTTAAGTACATATCATTAGATTTATATTTATTTCGACGACTGTTAGATATCAAAAATATCAATTTGTAACAATTTGCCATAAAATTTGTATTACATCGCAAATTTCAAACAATGTAAATTATTTGATATCAGAAGGACATTCCTCGTATTCATAATGCAATTTGGTGTTTCTGATATGCTCTCAAAGTCCTAAACAAAAATACTGTGCAAACATTGCTATCCGATTCCTTAAAATGCAATTTAAAACTTGAACACAGAAACCTGTAATAACAAGCAAGTGCAAGATTGGGAAATGACCGTGTGTGTCCTCAAAATGTTTCCAAACAAGGCAATCAAAAAGCGGATAGAAAACATAAGCAAAGAAATAAATTAAATTCTACGATTAAACCGATAGAAATCAAGATCTTATAATAGTACCCGTAAGCGAAATAATTTCATTACGTTCAAGTCAGCAATATTAATTCTTACATTTATATATCTGATGATTAAATTATTATTCCCCAAAGTAAACAACGAATCCTCGGTGGATATTTACTACTTCCACTTACAGCTACATTAATTTTATTAGAAAATCATAAGCTCCTGATAATATCATTTTATATGGCAAGCAAACGCTTACGAGACCAGACGGGAACAATTACGCGGCAAATTGCATAACAATTCCTATGCTAAATTAGACCTAGTTAACCTTATTCCCGCCAAAATCAGTAGCAAATGATTTTAAAACAAATGAAATTTGGTTTATGAATTTCTTTTGAATAGTCTTTAAATATTTTTGAACAAAGTATATAAAATGTTTGGTATATTTAAGTGGTTCTCAACACATGGCCTTGGAATTGAAAAAAGAATGGCAAATCAGCTGATCTTGTTAAAAGCATGATAGAACTGATATAGTGTGTAAAAGAATCTGCCTGTAGGCTACCGGAGACCTGTACTTGACAGGGAGCGGTGAATATTAGCTACGATAATGAGATAGCTGATATCTTGAGGGGCAGAAGATGTAACTTTGGGACTTAATTAAAATGTCATGTGTCAAGCCGTGTCGTCTTGATCAAAGATGATACGGTATTATTATGAAATGAAACAATGGTTATTTCCTTTGTATGAATGTAGAAACCTGCCATGATCTGAATCTCAATTTATATTATCTTTACAGTTGTAGCTATAGCTTCGAATTTCATAAAATATGTTTAGTATCATACGATCATTAGAATAACAACGAGAGAAAATGTTTTCTATTTATTTGAACCGAAGTGTGTTAGTATTCTGGAGGCTGGGAAGGAAATGGATCGCTTGTGACAACAATACTATGGCTGAATCCGCATCAACTTCAAAGGACCCTTAATAGTCTGTTATTGCTTATTTGGTAACTTCTCAGAAATCGCATGTAATCCAAACATGACCGATACCTTTATCACGTCTTATTTTCCCATAAATAACATTGTCTTCTATTTTTACAGCAGCGCAGCGCAGTGATTTATAGTGCGCTACGCACAGGTACAACGCCTAGCGCAGTGATTTATAGTGCGCTACGCATAGGCATAACGCCTAGACGATGATTCACAAGCCTCAGCACACTTTACAGGATGTCGCTGATCACTACGGCCCACATCACTCCATAAACCATTTAACAACAACATAGGGACTTTGCTGCTTCAAGAGCGCACACCCTAGACTTTCCACAAATAACCATCGCAACCAGGATCAGCTCTCCGAGTTTCGTACCGGTTACAACGAGACAATTAGCAGTAAGTTCCTTGTCCAGGGGAATTTAAAGTTACTAGCAACTCAATTTTCCAAGAGAGCGTACTTTACCACCACCGGGGTCGAACTCGCAACCTCTCCACCAGAGTCGGATGCCTTATCGATTGAGCTAACTTGACTGCGTAAAGCCATTATTTGAAAAAGCAGATGTGGAAGTGATAGTTTAACTGACCAGTTGTAGTCCTAATTCTCTAGGGAATTTTCCTGGGGAAAGGAGAAATTCAAATGTGTGGTTTTAAACCAAAGTATTGACGTAGTTGTTTATAATTAACCAATTATAGGTAATTTTACATGATGACGGATACCGGTTACTCTGTCCCCTGGAGTAGAGCTCCCATAACAATGGGAGGCTAGTCAAAAGCCTATGGTTACTTGCATATTCTACTGCGTAAACTCGAAGTACATTTTATTTTGCCCTAATGCCGACAAAAAGTGGTATAAAACGCTGTAAACCATACACTATATGTTGAATTCCAAATGCTGGAAAACATTCAAATTATATCCCAAGTATATCAAAGAAAAATAGCTCATTCTCAAGGGAAGTACAAGATTGGGAAATAATCGCTTGTGTTTCTGAAGCGCATAGAAAACGTGATAGTTAACAAAGAAAATAATGAATGAATTTCAACGATTTAACCGATATCGATGATTAAATTATTATTCCTCCAAAGTAAACAACAAATCCCTCCGATTTGACATTTGATACGTTCACATTAATTTTCATTACAAAAGCATCAAGTCTTGATTAATGTCATCTTATATCTCAAGCAAAAGTTTGCGAGACTAGATGGGAACAATAAGCCCAATCGCCATTCTAACTTCCGGTTTTTGAGAGCAGTTTTGGGACACTTTGACCTTTGACATATCAGGAAAATTTACCTAATTATTGTCATAATGTTGATCATTAAAAATACTAAATAATTAATTTATAAAATACTAATATTTTTTATATTTGTTTTAATTATTGTTAAACATTTTAGAATATAGTTTGTACGTACAAAAACCCAATATTTCTGAATTTTCTGAAAGGTCAAAGGACAAAGTGTCCCAAAACTGCAAAAACTGTCCTACAATGCATTGCAAACTTTCAGGGCCGATTTGGCTTATTCCGCGGAAATTACAGAACATGTTGCATAACAATGGAGGCTGGTCAAAATCCCATGATTTCTTGCCTAACTACTTCATAACTTGGGTTCACCCAGTGACCAGTAGTATATCGTATACCAAATAAATTCTGCCCTGCTGCCCTTTTCGACAGAAAGTGGTATAAAACGTTATAAAAAAAAGCGCAATGATTTATAGTTCGCTACGCACAGGCACAACGCCTAGACGTTGATCCACAACCCTCAGCACACTTTATAGGTTAGGTTGTCACTCACCACTACGGCCCACATCATTCCATAAACCATTTAACAACAAATCAGGGACTTTGCTGCTATAAGAGCGCATACCCTAGACATTCCACAAATAACCATCGCAACCAGGATCAGTTCAAGCTAACTCAATTTTCCACGAGAGCATACTATGCGCCACCAGGGTTCGAACCCGCAACCTCTCGCACCATAGACGAGCGCCTTAACGATTGAGCTAACTTGACTGCTACAAAAAGTTCAAATACTTTACAGTATGTTGAATTGTTCAGCCTATAACTTTGTAATTGCATGAAAGTAGAAACCAATAGGAAATTATACCCAAATGCTGGAAAATATTCAAGTTATATCCCAAGTAAAGGAACACAGAACATTATCGCGGAAAGTCCATGCGCTAATGGAAGTCGAAAGGGATACTTAAGATTAAACCCCGTCTGATATTCTATCTTCTGAAATCAATAAGGGATTGAATTTAGATCAGATTCACGGAAGAAGTGTCTCTTCTGGAGTACTGGTGTATAACTGTTGAATCTTTAAAACACCAAATTAAGTCGTCTTGAACTTGATTAATTTAATATAAAACATGAAATAAATGAATCAGGATGAAATACCCTCAGGAAACATCCCCTTTTAACAGTCTGATGGTTATAGACCCACTCCAGATACATCCATAAGGTGCTTCAGTTATATATGAGATTATATTGGTGCCTGTTTGACATTCAAAACCGAAACGGGGTCCGACATTAAAGGGACTTCAAAGGCTTCAGGAGATTATGCATGGGAAAGGTATTTCCATATTAACAAAATTGAAGACCTTCACCATGGAATATATTATATAAATGCATTAGCATTATGCCGTATGTTGAGTTCACTCCGGTACAGTCAGTTGACATTACTACCAAACATTGTGACATAAAAAGCAAAGGTGCCAAAATCGGTATTTTGATGATTTTTTTTACGATCCTCCCGATGAGCAAATCACTGAATATGTCTTTAAGGTCGAAACTGTACCAAAACGAAAGTTTTGGCATATGCATGCCCTTTCCTATTGAGTGTCATCTTTAATTGTTTCCCATATTGAAGCTAAAATGGCGAAATATGATGCAAAATTGGAACAATTTTGGACGAAAAACTCATTGATATTGTCACTGTCTACGAAAGACCTTGCAGGATAGTGAATGACTATTAAATATTACATGACCTCCTATCAGGAAACATAAAATCACAAAACCCCTCCTGTTTGTCAAAGTGAAAATCACATAACCTCCCTACATTTCCCCGCCCCTCCGACATTAATAATGAATGGCCGCTAATTTTGAAGAGAATTGGTTAGTGTACTTTCGACTGATTTAATCTTCATTCTCGACTCATAATTACTAGCGACTTGTAATTATATTTGACTCTGAAATCCAACAATAAAGACATTCAATATTATCTTAATGGCTTAGTAAACAAATTCAATATTATTTTAAATTAATTTTAGCTTAGATTGTATTGACGACGTGTATGTAGTGGTCAATGTAGTTATTGACAAAACAGTCTGTGTTACTATTGGAAATCATATTGACTGCATTCGTACGCAAACGTACGCAACACCATTTTTGAAGGCCGATGGCAACACCAAATCGTATTATAACACTCTGGACCACAATAGCGTCATCCTAATAGCATAGTTCAGTAACCTCAATTAAACAACCAGAGTGCAAAATTTGACCTCATGTTGCAGAGTATGAGTTTTTGTACTCATACTTTCGAAGGTCATACAATGAATGTGCAAATGTATTGGTATTAAAGGATTGAGTCCTGATAGATGAGCATGTTGTGGATCCTAGTGTCTTACCAAGACACCAAAACGATAACTAGGCGCCAGATCTGGTGCCCGTGAGAGGCGAGTTCGAGTCCCGAAAGTGTCGTCTAAGTTTGCTCACGTGAAAAATTGACTTAGATTGAAATTATCCTGGACAAAAAAGCTACTGATATTATTTGGCCGTTGTAACCCGTATAAGAAACTCGGGGAGCTGGTCCTGATGCGACAAAGTGTATATCAGGTGTACTTTGTACTTTCAATTCAACTATATGGAAAACAGGACCAGCTAGAGACAATGTGTTTACTGTCTCTTGGTCATTGCCATCATAGCCATTAGCTGATAGGAAGAGACATTAGCCAGAGAGACAAACTACAGCTGATGTGCCTCAAGAGGTACATGTACGAAATCAACCGGTGGCTAATGCTAATTTTGGAGGTCTTTGTCCGAACGGTCTATACATCCTTCAGTCCTAAGGTTCGCTAGTCTGAAAAGGTTTCTAGTACTTTAACCCTAACCACAACCTTTACTCTAGTCCTAGCCCTAACCACTATATCTTAACTTTCGGTATAGAGATCCCTTTTATGTTTCGAACCAGCGAACCTTTTTCCGGACCAGCGAAACCTAATTTTGGACTCACGAACCTTAAGACTAGCGAAAGCTTCTATTACAGAAACACGCACCCCATTGTCACATCTCCACAGCTCAGCTGTTTTCTGCATTTTGTTTCGTTATAAAATAGAAATGCAAAGAATATCGACACAAATATTTACTCTAAAAACAATGAACACGTTTGCGCCCTTGCATATTCTTAAGTGACGAACCATATCTAAATATCAACAATTCCCGTATGAATTTTCCCATTAGTACTACAATTCGTTGTCAGGGTCCCCAATGTAAACTTCACACGTGCCGAGCAAACATGATAAATGTATTTAAAAAAAATCAAATAAAACCGATGCGTAATGCTTGCAAAAAACCAATCTTATGTGACAACATAAATTTGAAATGAATAAACAGAAACTTCTAAATATATTGTAAGGTTATCATCCGATTGTATCACGTACGACTATAATATCACTTCCCTAAAACGAAGAAGAGGAGAATAAACAACATCGACAGCTGATTATGGAAGTGGATTGTTTTGTGTATTTACTCAGTTGCGTGCAATTTCATGTCTTCAATTTGCTTAAGTGAAAATAGGTGAGGGTTGAGAGAGTGCTGAGGCTTTTTACGATTTCGAAGGTTAGAAGTGGGTGCTTGTCAGTGTATAACAATGCAGACTGATTGAATCTTTAAAACGCCAAATTAATTCGCCTTGAACTTGATTAATTTAATGTAAAACATGGAATAAATGAATCGGGATGAAATAACCTGAGGAAACACTCCCTTTTAACAGTCCCACTACAGATACATCCATAACGTGCTTCAATTTTATATGAGATTATATTGCTGCCTGCTTGACATTCAAAACCGAAACAGGGTTCAATAGTAAAGGAAATTAAAGGCTTTAGGAGGTTACGCTTGGGAAAGGTATTTCCAAATTTAAGGACACTTACATGTATTAACAAAATTGAAGACCTCCGCCATGGAATATAAATGCATTAGCATTATGCCGTATGTTGAGTTCACTCCGGTACAGTCAGTTGACATTACTACCAAACATTGTGACATAAAAAGCTAAGGTGCCAAAATCCGTATTTTGATGATTGTTACGATCCTCAGGATGAGCAAATCACTGAATATAACTTTAATACCGAAACTGTACTAAAACCATAGATTATTGGCATATGCATGTCCTTTCTGCTTGAGTGTCATCTTTAATTGTTTTACCATATGGTGCAAAATTTGAAAATTTTTGGGAGAAAAAGTCATTAGACAATTATACATGGTATGGTACAGTGTACATGGTACAGTGGATGATTCAAGAAGAAGAGGAAGACCGAAAAAGAGATTGGAAGACAACATAAGAGAATGGACTGTCCTGAACTTTTCCACCTCACAGAGGGCAGTGGAAGACAGGAACAGATGGAGAGAAATTGTCAGGATGTCATCAGTGGTGCCCCGACAACCAAACCGGTTAAGGAAGCAGTAAGCAGTAAGTAATGGTATGGTTGATATTGTCACTGTCTACGAAAGACCTTGCAGGATAGTGAATGACTATTAAATATTACATGACCCCCTATCTGGAAACATAAAATCACATAACCCCTCTTGTTTGTCAAAGTGAAAATCACATAACCTCCCCACATTTCCCCGCGAATTATTCTTCCCCGCCCCTCCGGCATTAATAATGAATGGCCGCTAATTTGGAAGAGAATTGGTTAGTGTACTTTCGACTGATTTAATCTTCATTCTCGACACATAATTACAAGCGACTTGTAATTAATTATATTTGACTCTGAAATCCAACAATAAAGACATTTAATATTATCTTAATGGCTTAGTAAACAGATTCAATATTATTTTAAATTAATTTTAGCTTAGATTGTATTGACGACGTGTATGTAGTGGTCAAGGTAGTTATTGACAAAACAGCCTGTGTTACAATTGGAAATCATATTGACTACATTCGTACGCAAACGTACGCAACACCATTTTTGAAGGCCGATGGCAACACCAGAGTGACAAACTACAGTTGCTGTGCCTCAAGAGGCACATGTACGAAATCAACCGGTGGCTAATGCTAATTTTGGAGGTCTTTGTCCGAACGGTCTATACATCCTTCAGTCCTAACGTTCGCTAGTCTGAAAAGGTTTCTAATACTTTAACCCTAACCACAACCTTTATTCTAGTCCTAGCCCTAACCCCTATATCTTAACTTTCGGTATAGAGATCCCTTTTATGTTTCGCACCAGCGAACCTTTTACCGGACCAGCGAAACCTAATTTTGGACTCACGAACCTTAAGACTAGCAAAAGGTTCTATTATAGAAACACGCACCCCAGTGTCACATCTCCACAGCTCTGCTGTTTTCTGCATTTTGTTTCGTTATAAAATAGAAATGCAAAGAACATCGACACAAATATTTACTCTAAAAACAATGAACACGTTTGCGCCCTTGCATATTCTTAAGTGACGAACCATATCTAAATATCAGCAATTCCCGTATGAATTTTCCCATTAGCACTACAATTCGTTGTCAGGGTCCCCAATGTAAACTTCACACGTGCCGAGCAAACATGATAAATGTATTAAAAAAAAATCAAACAAAACCGATGCGTAATGCATACAAAAAACCAATCTTAAGTGACAACATAAATTTGAAATGAATAAACAGAAACTTCTAAATATATTGTTAGGTTATCATCCGATTGTATCACGTAATATCACTTCCCTAAAACGAAGACGAGGAGAATAAACAGCACTGACAGCTGATTATGGAAGTGGATTGTTTTGTGTATTTACTCAGTTGCGTGCAATTTCACGTCTTCATATTGCTTAAGTGAAAATAGGTGAGGGTTGAGAGAGTGCTGAGGCTTTTTACGATTTCGAAGGTTATAACTGGGTGCTTGTCAGTGTATAACAATGCAGACTGATTGAATCTTTAAAACGCCAAATTAATTCGCCTTGAACTTGATTAATTTAATGTAAAACATGGAATAAATGAATCGGGATGAAATAACCTGAGGAAACACTCCCTTTTAACAGTCCCACTACAGATGCATCCATAACGTGCTTCAGTTTTATATGAGATTATATTGCTGCCTGCTTGACATTCAAAACCGAAACAGGGTTCAATAGTAAAGGAAATTAAAGGCTTTAGGAGGTTACGCTTGGGAAAGGTATTTCCAAAATTAAGGACAGTTACATGTATTAAAAAAAATTGAAAACCTTCACCATGGAATATAAATGCATTAGCATTATGCCGTATGTTGAGTTCACTCCGGTACAGTCAGTTGACATTACTACCAAACATTGTGACATAAAAAGCGAAGGTGCCAAAATCCGTATTTTGATGATTTTTTACGATCCTCCGGATGAGCAAATCACTGAATGTGTCTTTAAGGCCGAAAGTGAACCAAAACGAAAGTTTTGGCACATGCATGCCCTTTTTCTCTTAAGTGTCATCTTTAATTGTTTTCCCATATTGAAGCTAAAATGGTGAAATATGGTGCAAAATTGGAACAATTTTGGACAAAAAAGTCATTGATATTGTCACTGTCTACGAAAGACCTTGCAGGATAGTGAATGACTATTAAATATTACATGACCCCCTATCAGGAAACATAAAATCACATAACCCCTCCTGTGTTTTCAAAGTGAAAATCACATAACCCCCTACATTTCCCCGCCCCTCCGGCATTAATAATGAATGGCCGCTAATTTTGAAGAGAATTGGTTAGTGTACTTTCGACTGATTTAATCTTCATTCTCGACACATAATTACGAGCGAAGTAATTATATTTGACTCTGAAATCCAACAATACAGACATTTAATATTATCTTAATGGCTTAGTAAACAAATTCAATATTATTTTAAATTAATTTTAGCTAGATTGTATTGACGACGTGTATACAGTGGTCAAGGTAAATATTGACAAAACAGTCTGTGTTACAATTGGAAATCATATTGACTACATTCGCTGAACAAGGTCACAAACGTATGCAACACCAGGCAGGATCTTTGCACCAGGTTTGAAGGCCGATGGCAACACCAAGTCGTATTATAATGCTGTCGCATTAGGCGCCAGACTCTGGTGCCCACGAGAGTACGAGTTCGAGTCACGACAGTGTCGTATAAGTTTGCTTACGTAAAAATTGACTTAGATTGAAATTCTCCTGGACAAAAAAAGCTAATGCTATAAATTGGCCGATGTAACCCGTATAAGAAACTCGGGGAGCTGGTTCTGATGCGACGACGTATATAACATGCGTGCCCTGTACTTACAATTCAACTATATGGAAAACAGGACCAGCTAGAGACAATGTGTTTACTGTTTCGTAGCTCTTGCCATCATAGCCATTAACTGATAGCAAGATCCAGTAGCCAGAGAGACAAACTACAGCTGATGTGCCTCAAGAGGTACGAAATCAGCCGGTGGCTAATGCTGATGTTGGAGGTCTTTGTCCGTAGGGTCTATACATCCGCTAGTCCTAAGGCTCGCTGGTCCGAAACGTTTTTCTAGTACTTTATCTCTAACCACAACCCTTACTTTACCCCTAACTCCTAAACCTTACCTCTCCGTATAGTGATCCCTTTTATATTTCGAACTAGCGAAACCTATTTTCGGACTCACGAACCTTAGGACTAGCGAAAGGTCCCGTCCGTACGGATAATTACAGCACCCCAGCTTCACATTTCCACTGCTCTGCTGTTTTCTGCTTTTTGCATTTTGTTTCGTTATAAAATAGAAATGCAAAGAATGTCGACACAAATATTTACTCTAGAAACATTGAACACGTTTGCGCCCTTGCATATTCTTAAGTGATGAACCGTATCTAAATATCAACAATTCCCGTATGAATTTTCCCATTAGCGCTATATTTGTTGTCAGGGTCCCCGATGTAAATTTTACACGTGCCGGGCAAACATGTTAAATGTATTTAAAAAAAAATCAAACAAAACCCATGCCTTATGGATGAAAATAACAAAATCCTAAGTGACAATATATTTTGAAATGAATAAACAGAAACTTATAAACATAGTTTTAAGTTATCATCCGTATTTGACGATTGTACCACGTACGACTAGTCTTAAAATAATATCACTTCCCTAAAACGAAGAAGAGGAGAATAAACAACATTGACAGCTGATTTTGGAAGTGGATTGTTTTGTGTATTTACTCAGTTGCGTGCAATTTCACGTCTTCGTATTGCTTAAGTGAAAATAGGTGAGGGTTGAGAGAGTGCTGAGGCTTTTTATGATTTCGAAGGTTAGAAGTGGGTGCTTGTCAGTTGAAAGCTGTACAAATAGTCTTGGTAGTTGTTTGAATCTTACCAGGGAATCTTAACAGAACAAGGATAAACTTGCTGTACAAACGATTAGTTGCATGTTCGACTATCCAGAATTTAGAATCCAGACTATTTAAACAGAATCTTTTAAACAATAATAGCGGCAAAGTAAGGCTATTATTTCTACACACCATTTTGGTATCCGCAGTGCAGTTGGTAGAAGGCTGTGGTATTCTTTTGTTGCAGTGTGTTGTGTTTTTCTCTTAATTATTTTTACCTGGTATTGAAACAATATTAAAATCTGAAACTTTTTCATTAATTTCATTCAACTGCTGAGCAGGCAACTACAAAGTTTATCAAAGCACCAAGCACCACGATCCACAGCTAGTGGGACAATAGCATCTGGTTGTAAATCGTTGTTGGTATCCTCCAACAGCTTCTGTATTTAAGTCAGATAGCTTGTCTGTTGTCTATCTGGGTCCCTTTTGCCATGTGATGGAACATAAAGACCATATCTTCTACAGGGCTCATTGTGGGCAATGTGTCCGAGGAAGCGAAGTTGACACTGCCTTACTAGGAAATTGCATGAAAGCCGATACCAACAGAAAATTATACCGAATGCTGGAAAATATTCAACTTATATCCCTAGTATAGCAAATTGCGAAATGATCGCTTGTGTCCTCAAAATTTTTTCAAAGAAGGCAATCAAAATGCGTACAGAAAACGTAATAGTTAGCAAAGAAATAAATTAAGTTCAACGATTAAACGATAGAAATCAAGATCATACAATAGTACCCGCAAGCGAAATAATTTCATTACGTCAGCAATATTAAATCTTACATTTATATATCTGATGATTAGATTATAATTTCCCCAAAAGCAAACCACGAATCTCTCTGTGGCTATTTACTACTTCCGTTTACAGCTACATTAATTTTATTAGAAAATCATAAGCTCATGATAATATCATTTTATCACAAGCAAACGGTTACGAGACCAGACGGGAATAATTACGCGGCAAATTGGACAAGAATTCCTTTGCTAAATTAGACTTAGTTAACCTTATTACCGTCAAAATCAGTAAACAGACGTACACATAAATTAAATTTTTGGGGAAAGTGTACAAAATGGTTCGCATTTTTAAGGTTAGTAACTATTTTAACTATTTTAAACTGTTGCGATTTGGTAGTTCACTGCATCTTGCAAATGGTAGTAATTCTTGACAAAAACTGCATTGATTATTCCATAGCGAGTGTGTAGAAGAATTCAAATATCACAGATATACTTTTGTAGGTTCTATGGTTCTTAACAACAACACTTTTGTAAAACGTACATAACTCATTTACAACAATAAATCAAGTTAAGTTAATAAAGTTGTCAAAGTATATGATTTTTAACATGAACTTTCGCAAAATATCAAAGTGTTATTTGTCAATAATATATTCATTTAGATAATAATAAATTGATTTGTTTTGGCTGCTTCGACCAACAATACCTCGTCTACCCTTAAGTGGCTCTCAACACCTGGCAACGAATTGCAAATCAGCTGATCTTATTAGAAGCATGATATAACTGATATAGTGTGTAAAAGAATCAGCCTGTAGGCTACCGGAGACTTGTACTTGACAGGGAGCGCTGAATATTAGCAATGGTGATGAGATAGCTGATATCTAGAAGGGAGAAGATGTAACTTTGGGACTTAATTAAAATGTCATGTGTCAAGCTGTGTCGTCTTGATCAAAGATGATATTATTATGAAATGAAACAATGGTTATTTCCTGTGTATGAATGTAGAAACCTGCCATGATCCAAATCTCAATAATATCTTTACAGTTGTAGCTATAGTTTTGAATTCAATAAAACGTGGTTGGTATAATAAGAGAGAATAACAATGAGAGAAATGTTTTCTTTTTATTCGAATCGAATTTTCTAGTATTCTGGGAAGGAAATGCATCGCTTTTTACTACAGCTGAACCCGCATCAGTCCTCAGGGTCTTTAATAGTCGGTTTATTGCTTATTTGTAATTTCTCAGAAATTGCATGTATAATCCAAACATGACCAAACCTTTATCACGTCTTATTTGCCCACTAAAGACACTGCCTTGTATTTTTAAACTTACGTATATTGACGTATAATTGACCAATTATAGGTAATTTCACACGATGATGGATACCCGTTATTCTGTACTCTAAAGTACGGCTGACATGAAAATGTTGTTTACTGCGTCAAGATTAGGAAATTATATATTTCTCGAATGTTTCTTAACATGGGAGGCTGATCAAAACTTCATGCACTCATAGAAATTGTTCGTTGGCATTACTCAGTAAGTTGATGTAAGTCGTTGCGTCAACTTTCCGAGTAATGCCAACGCGTACAATTTTGAGTAACGCTGACTCGATATCATTATGTTGGTCGCACTCATTTGCACTTACTTTATTGAGTTGTTACAACTCAGAAAATGAAACTAGGTTAGCATAATTTTCTAGAGGTGTGCTATAGTATACAAAATTTTGCACTGATTACAAAAATAAATATTTGAATACTGCTAATTGTGCAGAAAATTATCCAATTACGTGAATTAAGTAACAAAGTACCAAATTGGAATAACCCATAACAATAAGTACCAGTAACTTAATATGAACGAGTTACATCAACTTACATGTTGAGTTACAATAACTCAACTAATTGGTTCTTTGAACCTTGTTTATTTTTCTAAGTTCCCTGAACTTGAATTCAGAAGTTGGCATTACTTAAACAGCTGACGCAACGACTTACATCAACTTTTTAAGTAATGCCAACAAAGTTGATTAGTTGACGGAACTTTTTGAGCTTTTTTCAGCATTTTTAAGTTCGGATAACTAAAATGAATTTTGTTTTGGCAACTTTTACACTATTTTTGAGTTGTCCAAACTTACTCCTTTTGAATTGCGCCAACAAGGCGAACAAGTCATTTCTATGAGTGTGGTTACTTACATAAGTAAAAAAGCTCAAGATCGTGAACATGTCATATTATATATATCTCAAGCAAAGGTTTACGAGGCCAGATGGGAACAATTACGCGAAAATTACAGAACATGTTGCATAAGATGGGAGGCTGGTCAAAAACCCATAACCCATGGTTTCTTGCATATTATCATGATTATACTGTATAAATTGGCTTCACCCTGTGACCCGTAGTATATTTTATAGCATAGACATTTTGTCCTGCTTCCCTTCTGTTTCGACCAAAACGGGTATAAACGTTGTCGTAAACCTTACACTATGCTGAATGTGCAAGGCTAGAACTCTGAAATTGCATGAAAGCAGAAACCAATAGGAAATTGTACCAAATACTGGAAAATATTTAAATTATGTTCCAAGTAAAGGCACAAAGAACATTCTCGAGGGAAGCCCAAGCTGCAATAAAGTCGAAAAGGGGATGCTTTAGATTAAAACCCGTCTGATATTCTATCTTTTGAAATCAGTTTAAAGAGATTGAATTTAGACTGGATTAACGAAATAAGTGTGTCTTCTGGAGTACAGGGTATAACAAAGAAGACTATTTGAATCTTTAAAAGGGCAAATTAAGTCGCCTTGAACTTCATTAATTTAATATAAAACATGAAATGAATGAATCAGGATAACATACCCTTAGGAAAGGCTCTCATTTTTATAGCTGTCTGATGAATGTTGACCCACTCCAGATATATTCATAAGATGCTTTATCAGTTTTATTTGAGATTATATTGAGAAGTCATTCCTGCCTGTTAGACATCCAAAACAGAATCGGGATCCAATATTGAAGGAACTTCAAACGCTTCAGGAGGTTATGCATGGAACATCAGGAAAGGTATTTCCAAAATAAAGACACTTTAGTTTATTAAAAAAATTCACAGAGGACTAGTAAATTGACATAGCACTTACATTTTTTCATCACCATTTTCCACCACTCACTATCATTATGCACCTGTAATATCTCGGGTAGCATTAAGAGAACTGGGTTTTATTGACATTCCCTTGCATCCTGTACATTTTGCACTTTAATTCAACTATATGGAAAACAGGACCAGCTAGAGACAATGTGTTTACTGTCTCTTAGCCATTAGCTGATAGCATTAAGAGACATAAGCCAGAGTGACAAACTACAGTTGCTGTGACTCAAAGAGGTACGAAGTCAGCCGGTGGCTACGCTGGTTGTGTAGGTCATTGTCCGAATGGTCCATACATCCGCTAGAGCCCGCTAGTCCTAAGGCTCGCTAGTCCGAAACATTTTCTAGTACTTTAACCCTAACCACAACCCTTACTATAGCCCTAACCCATAATGGCCCTATACCTTAACTTTCGGTATAGAAAACCCTTTTATGTTTCGAACTAGCGAACCCTTTAGCGAAACAATTTTTGGACTGTATTTTGACGACTGTACCACGTACGACTAGTCGTAATATAATATCACTTACATAAAACGAAGAAGAGGGGAATAAACAACATTGACAGCTTAGTTCGGCAGTGGATTGTTTTGTGTAGATGTATTTACTCAGTTGCGTGCAATTTCACGTCTTCGTATTGCTTAAGTGAAAATAGGTGAGGGTTGAGAGAGTGCTGAGGCTTTTTACGATTTCGTGGGTGCTTGTCAGTTTAAAGATGTACAAACAATTTCAGTATTTGTTTGACTCTAGAGCCATTAGCCAGAGAGACAAACTACAGCTACTGTGCCTCAAGAGGTACGAAATCAACCGGTGGCTAATGCTAATTTTGAAGGTTTTTGTTTGTAAATATATAAATCCGCTAGTCCTAAGGTTTGCGAGTCTGAAAAGTTTTCAAGTACTTTAACCCAAACAACAACCCTTACTCTAGCCCTAACCCTAACCCCTATACCTTAACTTTCGGTATAGAGAACCCTTTTACGTTTTGAACCCTTTTCTGGACTGGCGAAACCTATTTTTGGACTCACGAACGAAGGAATAGCGAAAGGTCCCGTCCATACGGACTATTACAGCAACACATACCCCAGCTTCACATCTCCACAGCTCTGCTGTTTTTTGCCTGTTTGTATTTATTTTGTTATATAATAGAAATGCAAAGAATATTGACACAAATATTTACTCTAAAAACACTGAACACGTTTGCGGCCTTGCATATTCTTAAGTGATGAACAATATCTAAATATCAACAATTCTCGTATGCATTTTCCCATGTGGCTATATTTGTTGTCAGGGTCCCCGATGTAAATTTTACTACATGTGCTGACCAAACATGTTAAATGTATTAAAAAATAATCAAACAAAACCTATGGATGGAAATAACATATCCCAAGTGACAACATAAATTTGAAATGAATAAATGGAAACGTCTAAACATATTGTTCAGTTATCATCCGTATTTTGGCGATTATACCACGTATGACTAGTCCTAATATAATATCACTTCCCTAAAACGAAGAGGAGGAGAATAAACAACATTGACAGTTGATTTTGGATGTGAATTGTTTTGTGTATTTACTCAGTTGCGTGCAATTTCACGTCTTCATATTGCTTAAGTGAAAATAGGTGAGGGTTGAGAGAGTGTTGAGGCTTTTTTACGATTTCGAAGGTTAGAAGTGGGTGCTTGTCAGTTTAAAGCTGTACAAACAATATCGGTAGTTGTTTGAATCTTACAAGGGGAATCTTAACAGAACAAGGATAAATTTGCTGTACAAACTATTTGTTGCATGTTCGACTATCCAGAATGTAGAATCCAGACTATTCGGGAACTTACATTCAAATAGAATATTTTAAATAACAATAGCGGCAAAGTATAAGGCTACTATTTCTACACACCATTTTGGTGTACACAGTGCAGTTTGTAGAAGGCCGTGGTATTCTTTTGTTGTAGTGTGTTGTGTTTTTCTCTTGATTATTTTTGCCTGGTATTGAAACAATATTCAAATCTGAAACTTTTTTCATTCATTTCATTCAACTGCGGAGCAGGCGACTACAAAGTTTATAAGCACCAAGAATCACGATCCATAACTAGTGGGACAATAGCATCTGGTTGTAAATCGTTGTTGGTATCCTCCATCCTCCAGCAGCTTCTGTATTTAAGTCAGATAGCTTGTCCTTTGTCTATCTGGATCCCTTTTGCCATGTGATGGAACATAAAGACCATATGTGACGTGTCATGTCAAAAGGAGACACTTTTGGGCAGGATCGTAAATGGAGAAATAGCCAAAAATCTGCCCGCGGGTGATTTTTTCACAATTTGGGTTTGTTGCGAATTTGTGATGTTATTAATGTTAAAAATATTGTCTGATAGTTTCAGACCCGAATATAACTAGCATCTTGTATTTTTGGACATATTTTTCAAGGCAATTCCTACTCTCAACATTGTCAATAATATTTTTAAAGGCCGATATCTCAATTTCCAATTTTATAATCCCATAACTTACAAACTCAATATCTTCACTTAGGAATGTCCGATTACATTGGGGAAAACGGCATTGTGGAGCAAAATATCTCTTTATTAAAGATATGTAAAAACCTCCAAATTGATAACCTGCCCAAAAGTGTCTCCTTTTGACATGACACGTCACATATCTTCTACAGGGCTCATTGTGGGCAATGTGTCCGAGGAAGCGAAGTTGACACTGCCTTACTAGGAAATTGCATGAAAGCCGATACCAACAGAAAATTATACCAAATGCTGGAAAATATTCAACTTATATCCCTAGTATAGCAAATTGCGAAATGATCGCCTGTGTCCTCAAAATATTTCCAAACAAGGCAATCAAAATGCGTACAGAAAACGTAATAGTTAGCAAAGAAATAAATGAAATTCAACGATTAAACGATAGAAATCAAGATCATATAATAGTACCCGCAAGCGAAATAATTTCATTACGTTCAAGTCAGCAATATTAAATCTTACATTTATATATATGATGATTAGATTATAATTTCCCCAAAAGCAAACAACGAATCTCTCTGTGGCTATTTACTACTTCCGTTTACAGCTACATTAATTTTATTAGAAAATCATAAGCTCATGATAATATCATTTTATATCACAAGCAAACGCTTACGAGACCAGACGGGAATAATTACGCGGCAAATTGCACAAGAATTCCTTTGCTAAATTAGACTTAGTTAACCTTATTACCGTCAAAATCAGTAACAGACGTGCACATAAATTAAATTTTTGGGGAAAGTGTACAAAATAGTTCGCATTTTTAAGGTTAGTAACTATTTTAACTATTTTAAACTGTTGCGATTTGGTAGTTCACTGCATCTTGCAAATGGTAGTAATTTTTGACAAAAACTGCATTGATTATTTCATAGCGAGTGTGTAGAAGAATTCAAATATCACAGATATACTTTTGTAGGTTCTGTGGTTCTTGAGTTATGTTGTAAAAAGGACTGAAACAACAACACTTTTGTAAAATGTACATAACTCATTTACAACAATAAATCAAGCAAATTGTCAAAGTATATGATTTGTAACATGAACTTTCGCAAAATATCAAAGTGTTATTTGTCAATAATATATTCATTCAGATAATAATAAATTGATTTGTTTTGGCTGCTTCGACCAACAATACCTCGTCTACCCTTAAGTGGCTCTCAACACCTGGCAACGAATTGCAAATCAGCTGATCTTATTAGAAGCATGATATAACTGATGTAGTGTGTAAAAGAATCAGCCTGTAGGCTACCGGAGACTTGTACTTGACAGGGAGCGCTGAATATTACCAATGATCATGAGATAGCTGATATCTTGAGGGTAGAAGATGTAACTTTGGGACTTAATTAAAATGTCATGTGTCAAGCTGTGCCGTCTTAATCAAAGATGATATTATTATGAAATGAAACAATGGTAATTTCCTTTATATGAATGTAGAAACCTGCCATGATCCAAATCTCAATATTATCTTTGCAATTCTAGCTATAGTTTTGAATTCCATAAGAGAGAATAACGAATAACAACGAGAGAAATGTTTTCTATTTATTCGAATCGAATTTTCTTGTATTCTGGGAAGGAAATGCATCGCTTGTTACAGCAATACTATGGCTGAACCCGTATCAGTCCTCAGGGTCTTTAATAGTCTGTTTATTGCTTATTTGTAATTTCTCGGAAATTGCATGTATAATCCAAACATGACCAAACCTTTATCACGTCTTATTTGCCCACTAAAGACACCGCCTTGTATTTTTAAACTTACGTATATTGATGTACCTCGTTTTTAATCATGTTAATTGACCATTTATTGGTAATAACACACGATGATGGATACCCGTTATTCTGTACTCTAAAGTACGGCTCACATGAAAATGTTGTTTACTGCGTCAAGATTGGGAAATGATATTCTCGAATGTGTCTTAACATGGGAGGCTGATCAAAACTTCATAGTTCAAAAAAAGCTCAAAATCGTGAGCATGTCATATTATATCTCAAGCAAAAGTTTACGAAATGGGAAAAATAGCGCGAAAATTACAGAACATGTTGCATAACATGGGATGCTGGTCAAAAACCCATGTTTTTTTCTTGTATACTATCATGATTATAATGTATAAATTGGTTTCACCCTGTGACCCGTAGTATATTTTATAGCATAGAAATTCTGTCCTGCTTCCCGTCTGTTTCTACAAAAACTGGTATAAACGTTGTCGTAAACCTTACACTATGCTGAATTGTGCTAGGCTACAACTCTGAAATTGCATGAAAGCAGAAACCAATAAGAAATTATACCAAATACTAGAAAATATTCAAGTTATATCCCAGGTAAAGGAACAAAGAACATTCTCGAGGATAGCACAAGCTGCAAAACAGTCGAAAAGGGGATACTTTAGATTAAAACCCGTGTGATATTCTATCTTTTGAAATCAATTTAAAGAGATTGAATTTAGTCTGGATTAACGAAGGAAGTGTCTCTTCTGGAGTAAAGGGTATAACAAAGCAGACTGTTTGAATCTTAAAAGGGGCAAATTAACTCGTCTTGAACTTCATTAATTTAATATAAAACATGAAATGAATGAATAAGGATAATACCCTGAGGAAAGACTCACTTTTTATAGCTGTCTGATAGACCCACTCCAAATATATTCATAAGGTGCTTCAGTTTTATTTGAGATTATATTGAGAAGTCATTCCATGGCTTCCTGTTAGACATCCAAAACCAAATCGGGGTCCAATATTGAAGGAGCTTCAAACGCTTCAGGAGGTTATGCATGGAACATCGGGAAAGGTATTTCCAAAATTAAGACACTTTCGTTTATTAAAAAAATTCAGAGAGGACTAGTAAATTGACATAGCACTTACATGTTTTCATCGCCATTTTCCACCACTCACTATCATTATGCACCTGTAATATCTCGGGTAGCATTAAGAGAACTGGGTTTTATTGACATTCCCTTGCATCCTGTACATTTTGCACTTTAATTCAACTATATGGAAAACAGGACCAGCTAGAGACAATGTGTTTACTGTCTCTTTAGCCATTAGTTGATAGCGAGAGCCATTAGCCAGAGTGACAAACTACAGTTGCTGTGCCTCAAAGAGGTACGAAATCAGCCGGTGGCTATGCTGATTTTGGAGGTCTTTGTCCGAATGGTCCATATATACATCCGCTTGAGCTCGCTAGTCCTAAGGCTCGCTAGCCCGAAACGTTTTCTAGTACTTTAACCCTAACCACAACCCTTACTATAGCCCTAACCCATAATGGCCCTATACCTTAACTTTCGGTATAGAAAACCCTTTTATGTTTCGAACCCTTTTCCGGACTGGCGAAACCAATTTTTGGACTAGCGAAAGTTCCCGTATGGACTATTACAGCAACACGCACCCCAGCTTCACATCTCCACAGCTCTGCTGTTTTCTGCCTTTTGCATATTGTTTCGTGACAAAATTGACATGCAAAGAATATCGACACAAATATTTACTCTAAAAACACTGAACACGTTTGCGCCCTTGCAAGTGACGAACCATATCTAAATATCAACAATTCCCGTATGCATTTTCCCACTAGCGCTATATTTGTTGTCAGAGTCCCCGATGTAAATTTGACCAAACATGTTAAATGTATTAAAAAATAATCAAATAAAAGCCATGAATGAAAAAAATATTCTAAATGACATGGAAGTCTAAATATTATATTGTTAAGTTATCATCCGTATTTGACGACTGTACCACATACGACTAGTCCTAATATAATATCACTTACATAAAACGAAGAAGAGGAGAATAAATAACATTGACAGCTTAGTTCGGAAGTGGATTGTTTTGTGTATTTACTCAGTTGCGTGCAATTTCACGTCTTTGTATTGCTTAAGTGAAAATAGGTGAGGGCTGGGAGAGTGCTGAGGCTTTTTACGATTTCGAAGGTTATAAGTGGGTGCTTGTCAGTTTAAAGCTGTACAAACAATCTCAGTACTTGTTTGACTCAAGAGCCATTAGCCAGAGAGACAAACTACAACTGCTGTGCCTAAAGAGGTACGAAATCAACTGGTGGCTAATGCTAATTTTGAAGGTTTTTGTTCGTAAATATATAAATCCGCTAGTCCTAAGGTTTGCGAGTCTGAAAAGTTTTCAAGTACTTTAACCCAAACAACAACCCTTACTCTAGCCCTAACTCTTAACTTTCGGTATAGAGAACCCTTTCACGTTTTGAACCCTTTTCCTGACTGGCGAAACCTACTTTTGGACTCACGAACCATAGGACTAGCGAAAGGTCCCGTCCGTACGGACTATTAATACAGCAACACGCACCCCGGCTTCACATCTCCACAGCTCTGCTGTTTTCTGCCTTCTTGTATTTTTTCGTTATAAAATAGAAATGCAAAGAATTTCGACACAAATATTTACTCTAAAAACACTGAACACGTTTGCGCCCTTGCATATTCTTAAGTGATGAACCATATCTAAATATCAACAAATCCCGTATGACTTTTCCCATTAGCGCTATATTTGTTGTCAGGGTCCCCGATGTAAATTTTACTACATGTGCTGACCAAACATGTTAAATGTATTAAAAAATAATCAAACAAAACCCATGGATGAAAATAACATATCCTAAGTGACAACATAATTTGAAATGAATAAATGGGAACGTCTAAACATATTGTTCAGTTATCATCCGTAATTCGGCGATTGTACCACGACTAGTCCTAATATAATATCACTTCTCTAAAACGCAGAAGAGGAGAATAAACAACATTGACAGCTGATTTTGGAAGTGGATTGTTTTGTGTATTTACTCAGTTGCGTGCAATTTCACGTCTTCGTATGGCTTAAGTGAAAATAGGCGAGGGTGGAGAGAGTGCTCAGGCTTTTTACGATTTCGAAGGTTAGAAGTGGGTGCTTGTCACTTTAAAGCTGTACAAACAATCTCAGTAGTTGTTTGAATTAAATTGAATCAAGAACCATTAGCCAGAGAGACAAACTACAGCTGCTGTGCCTCAAGAGGTACAAAATTACCCGGTGGCTTATGCTAATTTTGGAGGTTTTTGTTCGTACAATTATAAATCCGCTAGTCCTAAGGTTTGCGAGTCTGAAAGGTTTTCTAGTACTTTAACCCTAACCACAACCCTTACTTTAGCCCTAACCCCTATACCTTAACTTTCGGTATAGAGAACACTTAACGTTTCGAACTGGCGAATCTTTATCCGAACCAGCGAAACATAATATCTCCAGTTAGCTACGGCTCAGAGGATGATTTAAGGAAGCCCCATCATGCACTGCAAAAGTGTTATCACTAGAGTTTCAACTGCCACTTAACTTTTCAAATCCCATTGAATTCTGTGCAAAAGATGTTGTTTAAGAATTGTGTATGTGTTATTATTACTTGGTCGATTTCAGAACAAAAGTGATGCATGCATAAAGGATAATTCACACCTTCTGTAGATAACATAAAATGTGAAATCGACCAGCATTTTGAACGTGTTTTTATTGTAAATATAAAAGTCCAAATTCAAATTTAACCATGCACGTCTATGTAGTGTCATGTTCACTCACACAGCTGTACTAACCGCAAGTCAACACAGTGGCGCGATGGGTAGTGCTTAAATCATCCTCTGGCTACGGCTAAGCGATTCCAGCTGCATGGTAATTCAAATTCAATAATAATGGCTTTAAGGGCGTACTACACCCATATATTGGTTTGATTGGTCTAAAAAAATATTTTTTCATTTATAGCGAGGCGATATATGCACGGATCATGTGAAATATAATTTTTTTTTTAAATAAATAAAAAAGGTGTTTTTAAACCATTGTATAGTAAGTCATTTTAGCCCTATATATTTTTTGTTTACCGTATCCTGGTAACTCAGATGCGTGTTTCATAACAAACCACAATTTATTCTTTTCAACATGTTCAAGTAGGGTACATGAATAGAATACATTAAATCCTTTGTTATACTCTCTATAGAAAATCTAGTGGTGCTTGCAAAATATATAACACTGAATAAATTAAATAAACACTTTACACAATAGATGCATAGTCATTAGTCAATTTGATATTGATGTTGTTATTGATGTGTTGTTAGGAGAAGAAAAGGCTATTAGGTTACCGTATGTCAGGTTATAGGTCAATTGGTTCAGGTCAAATTTAAGCATCAATTTTGAATACACATGTGAGAGTCTGTGATACAAAATGTATCATAATGAGGAATAATTTTGATATTCTGTCTTTAACTGGATATATATCGAGAAGTGCAAGGTGGATATACTAATATACCTTGGGATGTAAATGGTGAGTACAATTTAGAATGCCTAGTTGAGATGGATTTCACAAATAAATATAAAATAGTTACCAAAATCACAAAAGCTAAGCTTACGGAAAACTACCCAATATGGTGGTATAGGTGACAAGAAATACAATTTTTTCAACATTGCTGTAGTATGGTTGTGGTAACCTGTTACCTATGGCTTAATTAAGTTTCAGTGAAATAATGTCGCAAGTTAAAAATACAAAATATAGCTCAACATTGAAAATAGAAGCATTTTAACCAGTTCCTTTTTTGATAGTTGTGGAGCACCAAGTTCATGAAGTCATAAAAGAAATCAGGAACCACTTATTCCCATTTTACATATCAACTTTATTTTCCTAACGTGTTAGCAACACATATCCAAAATTTTAACGAAATCCGTTGATATTAAGCTTTCCAAAATGAAGTGAATTTAAATCATCAGTGATGTACCACCTTTTGGCTTCTACTTTTAAAAGCATGTAAGCTACGTTGATACCGATGCCACCAATAAAACGAGAAGATTTGCCCTTCATTTTGCATACCACTTTGTCCAATTTTTTTGTAATTTCTTCACAAAATGAAAAAAAAAGAAAAAAAAAATCAATGGGTGTAGTACCCCCTTAATGTATCCATAAAATTCACATATTTTGAGAGGTTAGTGCAAGAAGGCTCCATCTGCTATAGCTGCCAGGTGTCATATCTTTAGGGACCGTTCACAAACACTTGTTAGGGGGCCTGATGCAAAAAGAGGGGGCCCTGAAAATGTGTGTCACTCCTGGGGGGCTGAAAAAAAATTACCACAAAATTTCCTGGGAAAATTGAGTTTATATGCTATGGGGTTGACCCATAATTTTCATGTCAAAAAAAAGGGGGCCTGAATATTTTGGAGATCTGTGAAGGGGGGGGGCGAAAAATGTTCGCGATAAAAATGTTTTGCATCAGGCCCCCCCTACAAGTGTTTGTGAACGGTCCCTTAGATCTGTACAATAGAGAAAAGCTGTTTATTTTTCAAAGACCTTGGTACTGGGAAACATTAAAAAAAGTAGTATACATTCAAGTTCTTTATATAGTTTCCACTTTAACATAAATGACCTTGAACCGACTCTCCACTTGTGAGATTTAGTATTTATTTTTACATCCCTTTGGATTTTTGATGTAAAACGGCGCATTAGGCATTAGAATGGGAATTGTTGTATACAATGATCGCGTGCAAGGTTAACCAGAATATAGAAAACTACATTTGCATCATACGGATAAGACATTAAAGTAATGCTATCGGAATTATTTAAAGGTGTGTGTCACTATTAACAACTTCACTACCACCACTATCACCATCAAAATTAGTTTGGTATCAGGTATAATAAGCTCATATTTTTCTCATAACCCCATTGAAATTTTGGGCCTGAAAATCAACATAAAAGGAAAGATCAAAAGAAACAAATCCAGGGTTTCTGAGTTCAAGTGCTGCAACTTAGTGTTGTCATAATGTTTGTCTGGATAAAAAATTCAGGAAATCAAATTCTTATTCCTTACTACATACATTCTAACTTACTCTACACAACAAATTTTTTTTTAAACATAAGAATGAGGAACAAAATCATCACATGCATTAAAGGTCCTTGACCCGATCGACAGCTTCATCCTCCAGTTTTCTTCATCAAAATTGAGAATTTTGTATCAGAAGAAACTCATATTTTCTTCATTATCCCAGTGAAATTTAACACCCGAGATATTTTTCGTTTAAATGGTGTGAGCAAAAACGTAGTTATTTGTGGTAACCACGCCGGATGTATTATGTACTATCCTATGGGGTATTGTAATACAGGGTATTTTGTATCAGATTCCTCATTGCAAAAAGTACACACATTACTTCTTTGGTTAATTTTATGCATAATGGTATTGGTGGTTAAAATTCTATTTAGAATTCTGTACTAAAACCAATGTAATTGGGGTCCAAAATTGGGCCCTTGTTTTCAAGATGCATTAAACAGAAGTAGTTTCTGAATGGAAATGGTTCAAATACTGTGGGTTTTGAATACTCCTAACAATTAATAAGAAACTGAGAATTCAACAAAATAAGAAAAGTAACACTATGTTCTAAATTAAATATTTCCTCACTCGAGCTAATATTTCCTCACTCGAGCTGACCTCCAGCATGATAGCATTGGCAAACTATAATAACCGAAATGTAATTCAAGCTTCGGAACTTTATCAGATGCAATTTTCCGTTGGTCGCCCATTTCTTTTTTAAAGGAACGTTTATTTCTATTGGATCACATTATGCATACATGCTGCCGGGATATTCTGTCTATAATAGGATTTTCGGAGGTTCGGAGAACTTATGAATATAACATTTCGTTTCAAATTAGTACCAGCAAGCGTAGATGTTCTTGAGATCAATTTTCAAATTGCTGAAGAAAATGTTGTCAATTTTTACTCGAATCGTTATTTCACACCACACGTGATTATGTACATTACCTGACGAAAGTTCAATAAATCATAACCGCATTACTGATTATAATTAAAACCTCATCTCGAGAATATTGCAAAGGCCTATGTAGACGTTTATATATTTAAAAAAATTATATTGGAGCGGCTAAAGGGTATTGACCTCGGCCATTGCCCGAAATAGGAACAAATTAAGTAACAAAAGAATTATTGGTCGCACCAGAACCACTGCTCAATATGGATAGTTCATGAGCCCCTCAATTGGAAATGTATTATAGCTTGTTCATTGGCAAATAAATTATAATGCTCTAATTATCATTATAAAGTGTATTAACCGTCTTTTACGCCAATACGCAGTTTGTGTGTACTCCCTAGTTATTATAATGTCAATGCCACAACCTTTAAAATAATCCAATTTGGAAATATTCTATACCTTTAACTTTAGTAGTCTGCGATGCACAGAATAGGTTACGGATTTTCTTTTATGATTGATGAGTTGCAAACGGCGACATGTTTCGCACATAGTACCCTAGATTTTATAATAAAGGTAAACTTGTTCGTTATTCGCCAATATACATTACTAAGCAGCAGGATGTTGATTATGGTGTATCTTGTCTTGGGAAGCCGCATTGTATGTGCTGACCTTTTCTATGCCCAGAACAAATTAACACAGTCAGAGATAGGCTATACAAAATATTTTGCCAATGATCCAACACATGATCAACACGTATAAATCGGCTATTTGGATCATAGTCCATATTTCTATATTGAAAATATATCGTTTTGTAAGTATTACTGACTATCCCTGACATCGACTGCTGGAGTTGGTATGCTATGCACGATTTCCAAATTTGACCGCACACCATGCACCACCACGTTGTGATGTGCGAGTTATACAATTATGTTTGTTTGCATTTAAAACTATTTTATGAGAGATTGGAACCCTCTTTTCTGTAATCAAGTTGATTCAACAACAATTCAGTCAGATTTATTAATATCTTTGGAATTCCAACATGACTCAATGTCATCATGGTATCGCATTATATTATGGAAAAACACTGTGGTTATAATAAGGTGAATGTGACAGAATGAGCTTTGCTTAGAATGAAACATTCCAGTTTTATAAGTTTTTGGTACAAAAGAGAGATATATTCGTGGCAGATTTTATCAATAAAGTTGTTATAGGCCTTTTAATGTGTTTCATATAGTCTATGTGCTTTCAAAGAAAGATACTTGTAAGTCAGTCATTTTGCACAGCCAATAATCCAGCAATATATAACGGAGGAGATTTCGCATAAACGAATGTGCTCATCCTTGCCATTGCAGAAAGGGAATATATTCTTCTATCGATTTGCTGAAGTCTGGTTTATGAAACAACACAGCCTGTCGAAGTAAGTGGAACTATGCGGAAAAGCCTGTTTTCTGAAGAAAGTGAGTGAGTGGTGAAAGCAGCATCGTTTTAAAAATTGTCATCTGTGGAATGATTTCGCAAAGGATATTATAAGTTCAAGTCAACAGTGGACCTCGCTAGACAAGTTTGAATCAAGATATACATCAGTCGTCCGGAACATTGAGTGCAGCAGTTTTGTTAACTTATACAAACAGTGTGTTATGTTGTGCATTCTGAAGGGAATTGGGTAAAAGGCGCTTTTGACTTTGGGTCGTTGTGATCTGTAACAACGTCTTCCCAACCTTTTAAAAGCCAAATTTATCAGCCGGGAAAATCTCACAAAACAATGCAAAATATAAGATAAAACACAAGAACTAACGTAAACCAAAAAGTGGCATCTTTGGTAGCATTGGATCTCAGTCCCTATGTTTTGTATCTGTAGAAAGTATTTAATATGAAAGGTTTAAAAAAGTGGTAAGATCATGGAAATCTCTAGGAAGTTAGGTAATGCCAAATCGTGACATTTTGAGAAAAACTGTGAATCTGTAAAACGCCATTATTGTAAAGTAAAATTCAACCGCACACACTGCTCTTTCAATTATATCCCTTTATGATTTACACTTCAATCGCTGGCGACTAATCAATGGCGGTTCTGACCAATGATACAAGCAGTTCCATTGTCTCCTAAAATACTCAAAAGTTGATTGACTTAATGATAGCGATCATATATTAGTTAAAGCTGCAGGAGTGGCTAGCGCTGGTTTGACGTACAAGAAATACGAGAAAAGGAAAACAAAAGACAAACAAAAGATGATTTATAGGGCGCTAGCCAAACCAACAGATCAGTACATTTTTACAGCATCCGCGCAAGGACGTTTCATTCCCCCATACATTCCATTTTTATTAAATGTACATCAAAGCTATATGCCTAAGGATAAGGAACAACATGCAATAAATGAATTGGTAAAACGCTGTGCTTCTTTTTCATATCGAATATGAATGTACGGCCTGAGGATGACATTATCTACGATGAATTACGTTAGCTGCTGCGTAAACTCGTTCCATATCATTTTTTAAAAATGGGTCAAGTAACATTTTGTGATGTATGTTAACTATCATAAATAAAAACATGTTTTTAACCATGAATCAGGTCAGCGGTTTTTTGTAAGCGCAACCTTGTCGACACAAATTTCTGATCACATTCTAAATAGACGGCATCATCCTGTAGGTTGGTAGATATTTTTACATAGTCGAACAACTGTTTTAAGTTTGAATACCTGAAGGTATACTGATTGTCCAATTTAAATAACTAAAAGCCACAATGAGAGTATAAACTGACCAGAAAATACCAGTTGTAGTCCTATTAATGTATATATGTAGGGCATATGGGATGGCCTAGGGGGAAGTTAGCCCATATTTGCAATACTATCCATGCCTTCCAAGTGAAATAAACCTACTATGATCTGGCTTGTATCGGCTGTTTTCCTGGAAAACGTTGCTTTTCAATGTGGTGGTTTGAGCGATTAAGTTTTTGCGATATGGACCTCTGGTATGATAGGCATACAATTAATTACTTGACGTCAGTTTGTGGACATTCACATGGCGATATTGCTGTTATAGGGTGACATATTTGACTGAAATCAGATTGACTCTTTCATGGAGAGATGTCTTCCATGCAGGATAAACACCACATGTGATACATTTTGTTTAACATTACAGTAAATGTTACACAAATTTCCACAATCAAGGCTAAAAAACAAGGTGATTGTGATGTATTATGAAGCAGCTATTACTTTTTCAATGCCGATAATTACGCCATTTGTGCACTCATTTCAGCACTATGTACTCACGCAGGCGATGTTAATGTGGCGGGAAAACCGAGATAAGTACATTCCCTATTTTGCCTTTCTTGGCAGACGACACGAATTAACAATACAGCGACGTAGATATCAACGTTTTGTATTGACGCCAAATCTTAGCGCAAAGCATCAAATTACAAACTAAGGGTAGTTGCTTAAATTGAAGTTGATATATATGAAGAACATGATACAATACATATTAAATTGAAATTTGATGATGTAGATAATGTAATCCATGGTAATACTCGCACGTGATGTTCTAAGGAACCATTTGGCTGCCTATCACCTCCAGCAATACCATTTTGTTTCTTCTCTTTTATCGATCCCTCGGCAACAAGTGTGCGTGGTTTTGCCAAATCTCTGTCAGAAAAATAAAGTTCTTACGCGAGCTGAATTAGAAAATGTGTGGGCAAAATTAATTTAAACAAAAAGGTAGTCCTTGATATTTTGAATCTGAGTACTTGATGAATCTGAGTACAACGATAGTTTTGCAAGGCTATTGACTAATGGAAAATAAAAACAGCGCGACTGAATTTTCTTACATCTTTTTTGAATGTAAAATAAGAAAAGAAACAAAAATAATCAAAACATTGAAAAAGACAACAATTTTGCAATAAAATAAAAATTTAAAAGCCATGACTGTGGTCTTCTCAGAATTGCTTTTACAAAACTTCACAGGTTGTGGTATTTGAGACGAATATCTGACTTTGGTGATTTTGGTGAAGTCGAAGTGTTTATTATAAAAATTGCCAATATAAGAGGTGACCCAAAATTTGGAAAACTTACATTGATAACATGGTTATAGCTGTGTGTTACAAGTCCAACATAAGATGTGCACCTAGATTTGAAAAACCTGTATGATTGTACATAAGAGGTGCATCAAGATTTGGAAAACCTACAGTGCTAACCTGATTGTACTTGTGTGTTACAAATCCAGCTTAAAAGGTGGACTAAGATTTGGAAAACTTACATTATTATTATGACCATACCTGTGTGTCACAATTCCAACATAAGAGGTACACCAAGATTGAGAAAATCTACATTACTAATATGATTGTACTTGTGTGTGGTCTGAACCCTTAAGGGTGGTCTGAACCCTGGAATTATGGAAACTTTCGGGCCTCATAACTGCTAAATTATTAATCCAAAGAATATAAAAGTAACACACAAGTACAATCATGTTAACAATGTAAGTTTTCCAAATCTTGGTGAACCTTATGTTAGAATTTTAACACGCAAGTGCACTCAGATATTGGTGCACCTCTTGTTTCATCTTTCATGTTGGAAAATTAACACACAAGTTCAATCATGTTGGCAATATAGGGTTTTCCAAATCTTAGTGCACCTTTTAAGGTTGGTCTTAACCCTGGAATTATGGAAACTTTCGGGCTTCATAACTGCTAAATTATTGGTCTAAAGAATATAAAAGTATACATTTTTAGAATGGAAATGACTTGATGAATTCATCTGTGAGGTCTAATTTGGGCCAAAATGCTCATTTTTAGAAAATCACAAAAACAGGTTTTTGGCCCAAATTTTTCGCAACGTAACAAAAAATTGTTTTTTTTTATTAATTTTTAAAAACTAGATAAAAATATCTAGGGACAGTTTTTTCATTTTTTTGAATTTTGACCAACTTCACCAAAAATATTTGAAATTTGGGCGAAAATCAGGTTTTTTTTATGATTTTTTTGAAAATTTTGCATTTTGCATTTTTTTTGGTGCAAATTTCTCAAAGTTGGTCAAAATTCAAAAAAAATAAAAAACGGTCCCTAGATATTTTAATCTAGTTTTAAAAATTAATAAAAAACATTTTGGCCAAACAATTTTTTGTTATGTAGCGCGAAAAATTTGGGCCAAAAAACCTGTTTTTGTGATTTTCTCAAAATTAGCATTTTGGCCCAAATTGACCTCACAGATGAATTTGTCAAGTCATTTCAATTCTAAAAATGTATACTTTTATATTCTTTAGACCAATAATTTGTTTCCATAATTCCAGGGTTAAGACCAACCTTAAAAGGTGCACTAAGATTTGGAAAACCCTATATTGCCAACATGATTGAACTTGTGTGTTAATTTTCCAACATGAAAGATGAAACAAGAGGTGCACCAATATCTGAGTGCACTTGCGTGTTAAAATTCTAACATAAGGTTCACCAAGATTTGGAAAACTTACATTGTTAACATGATTGTACTTGTGTGTTACAATTCCAAGATGAGAGGTGCAATAAGATTTTGAAAACCTACGTTGCTATTATGATCATATTTGTTACAATTCCAGCATAAGAGGTGCACCAAGACTTGAAAAATCCTACATTGCTAACATGATTGTACTTGTGTGTTACAATTCAAACATAAGAGGTGCACCAAAATTTGGAAAACCTACATTGCTAACATGACTGAACTTGAGTATTACAATTCCAACATAAAAGGTGCACCAAAATTTGGAAAACTTACATTGCTAACATGATTGTACTTATGTGTTACAAGTCTAACATAAGAGGCGAACTAAGATTCTGAAAACTTCTATTGCTAACATTATTGTACTTATGTGCTACAAGTCTAACATAAGAGGTCCATCAAGATTGGGAAAAATTACATTACCTTGCCCTCGTGGCATATTTTGAGCTTCGGACCATTTAATTACTTGAAAAAAGCAGAATCCCTCTAATTGTGTTAAAATGGCTATTAAACCAAGATATAAAACATCACATTCGAATAAAAGTAAAAAGAAAAATAAGTTTAATTGGGGAAAGAAATCAAATACCGGTATGCTACAAATATGTGCGGTAAACTGTTTGCATCACGGTGGACACTATTATTAAACAGCTCCAGGTGTTGACAGAACTAAAGAATACACAATACAACCTAAATGTGTTAAAATGGCTATTCAACTAAGATATAACAAAAATCACATTCGATTTGGAAGTTTTAAGTGTGGGAGGAAATCGAATATGCTACAAACATATGCGACGATATTAACTGTTTGCATCACAGTGGACACTATTATTAAACAGCCCCAGGTGTTGACAGAACTAAAGAATTTGCAATACACAGATGTCCAAGTATTTCCAAGTCAAGCCAATAACAGACACGTCTGATGACAATCCGGCCTCTATCCTTTCAAGTATTCACTTCATTCCTAAATAGAGACTGACAAAAGCATGAAAACCTCGAACTAACTTTAAGCCTATATAAAATGGCAAATACAGCAAAAGTCCGGATCGATCTGCTTTTATTTTGGTACAGTTTGGTGAGCACACACACTATGTTAATGAAATTTCCGGATTCATGTTACTTTCGGTAAATAAACAAGCTACGAAAAAGGGGTTTACAACCTTTTCATATTCGAAACATCTCGTGCATACGCAAATTCTTTGATACTGAGTCCCCTTATCATATTGCCAGATCATTAATTTTGTCGCGACTTGATTATTGAAACGCCCTTCCATATGGTTGCAGGGAGGCTGATCTTTGACAGTCTTCAGCGTCGCAAAATCGTGCAGCGATTATTTTATGGAGCTAGTAGATTGGAACTATCTTTGTCGCTTCTTAAGAAACTTCACTGTCAGTAAGACAAGGAATTGATGTCAAAGTGAATGCATACACATACACCATAGTTAATGCCAATGATCCAAATGACTGTATTTCACATTATGTACATGTACGCTCTGGTTTTTAAATCTTAAAAGATCAAACTCAGACAAAACAAACAAAAACTGGGGTGTTCAACTATCTCTATTAAGAGGGAATAATGTTTTCTGTTGCTGGATGGGGTTTGACATGTGATGCGATCAAGCAAAACTAGTCGGATGTTGGGAATATTATTTTGATTTTGATCGACATCAGACTCATTTAGCTTGATCACATCACATATTAGATCATATCGTTCCTAGCTTTTAAATAATATTGAATGTACGCTCATATTATTTTTTCAACACTAGTATTGTATTACATTACCATTCAAGGAAAGGTTCATGACCCTAGTTTTAAGCCTTCTACCCATGTGTCGTTACTCACATGTTAGGAAGCCCTGATACATGGACCGTTACATAACCAGTAGACTTCGATTGTATATATAAATGCGCATTTATAAATGCGCACGTGACCAGATGGCCAGCGCCATATTTGCATTACATAACTGTCAATCACTGAAATGGTGACCATTGAAGGAGTGGCTACAGTTGTGACCTTGTTTCGTGGCTAGCACTGGCAAGGAACATTGGCTGGAGGTTCGATGCTATAAATTTGCAAGGATAAATCATGGATATCAAAGGATCATGATTATTGCACAGCACCCCCATGTACAAACATAACTAATGTTTATTTATTTATTTATATTTATTTATTTATTTATTTATTTATTTATTTATTTATTTATTTATTTATTTATTTATTTATTTATTTATTTATTTATTTATTTATTTATTTATGCGACGAAAAACGAAAACCCTGTTCTATTTTGAACAAATTGGGAAACAAATTTTTCCTGTACAAATGAATGCCGACCCCAAATTTCGGAAATTTCAGGACAATTTTTTTTGTATTTTCTCAAATTGAAATTTATTTACAGATTTTTGTGATTTTTTGGGTTATAAATACCAACCGACCGACCGACCCTACTTGAAAGGTCCGTTCGCCCATAGATCAGGGTTTCTCTCTTTCTCGCCTTACTTATAATTTTATAAATATTATTTGTCCCCCCTTCCCCAAAACCACCCCACCCCTTTTACACTCATAAATTAATTGTTTTTTGCTAACTTTCCCTTTCCGTGTAAAGTAAAACTTTATAAGCCGGTTGAATCAAACTGAACAAAATTGACGTATACAATTACAATATACCATGACAATAATGTGTATGACGAGATCTAACTTACTAGCTGAATAAAACTCAAACCATGCATCAAATACGTGATTGTACGTCATATTGTCATATAACGTATGAGCGTGATGTATAGTATACGAGTCTTCCAGCCGGGATGATTAGATCATGTACAGTCATCTACGTGTTTATACTCTAAATTGTACGTCAAAGGGTGACAAAGGGCGTACAGATTACCGATTTAGCATGGGGGACACAAAAAGGTGCTTAAAAACACATTTTGAATTTGTTTTTTGTCCATTTGCGAGCGAATGAGTAAATTAGAATTGAGGAGGTCGGGCGGGGACATCTAGCCTATTAGTTTGAGAGGGTCATTATACCGAAAAGGGCGTAAGTTATAGTTTCCTCAATTTACGTTATAATTAGAGTTAAAATTAGGGTCAGAGTTATGTTCATTGGCGGCGCTACGGGGGGGATACTTATCTTGACTCCCAAATAAATAAATCCATGACCCCTTCCTTCCGAAGAAAATGACAGCCCCCTAAGTTCCCTACGTGCAAACATTATCAAATAACATCATCGGCAGCTACCCAGTTCTGACCTTAATGCCAGTAAGAATCACATTTCGTCATCAATATGGCCAATTGCCACGCCCATTTAGCACGGAAATAATGAAATATAACTTTTTAAATCAGCTATATCTAGCTTTTCCGTCATAATTTTTTTTCCGTGATGGAAAATCCAAATAAAGAGTTTATGTTTCGGGTCAAATTATTTTGCCCTTTGCAATCAATGCCACTATTTTGCAAAACCAATTTTCCTTGTAACCTGTCATTTTCGCCTACCCAGTTCTGACCTTAATGCCAGTAAGAATCACATTTCGTCATCAATATGGCCAATTGCCACGCCCATTTAGCACGGAAATAATGAAATATAACTTTTAAATCAGCTATATCTAGCTTTTCCGTCATAGTTTTTTTTTCCGTGATGGAAAATCCAAATAAAGAGTTTATGTTTCGGGTCAAATTATTTTGCCCTTTGCAATCAATGCCACTATTTTGCAAAACCAATTTTCCTTGTAACCTGTCATTTTCGCCTATACTTTTGCGTGTGGAATTTGTGCACATCCGGGTACCTTACATCGTTGAACACGGTATGGCGACTTGTAGATGTCACGTGCGCATTTATAAATGCGCATTTATATATACAACCGAAGTCTACTGATAACATCAGTCCTTAATTGATCCGGATCAAAACGCCTAAGACGGATCTAGATTGCAATGTTTTGTGTGAATAGTGCTTCTTTCATGCATGTACAATATTGAGTAAAAGAGGCTGACAGTGTGACGGCTACATTATAAAGAGTTACAATCAGTCAGACTACAAGCGGCTTTAGTATAGTCATGACTGTTGCGTATTAGGTAGCTGTACCTACATAGCCATAGGCTTAATTCTCACTGTGATATTTATATCCTTGGAAAACATGATTTCACGGCGCTAGATGTAACGGACAAACTTTTAACATAGCATGATGTTGAATATTTATGTAAAAGTTGTGAGTGGATAGAGGCAATCAAGGTTACGAGTATGTAGTTTCTATCTTAAAGCATAACGAACATAAATAGGTACTTTATAAAATAACATTCACAAAGAACCGTACTTACGAGTATGTAGTCTCTATCTTAAGGGATCCAAAATGAGCGTTTATTGTGTTTCGACAGTATTTTTTGTGGGACATGAGAGCACCTCAGACCTATCGAATTGCATTCTGAATACGAAGCATGTCTTTCTGATATCAAATAATTTTCATTTTTAAAAAATCACAATATAATACAAATTTTATGACAAATTATAAAAATTTGATATTTTCAAATTTTTGATATATAACAGTCCTCGAAGTAAATTATATAAATCTAATGATATATTCTTAAAGTGTATGTAGCAGGAGGAAAAGCCGACGGTCAATTAAAATTTTGACCTTTCATATTGAAGATATGGATTTTTTTCCCAAAAAGACCTATTTTTTTTGGTGTTTTGGGAAAAAAATCCATATCTTCAATACGAAAGGTCAAAATTTTCAATTGATCGTCGGCTTTTCATCCCACCTACATACACTTTAAGTATAAATCATCAGATTTATAAAGTTTACTTCAAGTACTGTTAAATATCAAAATATCAATTTTAATGATTTACCATAAAATGTGTATTAAATTGCGAATTTCAAAAAATCAAAATTATTTGATATCAGAATGACATTCTTCGTATTCAGAATGCAATTCGATATGTCTGATGTGCTCTTATGTCCCAAAATAAATACTGTCCAAACGTTCATACCCCAGCCCTTAAAGCAAACCGAACAGAAATATGTACCATTGACATTATGACGTTCACAAATAACTGCACTTACCCTTTTGATTTTTTTCTATACTGGCATTATAGGATTTGAAATTTGTTGTTGTTGGGCGGTACGAAAGGTCCTTAGGAACAGAAATTCGTCAGTTTGAGAACTGGCTGAACGTTTTCTGACTAATATGTTTCAATTTCCTTCTGAATTCATTATCTGACTGTCATATTTGTCATAAGCTAAAAAAGAAGGTTCAGTAAAATTAAATTTTGAGCCTTACAACAAATACTGGCAAGAAGCAATAGAATGTGTCAGAGATGATCTTTTCCCAAATAACGAATGAAGTTGTTGATTGTCTTATAGATGTTTTATTGATTTCGCGCAACCAAGTCTAGGGAGGGAGGTTTTATCTAGTATCGGACCCGTCATAAGTGTATTTCCCGTAGAAACGTACTTTTGATCTGATTTTGGCGATCAAGATTAGTCTAGATCCACAAGATTTGTATGAATATCCTTTTTACCGATTATTGGGAATGGAGACGCACAGAGTGGACCTGCTTCTTAATAGAAATTGGAGATGACATGAATGATTAGGTCAATTGTTTACTTGTAGCCTTCACGTGAAAGAAGCGTGTTGCTTGTTTTTGTGTTTTGTGGTAGCAACACCCAGTCAAAACTAATATATCAGATAAACTAACAACAGATAAACGTCAATAAGTTTCGTGCCGGTTGTTTCTTTTACAATACCAATTTCCTACTCTATGGCAAAATATGGCGAAATCTGTTTAGAATGTCATGTTTCTTCTTTGGAGTGCAAATCCAGGTGTTGTATTGTTCCTAAAGAATACCCACACCATATATGTCCGCAGTAAAGCTTTGGAATATCCAATATCAAAGTTCCGATTAAAAACCACAAGTGCATTTCTGTCATCATAATTTAGAAGTATAGTTTTAATTACACTTCTCAAATCTCAAAAAATGAAACAATCAGAATCTGACATGCCTGATTTGCGTCTTTTTGTCTTTGTTCTCATGGCGCTGACCGAAGTGTTTCTCAGTGTCATGGGACCTCAGTACTCGGTGGTGCAAGTGTTGTCAGAACATTACTAAATGAAACGACATTCATACGATTTATAGTGTTAATGCTGTTTTCGAAAAATGCGAAAAATTCTAAGAAATAAGTCTGGTTCTTATATTTTTGAGTAATAATAAATAATAATAATAATTAACAACATTTTTAAAGCGCAAAATACAAAGGTTTCTAAGCGCTAGCAACAACTTACACTACAACTTGCACTACTACAAAATGACATGAACATGAAGGGTATCTTCGATAATAATAGTTCGTGAGATATAGGCAAAAAGGTAAAATGTCAAATGTTGGGTTTTCAAAAATTGAAAAATACTCCAGATTTAAGGCTGCTTTTCCCTACTAGGATTTCTTTAACTTTTAGTGGTGACAAAAACTCAATGTTGTAATTACTTCCAAGATGAGAGAGAAAAAAATTGCCCGATTTCCTGTATGACAGCACCATATCTGTGACTAATTTCGTTTAGGATGTTAAACATTGCATGAACTCAAAACCTTCCATACCTTGTGAGCATGGTGAGAGACTAATTGAGGTAATTGGATATGGTTATATAGAACATCTTACTCTTATTTAATCATTAAAACTAGATCAACAGCTTCCTTCTGAAAGCGGCATTATGTAATGTTAAGAAAAGCATTATTGTACTTCTAATTGAATGTCTGACGTAGGATTTGCCCTATATTAATCCGGAACATACGACGCTTTTCACATTTGCGAGTAGTCTTGGAAGTGTGTCGTGTGGAGAGAAAAGCACAATCCCCGTGAATGCCGCCGGTTAAATAAAGGAGGGAAAATTCAATATATTCCCAATATGCTTTGCGATTTTGCATGAAAATATCAAAGAGTAATCGATTTAACAAAAGCATGTATAATTGATCAGCATCGGGTGTTGAACGCGATCACTCTTGTTCCGGCAGTTAACAGTCGCCAAGTATAAGAAGAAAAGTTTAAGATTTTTAAACAATTAATGTTCAAAGGCGTGATTTTGCGCTTAATCTGCAAAGTTTAACGTATGTTAAAAGACTGTTAAACTCGAGCGTATAAAGGTGGTTATTTTTTGTTACGTTAAAAGGCGTTAAACTGTGTAATGTTTAGTGGAATTGTATTTTACATGTTTAACGATACATCTCGCGCCACGGAATTTTAACCAATTATTGTTTAAAATGACAAAAGCAAATGGCGGCCACGAGTGAATGCTGGTCGTGCTGCTTATGGTATCCTAAAACTTCGTTCAAATAGGTAGGTTTGAGTCAATCAGGTTGCACCAAACTCGAGATTCGTTTGATAAGTTATGCATAGACATCATTGAGACATAAAGGATGGATATTGATGCGTTCATTTGCTAGATTTAACAACGTCATTGGGATTGACATTCTAGCGATACTGTACTGTACTGTTCTACATGCACGGTACATGTATATCACCAATGTGTGTACCGCGATGTTCAGTTTTGGGCATACGCACAATAGCTTACAATGTAGACGAAATGCATTGAAGTATCGGTATGCTGGATACCGTATCGAGTGTGTGAATTTATTAGCGTTGATGTATTGTATTTTAGCATTGTATCGTAATGCATGCGAGAGAGAAAGGCTTACTATATTTTAATTTTTTACTCGGATACATTGCCCGGATACATAGCGGGTTGAACTGATAAAAAAAAAACTTTATGCATGAAATTGTATTTTTGAACGAATCTCACAGTTGACCAAGATCTGATGACTTCATATCTATCATGAATTATGTTTCAGTATAAAATTAAAAAAAAAAGAAAGAAAGAAAGTCCCAATCATAATTAAATCCAATACAAACATTGATTAAGCAGTTGTATTTCTTAAACAATCCTTAGATAAAATAGAACATATAAATCATTATCTGTTTAGAGTTATTAAGCAAATATTGATTAAAAGACCTTAAACAACCTAGTTGGTTAAGCACTTAAACTTGAAGCTGGTTAAAGTGCTATATGCATTTATTGGTTAAAAGTTTTAACCAACTATTGATTTGAGCCTTAAACAACAAGAAAATTAAGGGCCCTTAACCAATATTTCGACGAGAGGACCACGTAACTAACACAAGTTTAAGATTGATTAAGATTGTTTAAGACTTTTTTAATTGGCGAAATAAGAGTGATATATGGTAACAATATAGTGTTGTCTTTTCTAGTCTGGAGTGCTTATAATCCAAAATTTCATTGATTAAAAAATAAAATGTCTGACGGTTTCACTCAAACCATTCCTCCGTTCGACACGTATTGTGGGCGAGGTAAATGAATTCTTTCAATAAAGCCGTTAAAACGGAGAAGACATTAGAAAAGAGGACGTGAAGTATTTATCCTCTCGATTTAGGTTTGTAACTTCAATTGCACACTCATCTTACATAATGAACCGGTTGCCCATGAATTCTAATGCAGGCATCGTTTTCCGTGGCGCTAAATTTAATTTCCTTTCATATATTGATTTTTAGACAAAGGAAAGTAAAAATAAATGTGTTTTCATGGTAGTTCTGGTAGTTTCTGGTACTTTTGCATCAGTGGTTTATTACATAGCCTCGAGTACAGTGTTAAAAGCACTCATTTTAGTGATATATTTCTATCTCGCGCTTAGCAATACTTAACACAGAAAAAACTTTACTGGCTGTTTCAGACAAAATCCAATAACATATACGTTATCATGTCAATTATATGAAAAAAACACACTTAAATTATTGGTTTAACTGTTCTTGAAATAAGCCTTGAAACATGAAATGTCTTGGGCTTGGACATATTTCCTATGGTCGAGACTCTGACTGTGTGCAGAGAATGACATTTACGGAGGTTGAACATGTTGAAAGAGTGTTTCAAATGTAGGTAAGTGTGTTTACATTTCAATGTTAGCTATTCATGTTATTTAGTAGTAATTGGATCCTTTGTGTGAGTGATATTCTACAAGGTATCCAGTGCCTCGTATATATATCTAACTGTGATAATGAAACCGAATAGCTACTACTGCTAGGCATGAAGAGAGCTGTAGGGCATACTTCTTTAAATGTAATATAGTTATAGTAAGAGATATGTGGTTGAAATTTGTCGAGTGGCTCCTGGACATCCCTGGGAACACAAACAAGATTTCAGCATGTTCATTAATGCTTTTAGGTGATACAGGTATCAAATGATTAGATCTTGTGCAAACCAATTCATACATTTTGTTTTCCGTGGTGGGCAAGGTTCTAAAACGTTTTGAGGGACAAAAGTAATAGATCTTCCTTTTCTGGCAATAATGATTCAAAATCTAAAAATAAGTAAAATAAAAGAAACCATAGGCTCTATAAATTATGTAAGATTGAGTGGTTTATTTGTGTCAAACATTAAACGCAAGGGTTTTAAGCTGTGTTTATCCAGGGAATCAGGGCGACGAGAAATTGTGTCATAGGCAGCAAATTGACTCTGTGCATATACGGGTTGGTTAATTGCCCAAACTGGATAAGCGTAAAAAGAGGCGATGCATCCTTTTATCCAGTGATACCTCGTTACCGGCGATTGCAGCTAGTCTTTAATAGCTCGTCTCCTTTTCAACATTCCATAAGACCATTACAAGTCTAGACGCATTGGATTGATACTTAGCCCGTAATTCGTTTTTGATCTGGCCTTTTCATGGACTACCGTTTACTTCCCACACTCCGTATGAAGTCTTTCTGCATGATAGTGCTTGGACTTTTCGGGCCAATCAATAAGTAGAGAAAGCAGGTCCAAGTCACAGATAGACCTGATCCTGCTTGACTACGCCAAAGCCTTCGATAAGGTCTCCCATCGCCATCTACTCCTGAAGGCCGAATACTACGGTATACGGGGGACCCTGTTAGAGTGGACAAGAGACTTCCTGAGTGAACGCACACAACAAGTCCTGCTTGAAGGCCAGACAAGTTCAACGTCCAAAGTAACATCCGGTGTGCCTCAGGGCAGTGTGCTCGGGCCTCTGCTGTTTTTGATATTTATTAATGACATGCCAGAGTGTGCTACCAGGTCTACTACCAGACTCTTTGCCGACGATAGTGTTTTGTACAAGCGCATCTCAACATCCACTGACAGCAAACATCTTCAGGAGGATCTTGACTCCTTAGTCAAGTGGGAAACCCGCTGGTTGATGCAGTTTAATGCTTCTAAGTGTCAGGTGTTGAGAATCACCAATAAGCGGAAACCAGTCCTGGCTTCATACACCATCCATGGCCACGAGTTGGAGCTTGTTGACTCTGCGAAGTATCTTGGAGTCCACCTTGACTCGAAGCTGAACTTCAACATGCATGTTGACACTGTGGCAAAGAAAGCCAATTCCATCAGAGCCTTCCTTAGCAGAAACATCGGCCACTGTGGACACAAGATCAAAGAGACCAGCTACAAAACCTTCATTCGCCCAATAGTTGAGTATGCCGCCACATCCTGGGACCCTCATACTCAACGCAACATCAGAAAGATTGAGCAGGTTCAGCGAAGTTGTGCTAGGTTTGTCACAGGTGACTATGATCGCTCCAGCAGTGTGTCAGCCATGGTTCAAGATCTCCAATGGCCCACCTTGGCTACCAGACGTCTCCAAAGCAGACTGGAGATGATGTATCGCATACGGTTTGACCTCATCGACATCAGGTGGTCCCAGTACATGACTCCACTAGCTTCAATCACCAGAGGCCATGGTTCCCGCTTTCAATATCCGCGGTGTAGTTCGACAGCCTACTTAAACTCATATTTTCCACGCACCATCCGTGACTGGAACAGCCTGTCAACCGACCCAGCTGCATCCTGTTCCCTCAACGCCTTCAAGACTGCGTTGAGGGCCTGCTGGCAGTAATCATCTTGCTACCAGTTTTTACTCGCACCTGTTTATTTTGCGCACAATTTGTTTTGTTTATGTCATGCTTGTACCACGCATGACCACCCTCGCAGTGCGTTTGATACTCATCCATATGAGGACTGCACAACCATGGAAGAAGAAGAAGTCTATTGGACATTATTGATTTGTTACACTTTCATTGTCTGCTCTACATAGCCCAGTTTGAGATAGGGACGCTTGTAAGTGATTGGATCCTTTATACAATCCACGGATCATCTTCCTTTGTTTATATCAATTGATTGCTGAGAGTGGAATGAATGATGGTTGTGTTGTAATGCCGTTACGTCCAAAATTGCTCGGAGGAGATGAGAGAGCCATGCCAATATTTAAATTTTTGTACTATGACGTAACCCCGGGGACGTAACTTTAACGTCATTCAAGAGATACCTGAACGATCATATCAGTCACGTGTGTGATCTCAACGAGTACACAAAAGAAGCTAATCTTCTAATTAAATGATTGCCACACCGTGTCACCAGGCTAACGCGATAATATCAGATCGAATATTGGTATATTTGTGACTTGTATTCGTAGAGCAAGTGCAATCCATGTAAAGCAATAGATTTGTATACCGAAGGCTTGTTGTTTACCTTCTTCAAAGCGTGATTGCGCTGGCCTCTTCTATAACACTATATCACTTAGTTAGAGAAAGAAATCAACAATTCAAACAGTTTTGCATGGTTAAGTAGTTGTCATAGGAACTTGTTGTGACATTTTCATGGACTATTACAAGTATGCCAGTACCAGGCAGTTTGTTGATTGGGTACTCTACCGACACAGAGGGTTGACCTGACCGAGTAGGAAGTGGTGTACAAAATAATTAGAAAAAGATTACAAATGGAGTAACGCTGGTGTGGCCCCATCAGCATGATCAGCCGATTATTTCGGAATAATCGTGCTATGTACACGAGCCCTAAAATTTAAATTTCTGTCATGTCTGAGACTATTTCGATTAGGATATAAACTATATATTACATGAACTCAAAACCTTCCATACTTTGTGAGACACTAATTGAGGTAATTGGATATGGTTAACATCTTACTTTTACTTAATCATTAAAAATAGATTAACGGCTTCCTTCTGAAAGCGGCATTACATAATGTTAAGAAAAGTATTATTGTGCTTCTAAATTGAATGGCTGACGTAGGAATTGCCCTATATTAATGCGGAACATACGACGCTTTTCACATTTGCGAGTAGTCTTGGAAGTGTGTCGTGTGGAGAGAGAAGCACAATCCCCGTGAACTAGCAGACGACATATTCAAAGAATGCCGCCGGTTAAATAAAGGAGGGAAAATTCAATATGTTCCCAATATGCTTTGCGACACTAATTTTGGATAAAAATATCAAAAACTAATCGATTTTGTTGCCTATATCTCACGAACCATTCCTCCGTTCGACACGTATTGTGGGCGAGGTAAATGAATTCTTGCAATAAAGCTGTTAAAACGGAGAAGACATTAGAAAAGAGGACGTGAAGTATTTATCCTCTCGATTTAGGTTTGTAACTTCAATTGCACACTCATCTTACATAATGAACCGGTTGCCCATGAATTCTAATGCAGGCATCGTTTTCCGTGGCGCTAAATTTAATTTCTTTTCATATATTGATTTTTAGACAAAAGAAAGTAAAAATAAATGTGTTTTTATGGTATTTCTGGTAGTTTCTGGTACTTTTGCATCAGTGGTTTATTACATAGCCTCAAGTACAATGTTAAAAGCACTCATTTTAGTGATATATTTCCATCTCGCGCTTAGCAATACTTAACACAGAAAAAACTTTACTGTCTGTTTCAGACAAAACCCAATAACATAATCAGTATAGTATGTACTTGCTCAACACTCTCCACAGTAGCCATGTTAACCGAAAGAGTATATTTTTACAATCATCTCAAAAGGTACTGATACGTTTTCATGTCAATTATAAAAAAAAAAAAACACTTAAATTATTGGTTTAACTGTTCTTGAAATAAGCCTTAATTAAGAAAACTTACGTTGCTATCATGAATATACCTGTGTGTTGCAATTCCAACATAAGAGGTGCACCCAGATTGGGAAACCTACATTGCTAACACGGTTGTACGTGTGTGTTACAAGTCCAACAAAAAATGGTCCACCCACATTTTGAGAACCTTTTCAACATAAGAGGTGCACCTGGATTTTGAAAACCACTTTGCTATTATGATCATACCTGTGTAAGACGGATCTAGATTGCAATGTTTTGTGTGAATAGTGCTTCTTTCATGCATGCATGTACAATATTGATATAAAATTGGATGGATTGAGCATGATACACAAAGATATTGGTCGAGCTGTGAGTTTTAAAAGATATCGTGCGAGGCGATAGCCGAGCACGATATCTTTTAAACTCACAGCGAGACCAATATCTTTGTGTATCGTGCGAAAGGATCCATTCAATTTTATCATTATTATGCTTTGAGAATCTGTTTTTTGGTGAAAAATGTGATTTTTGGTGAAAAATGTGATTTTTGGTGAAAAATGTGATTTTTGTGATTTTTGGTGAAAAATGTGATTTTTGGTGAAAAAATGTAATTTTTGGTGAAAAATGTGATTTTTGGTAAAAAATGTGATTTTTGGTAAAAAATTTGATTTTTGGTAAAAAATGTGATTTTTGGTAAAAAATGTGATTTTTGGTAAAAAATGTGATTTTTGGTAAAAAATGTGATTTTTGGTAAAAATGAGATTTTTGTGAAAAATGTGTCGCTAAACGGTGTTACGATATATCTATACACTACATGATATGTATGGTGATCGTGGACTGCAAGCTGATGCAGAGACGTCCGTGTTCAGGTGAAATTGGTCGCCAATATCCAGAATAATTGGTTTTTAAAAATGTGTACAAAGTATAGGATGGAAGATTCTCAAAGCATAATAATGAGTAAAAGAGGCTGACAGGGTGACGGCTACATTATAAAGAGTTAAAATCAGTCAGAATACAAGCGGCTTTAGTATAGTCATGACTGTTGCGTATTAGGTAGCTGTACCTACATAGCCATAGGCTTAATTCTCACTGTGATATTTATATCCTTGGAAAACATGATTTCACGGCGCTAGATGTAACGGACAAACGTTGAACATAGCATGATGTTGAATATTTATGTAAAAGGTTGTGAGTGGATAGAGGCAATCAAGGTTACGAGTATGTAGTTTCTATCTTAAAGCAAAACGAACATAAAAATAGGTACTATATAAAATAACGTTCCCAAAGAACCGTACTTATGAGTATGTAGTCTCTATCTTAAAGCAAACCGAACAGAAATAGGTACCATTAAAATTATGACGTTCACAAAGAACCGCACTTACCCTTTTGATATTTTTTCTATACTGGCATTATAGGATTTGAAATTCGTTGTTGTTGGGTGGTACGAAAGGTCCTTAGTAACAGAAATTCGTCAGTTTGAGAACTGGCTGAACGTTTTCTGACTAATATGTTTCAATTTCCTTCTGAATTCATTTTCTGACTGTCATATTTGTTTCCCCAAAGCTAAAAAAGAAGGTTCAGTGAAATTAAATGTTGAGCCTTACAACAAATACTGGCAAGAAGCAATAGAATGTGTCAGAGATGATCTTTTCCCAAATAACGAATGAAGTTGTTGATTGTCTTATAGATGTTTTATTGATTTCGCGCAACCAAGTCTAGGGAGGAGGTTTTATCTAGTATCGGACCCGTCATAAGTGTATTTCCCGTAGAAACGTACTTTTGATCTGATTTTGGCGATCAAGATTAGTCTAGATCCACAAGATTTGTATGAATATCCCTATTACCGATTATTGGGAATGGAGTCGCACAGAGTGGACCTGCTTCTTAACAGAAATTGGAGATGACATGAATGATTAGGTCAATTGTTTACTTGTAGGCTTCACGTGTTGCTTGTTTTTGTGTTTTGTGGTAGCAACACCCAGTCAAAACTAATATATCAGATAAACTAACAACAGATAAACGTCAATAAGTTTCGTGCCGTTTGTTTCTTTCACAATACCAATTTCCTACTCTATGGCAACATATGGCGAAATTTGTTTAGAGTGTCATGTTTCTTCTTTGGAGTGCAAATCCAGGTGTTGTATTGTTCCTAAAGAATACCCACACCATATATGGTATATATACGTCCTTTGGAGTATCCAATATCAAAGTTCTGATTAAAAACCAAAGTGCATTTCTGTAATAATTTAGAAGTATAGTTTAATTACACTTCTCAAATCTCAAAAAATGAAAGAATCAGAATCTGACATGCCTGATCTGCGTCTTCTTTTCTTTGTTCTCATGGTGCTGATCAAAGTGTTTCTCAGTGTCATGGAACCTCAGTACGAGTATGTAGTCTCTATCTTAAAGCAAACCGAACAGAAATAGGTACCATTAAAAATTATGACGTTCACAAAGAAAACACTTACCTTTTGATTTTTTTCTAAACTGGCATTATAGGATTTGAAATTCGTTGTTGTTGGGTGGTACAAAAGGTCCTTAGGAACAGAAATTCGACAGTTTGAGAACTGGCTGAACGTTCTTACTAATATGTTTCAATTTCCTTCTGAATTCATTTTCTGACTGTCATATTTGTTTCCCCAAAGCTAAAAAAGAAGGTTAAGTTAAATTAAATTTTTAGCAAGAAGCAATAGAATGTGTCAGAGATGATCTTTTCCCAAATAACGAATGAAGTTGATGATGGTCTTATAGATGTTTTATTGATTTCGCGCAACCAAGTCCAGGGAGGGAGGTTGTGTCTAGTATCGGACGCGTCATAAGTGTATTTCCCATAGAAACGTACTTTTGATTTTGGCGATCAAGATTAGTCTAGATCCACAAGATTTGTATGAATATCCTTAAGTTATTACCGATTATTGGGAATGGAGACGCACAGAGTGGACCTGCTTCTTAATAGAAATTGGAGATGACATGAATGATTAGGTCAATTGTTTACTTGTAGCCTTCACGTGAAAGCAGCGTGTTGCTTGTTTTTGTGTTTTGTGGTAGCAACACCCAGTCAAAACTAATGTATCAGATAAACTAACAACAGATAAATGTCAATAAGTTTCGTGCCGGTTGTTTCTTTCACAATACCAATTTCAAAGTGTTTCTCAGTGTCATGGAACCTCAGTACTCGGTAGTGCAAGTGTTGTCAGAACAATTACTAAACGACACTCATCCGATTTATAGTGTTAATGCTGTTTTCGGAAATGCGAGTTCTATATTTCTGAGTAGGGTATCTTCGATAATAATCTGATAATAGTATGTGAGATATAGACAAAAAGGTAAAATGTCAAATGTTGGGTTTTCAAAAATTGAAAAATACTCCAGATTTAAGGCTGCTTTTCCCTACTAGGATTTCTGTAACTTTTAGTGGTGACAAAAACTCAATGTTGTAATTACTTCCAAGAAGAGGGAGACAAAAATTGCCCGATTTCCTGGACTATTACAAGTATGACAGCATCAGGCAATTTGTTGATTGTGTACTCTACCGACAGCCGATTATTTCGGAATAGTCGTGCTTTGTACATGAGACCTAAAATTTACATTTCTGCCATATCTGTGACTATTTCGTTTAGGATGTTAAACATTGCATGAACTCAAAACCTTCCATACCTTGTGAGCATGGTGAGAGACTAATTGAGGAATTGGATAGTTATATAGAACATCTTACTCTTATTTAATCATTAAATCTAGATCAACGGCTTCCTTCTGAAAGCGGCATTATGTAATGTTAAGAAAAGCATTATTGTACTTCTAATTGAATGGCTGACGTAGGATTTGCCCTATATTAATCCGGAACATACGACGTTTTTTACATTTGCGAGTAGTCTTGGAAGTGTGTCGTGTGGAGAGAAAAGCACAATCCCCGCGAACTAGCAGTCGACATATTCAAAGAATGCCGCCGGCTAAATAAAGGAGGGAAAATTCAATATATTCCCAATATGCTTTGCGATTTTGCATGAAAATATCAAAGAGTAATCGATTTAACAAAATCATGTAATTGATCAGCATCGGGTGTTGAACGCGATGATAACAATATAGTGTTGTCTTTCCTAGTCTGGAGTGCTTATAATCCAAAACTTAATTGATTAAAAAATAAAATGATGTCTGACGGTTTCACTCAAACCATTCCTCCGATCGACACGTATTGTGGGCGAGGTAAATGAATTCTTTCAATAAAGCCGTTAAAACGGAGAAGACATTAGAAAAGAGGACGTGAAGTATTTATCCTCTCGATTTAGGTTTGTAACTTCAATTGCACACTCATCTTACATAATGAACCGGTTGCCCATGAATTCTAATGCAGGCATCGTTTTCCGTGGCGCTAAATTTAATTTCCTTTCATATATTGACATATTTAGACAAAAGAAAGTAAAAATAAATGTGTTTTCATGGTAGTTCTGGTAGTTTCGGGTACTTTTGCATCAGTGGTTTATTACATAGCCTCAAGTACAATGTTAAAAGCACTCATTTTAGTGATATATTTCTATCTCGCGCTTAGCAATACTTAACACAGAAAAAACTTTTCTGGCTGTTTCAGACAAAATCCAATAACATAATCAACACTCTGCACAGTAGCCATGTTAACCGAAAAAGTATATTGTTACAATTATCTCAAAAGGTATTGATACGTTTTCATGTCAATTATAATGAAAAAAAAAAAAAACACTTAAATTATTGGTTTAACTGTTCTTGAAACATGAAATGTCTTGGGCTTGGACAGGTTTCGCATGGTTAAGACTGTGACTGTGTGCAGAGAATGACATTTACGGGGGTTGAACATGCTGAAAGAGTGTTTCAAATGTAGGTAAGTGTGTTTACATTTCAATGTTAGCTATTCATGTTATGTAGAAGTAATTGGATCCTTTGTGTGAGTGATATTCTACAAGGTATCCAGTGCCTCGTATATCTAACTGTGATAATGAAACCGAATAGTTACTACTGCTAGGCATGAAGAGAGCTGTAGGGCATACTTCTTTAAATGTAATATAGTTATAGTAAAAGATAATGTGGTTGAAGAATTTGTTGAGTGGCTCCTGGACATCCCTGGGAACACAAACAAGATTTCAGCATGTTCATTAATGCTTTTAGGTTATACGAGTATTATAGGTATCAAATGATTAAATCTTGTGCAAACCAATTCATATATTTTGTTTTCCGTGGTGGGCAAGGTTCTAAAACGTTTTGTAGGAAACAAGTAATAAATTTTCCTTTTCTGGCAATAATGATTTAAAACCTAAAAAAATATATATAAATAAAAGAAACCATACTATAAATAATGTAAGCTTAAGTGTTTTATTTGTGTCAAACATTTACAAGGAGTTTAAGCTGTATTAACAGGGGAATCGAAGGCGACGAAAAATTGCGCTATAGCCAGCAAATTGGATCTGTGCATATCAGATTGGTAAATTGCCAAAACTGGATAAGCGTAAAAAGATGCGACCCATTTTTTAGTCCAGGTATATCTCATTACCGGCGATGGCAGTCCAGCCCATTGTCCCCAAGTTGTCAACATTACATAAGGCCATTAAAAGCCCAGCCGAATTGGATTGATGCTTAGCCCATATTTCTCTTTAATCTGACTTTTTTATGGACTACCCTTTACATCCCACATCCCGTGCACTATTTAAACCGTACGAGTTCTTCCTGCATAGTGCTCGGTCTGCTCGGGCCAATCAATAAGTAGAGAAAGCACGTCAAAGTCTATTGGACATTATTGATTTTGTCTGCGCTATATAGCCCAGTTGATGACAGCGACGCTTGAAAGAGATTGGACGCTTTATACAATCCACGGATCATCTTCCTTTGGTCTTATACAGGGTGTTCCCAAAAAAAGAGGCCCTTCATTACGCCCTTTTTTCTCCTATTCATAAAAGTTGATCAAGTATATGTTGGTATGTAAAGAAGTCTTTACCCGTTAGCTTTAATAAACCGAAACAAATATTTCAATCAGCTCATAACTTTTGAAGATATGCCCTTTTAAAGAAATGTATCCGTTTTTCACTCTGTCCACGGAAGAGGTTTGGCTACTTCTAAAGATTGTAAAGTGCATATACCATGCATGAATATAAAACATTACTCGATGATAACTTTATAAAATAACAACTTTATTTTAGGGAATGGACTTTACCGGTGGGCTTATGGGTTATGGATTTTGTTAATGTGGGATGGGACTTCTTTTGCTATACTTGCAATTTATGTTTTTCTCGGTTATTTTATGCCTTCTTGTTTTATTATGTTTCTTACTTTATTGTTTCTTGCTTTCTTTTTATTGACAACATAAGTCATTTCTCTTTTTGGAATAAAAGGTAGCCCTGAAAAGGGGTGTTTAGTTTGTCTTTGGCTCTTTTGAAGTGAGTTTACTGTGCTGCTCTGCCCTCTACCTGGTTGCCTCCTTGACGAATACAGGTTTCAGCCCTAGTCCTCATTGCATCAATTGCGTTGCGTACCAACCTTGTGCGCCGGATACTTGCGAATATAGCAGTAATACGTTTGCAAAGATCTTGGATTTTGCCACAAATGAAGAAATCAAGTGGTGTGAGGTCTGTTTGATCTTGCAGGCCACTACACAGCATGACCCATCCCAACCACTATGTTTGCTATCCGTGGACAGAGTGAAAAACGGGTCTTTAAAAGGGCATATCTTCAAAAGGTGTGAGCCGATTGAAATAATTGTTTTGGTTTATTAAAGCTAACAATTAAAGGTTTCTTTACATACCAACATATATTTGATCAACTTTTCAAAAATAGGCGAAAAAGAGGGCGCAATGAGGGGCCTTTTTTTGGGACACCCTGTATCAATTGAGTGCTGAGAGTGGAATGAATGATGGTTGTGTTGTAATGCCGTTATGTCCAAAATTGCTCGGAGGAGCTGAGGGGACCAAACCAACGTTTTAATTTTTTTACTATGACGTAACCCCGGGGACGTAACTTTAACGTCATTCAAGAGAGACCTGATCGGTCACATCAGTCACTTGTGTGATCCCAACGATTACAAAAGGGAAACTAATCGTATTCATGTAGTCATTTAAGGATTGACACACCATGTCAGGCTAACGCGATAGTATCAGATCAAATGTCCGTATATTTATGACTTGTATTCGTAGAGCAAGTGCAATCTATGTTAAGCAATAGATTTGTATGCCGGAGGCTTGTTGTTTACCTTCTTCAGAGCGTGCTTGCGATGGCCTCTTCTATGACACTAAATCACTTAGTTAGTGAAGAGAATCAACATTCAAACAGTCCTACTTAAGGAATTGTCAAATAGCTGCTAGGAACTTGCCTCCTAAGCTCGTGTTAGACTTTCAGTTTCGTGTACGTGTCCCCAGAGTACATACGGTACGCATACGCAAACATCACTGTGGTGCGTCGCTTTCATGGTCAAGAAAGAAGCCCGCGTACCGGTACATCTTCTTGCTTCATTCGAGTTCGCGATTGTATTACTGCTACAAGTAACGTACGACGTATACAGTCAAATGTTTGTTGTTTCCATGTAAAATGTATATTTGAGCAAATACTTGTAAATTTGCTCACCGACCTTGGATGGCTAACCCTTTTTCAAACGTGATCAGACGGTCGTATTCTTTTTAAAAGCATTACATCAGTGATTCGGTAAATCAAGATATTACCAAGAAAAGTAGAGTTGAATTTTCAATTGAATACATGAATACAAAACCCACCCAAGTCCATGGGAAGTGATTTTGAGAACAAAACCCCTGTGTATCATTTTAATTCCTTCAGTGAGATTTACATGGTCAATTTGGTAAGTTTTACGTGCAAATGAGTGGGTTAAACTGTATTAGGTATGATGATTAGCATTTCAGGGAATTCGTGGGGTTCATTTTAAATGCTGGACTTGGGTGGTTTTTTTAATCATATACAAAGACAACAATGTTGGAATGAGATTACCCCTAGTAATATAATACAAAATAAAGCACACAGATATGTATGTTGATAAGCATACTGCCATGTAAAATAAACCACACACTTTCCTTGATTAAACCCATTTTTTGTTTCAAAAGTCACTCTCCAGCAATGAATGTGTTACAAGTTGTTCTTTTATACATACTGGATCTCAATCAATGTGTTACAAGACTCAAATCCTGGACTTGGGTAGTCCTTTCATACATGCTATTTTTCACATGCTCAATAGACACAGAGGATGAATTTGAGTTGCTCTTTCATACATATGACAGGACTATGTATAGCAACAATTTCCCATGCTTAACTCAATTTGGCCAAAGTATGGACTTGGGTGGGTTTGGTCTTCATGTATTCAATTGATAGTCGGCTTTTCGTCCCAGCTACATTTACATTAAGTACATATAATTAGATTTATGAAATTTATTTTGATGACTGGTATTCTTACAGCTATTCCTACAGATTTTTTAAAATATATTTTTACGCTTTTTCATGAATCATTGGTAGTGCCTTTAACACAGCCCGCAACAGCCTGTGACTTGTTTAGGATAGGCAAGTACAAGATCTAGATTTTTATTCATGGTGTTCTAGTTACGGTGATGTCTCTCTCTAAAGCTGCAAGTGCAAGTTTGCAGGTTTTCATTTTTATTTTAAAAAGGTTTATAATAGGAAACAATCAAAGGAATTAATCAGGAAGGCTCTGCGGACTTAAGAATACCATTATCTATCATTGGATTACACTAATTGAGCACTTAGCGAAAAGCACTTGGGTTCCTATATTCCATATTAACGATTTCAAACGCACTCAAATTTCAATATGTAACCTTGCCTTACAATACCGTGTAATTTTAAAAGTACAGATCAGGTAACAAAGCTTCATTATTTTGGAGTTAAATAAAAAATATTCGCCACAATGCAGTGTTTTATTAAGGAACAGAATCTACGGAATCAGTTGATATCAGGTATCATACACTCAAATTTGAACAATTAAAATATCACATATCGTAAAATGTCGCATTCGCATGAAAGGTATATTTATATTCCATTCGCTTGTAAAGAGCGATAAACAAGTGGTTATGGATGAAATCACAACTCGACTGGCGTTCCGCCCGGTTTCTATTGTTAATAACAATGTATAACCAGACGGAACCGGGCTGAACGAACGCTGGTTCCGGCCGGTTTCTATTGTTATGAGCAATGGAAATCGGATGGTCGAGTTTTTGATTACATCCCTTATCAAGATTTGTTCAAATTCCCTAAAACGACACCATATGGATATACTGGTGGTCAAAATGCTCTTTTTTTATATTCAGAAGCACATCAAATTACTTCTCTGGTCACAAGGAGCATACAATTTAAAGTTTGTCCGTCTAAGTTATGTGCCCAATCAAAGGTCAATTTTCAAGTTGCACAGGAGTCAACATTATAGTTGCAGCGATTTTCATAAAACATGGACAAAATTGTTTGTTTAACTTCAGGCAGTGAGAAAAAGAACGATCTCATCGCCACTTTATGAGAAGTATAGTAAGGTAGAACTGCTTAAGTGGAATATTTTCTAAGCACCATGCGGCCTGTACACAAAGCTGAAAGATGAAGGTCAGCCAAATCCAATGATATTTGGTATGTAGTCTAGCTAGGTCAGATGGTTCACAACTATGATAGTAACAAAATCAGGTGACCCCCTGGGGAAATTCCATGACCCCCTAAAATTGGCCCTCTTTTGACCTGCCTCAGAATTGATACAGCTTAAAATGAACAACATTTGACATCATGAAAATGTCCTTTGAAATAACATGGGTCTGACAGAAAGTTGAACATATATGAATTGAACTATGCTTTATAAGATGACCTATTCAGAAAAATGTATTTCTTTTGATATAATTACGTAATATCATCGTGGAATTTGGGCAAAAACAGGATTTTTCATAATTTTGAAAGTAGCGAAAAACGAGCATTTTCAAATCACATTTTCTGCTATATTCAGGCTAACATTGGATCAAACCTTTTGGATAATATAACCAACATGTTGTACTTCTGAAATATGTTTAAATTAGCGTGGGACTTTTTCCTATACTGCAGGGGAGTTTGTTGATTTTGGCGGATTTTCCGTTTTTGCTTTTTTTTGTAGACTCAATTAACGTTTTCCAATGTATAAACATACTAATTATTTTACATTCACAATACGGCTTCAATTCTCAACCAAGGTTATTATTGATTTAAGTTTGATAACTATTTTCATGTGGATTTTGCTCTTTTATTATAGTGGAATTTGTTAATTTTCATGGAATTTGCATATGAATCTCCCTGCTAACTAATGATATGAAACTCGGGTTTCCTAGATTGATATGATATTTATTTTGATTGCTGATTTTAGAAATATGTTTCTAATAACAGAATGTGTTTTTTTTAATGGAATTTGTTTTTTCCAAGGAATTTGTGTCTTTAAACATATTTTCGAAAGTGGAATTTGCAACCAACATTACACTGATTAGGTAATAAATCATATTTAAAATAAAATTGACTAATATTTAGTTAACTGTTAGATCAGGCAAAAAACAACAACACATTTATTACAAAACAAAACAAACACCACGCCATACTTCATATAATATCTACTACCAATGCAATGGAATTTTCATCTCTTTTCAAAGGCGAATTTGATAATATGAGTTATCTATCAAATAACACGTACAGGTACTTCAAGCATTGTCTAAAATATTGAATGTGAATAAGTACATGTAATGATGTACGTTTACAATATCTCATTGAGCGTGAGACTCACGCATTCGGGGACTTTATCAGGTGTCAGATCTATTGCCATTTGGTCTAATACCATTTGGTCTAATACCCATTTTATCTACAGACTTGACATTTAGTATGGAATATTTTCTCGCAAAATTCGAGGACTGGGCTGGAATTTCTGACTTTATGCAAAATTGTTCTGTTATTATCAAAATCAAATGTATAGGGGTTTGAGGTGATATTTCCTAAACTTCGTCAGCAATAGGCATTTATCACATTTGAAATACACTTGCAATGTACACATTTTTGAACATGGGAGGAGATTAAAATATGGCTCTTAAAAGTGGTACGTACTCAGAAAGTTTAAATGACCCCCGGGGTCAAATGTTATAAACTTATGGTACAAAAACAACTGCGCGGATTTCTGGTTGTCCAATGAACTCACGCTGCTTCTTTGTGTCCAGTAAGATTGTAAGGGGACATTAAAACTTTCTGAGTGCGTACCACTTTTAAGAGCCATATTTTTAAAGCTCCTCCCACTTTCAAAACTGGTAAATTACAAGTGCATTTCAGTTCTGAGGAACACTTATTGGTATTAAGGTTCAGTAAACATCACCTTAAACCTCAATAAATTTGATAATAACAGAATGATGTTGCTCAAATTCAGAAATTTTACCCCCACAAAAATCCAATTCAGTCTCCTTAAAACCGCAATTTTAGGATAATTCACTACATTATGAGCGCCATAATGTAAACTAATGGAATTTGGAAAGCACATTTTCTGTCAAAAATTATGTTACACCATCTCCCGACACACCCCGATTAATATTTAGCCCGTGCGGTTTATGCAGACCCCTTCCAGACCAGTCTTGGAATTTTGCAAACAAATATTCCATACTAAATATCAAGTCTGTATATACAAAAGGTCTGGTACCAGAAAGGCTAATTACCACGTCTAATAATCATATAGTCTAATGTCCATTTAGTATAATATTGTTTGGTCCATTAACCAGTATGTCTACTGACCATATAGACTAATAACCATTTGGTCTAATATTTTTGGCCCCACATATATGTGGGGCTTATGTTATCATCCAAATGGTTGACTGGTTGTTTGTTTCTTTGTTTCTTTGTTTGGCTGTCCGGGCGGAAGCAAATTCATTAATCCACTGTGCAGCTTAAACGTAATAACCTATCAACTTCAACCTTGGTTTGGTGATTGGTCATGGTAGCTTGATGTGCTGTATAGTTTTCTGTCATGTTATTGGCATATTTATGAATATTAATGAGCTTATTTGCATATTTTGCCTACATTTTGCAGCTACATTTTCATTAATTCACTCTGCAGCTTAAATGCAATAACCGATCAACTTCAAACTTGATTTGGTGATTGGATATGGTGGCCTGGTGTGCTGTATAGTTTGTGTTATGTTATTTGTATATCAATGAATATTAATTAGCTTATTTGCATATTTTGCCTATATTTTCATTCATCCACTCTGCAGCTTAAACGCAATAACCGATAAATTTCAAACTTGGTTTGGTGATTGGATATGGTGGCCTGATAAGCTGTATAGTTTTGTGATATTTATGAATATTGATGAGCTGATTTGCATATTTTGCTTACATTTTCATCAACCCACTCTACAGCTTAAACGCAACAACCGATCATCTTCTAACTTGGTCTTGTGATACATGTAGTATATGGTGGCCTGATGTGCTGGATAGTTTCGTGTCATGTTATTTGCGTATATTTTATTGATATTAATGAGCTTATTAACATATTACATATTATTTGTTGTTTACACACATTTGGGGGGGGGGGGCACCTTAATTATGAACCGCGTAAATTCTAGTATTATTAACAATCTGGCCTAATTACCTTTGATTTAATAACAGTTTGGTCTATTAACCGTATGGTCTAATAACCAGTTATAATCTAATACTATGTCGTGTATTTGCCAATTCATCAAAAAAAACGTCTACAACTGGTTACGGGCTGTAAATATATGTAAATGAGACGGACACGTGTATAAACATACTACATTCATCAAATATAGTGTACCCAAAAATTAAGAAGAAGACATATGCGGCCTGCATGTATTGAAAGTGACATTTTGCCGGGCTATTTGTTCTTCTTTTCCGGTCTTTACAAGGTATATAAATAATATAACCGGTATAGGCTCATCATGCATCACCGGGGTGCCACAGGCATGGGACATGGGCCAGTATGAGTTATCTGTCACTCCAAACTTTAAAACGAAATAGGTTTCTATGGGGTTGACCCATAATTTTCATGTCAAAAAGGGGATCATAATACTTTGCAAGATGACGGCAAGATTAAAAACGTATCCCCAAGTGACAGCACCAAGGTCGACAAAGTTACATTCTTTTAGTTTGAAGACAGCTTTTCTTTTTGAATAACAGATCATCTTTTCCAAGACATCAATCAGCCCACGTAAGTGAACTCGAAGTGTTGCGCATAAATATAACCATCATATTTTATTGTCTTCAACATTCATCATTATATTTGATTTACTTGGGCTAATTGGGCCATTCTATTTAAAATCCACACTACTCCCTGTGGAAGTCTTCCACAGAGGGTGTATGAGTTTCAATTAGAATAGACAAATTGGGTAACTTCCATTTGAAATACTCACTCCGGTTATGGAAGATATAGCTAAGCCATAATACAGAGGGAGTATGGGTATCAAAATGATTAACCTTGATCAATTACATTTGAAAAACATACTCCCCCTGTGGAACATATTTCCAAAATCTTCCCACAGGGGTAGTGTGGATTTCAAATGGAATAGCTCATTGACATGTTATCTGTATGCAAGCATAGAAAACGATTACATCGTAGCTGCACCATTAAAAGGTTACATGAGAAAATTCAAGAATTTCAAGTGCAAAACAAAAAGATTCCAGGATAGCCCCATGCCATACATGGCTGACCTTTTAAACAAATAATATGGTGTTTTTGAGTGCAATTGTATAATTGTATTTTTTCAACTCATTTTGCTGCCAGGTTTTTGAATATTATCTTGTTTTTTAATATTATATTGTGTTAATTTGGTTGACCCCCCTGTTATCAGGTATTCAAAGTTCAAACTTTTTAGCAGCTGGTCTGCTCAGTGCAATTTTGTCTGTGATAGCTATTTCATTTTCATTTTTATCTATTTTTTCCCCAAATATTTAAATCCAATTTTCTTGCAAGCAGCTGGTCTGCTCATTATGTATCCCCCCTTCCAAATTTAGCCCCTTTTAAAACAGCTGGTCTGTTCTGTGTAATCCCCCATGGTCTAAATTTTTGTTTGGTATTATTAATTACATGTATTTCTAATGTGCAATATTTGATGTTTTTTTATATATATATTTAAATGTTTCTCGTGTGCAATTATTCTAAATGTATTTTGATGTTTTTACAATTTCTAAATGTGTCTTTAAAATGTTATTTGATGTTTTTATACTATTTAAATCAAATTGTAAAATCCATGTAATTCAGCCATTTGGCTGCAATGTGTTTTAATAAATATACTATACTATACTATTACGCCTCGTCGGTGCTGGAGAACCAATTAGCCTAATTATACGAAATAAAACATTTAACTTACATTGCAGAAATAAGTAGTATGATAAATATGATAGTAATTTGGCCTTGAGATGCCTTTCATCAATCCACCTTCAAACATAGCACGTTGAAGACATTATGAACACCCTTTCGGTTCTTAACACTCTATATAATACAAGTTGCAATATTATGTTATCGATATATATGCATCAACCTCCCCAGGGTGTTTAGAAAACTGAAACACGTGCGGTGAGATGGATTTTCAAAAGACAGTTCCTAGGGAAAACGTACATTATCCATGAAGTGTAATGGATGAAATGAAGAAATAGATAAAGATGAAAAATAATATGGCATATCATGCTATAGCTATCATCAATACCCCAGCTACTTAATGTTTTGCTTTTCGTGTAATATAAGTCGGTGGTCAAGGGACTACATTGTGCTTTTGTTCTGACATTTGCAAGTAATTTCCTACATAAGAGTCTTTAATGCACCCCTTCATTTTCTTCACTATACTTTTCGAATATTCTTGAAGATGTTCATCAGGACTGTTCATGGTAACTGGTATTTGTAATTTCATACAACTAGTCCAAAAATTTCCACTTACTTGCAGACGTTTCGGAAACTCACAGTTTCCTTTATCGATGCTATTGTTGCAGTGACAATCTGTGTACAGCAGATGATTGTATGAAATTACAAATACCACTTTTCGAATACTCGTTAAAGCAAATTATATCGTAGGTAAAGCAACCTAAAACGTTTGTAGCTATCCAGAAATATGAAATGAATCTGTTGGTAAAAAGAAAGCAAAAAATATTCCAGCAGCTATCTTCATAAGTGAAGAAAGAAATTGTGATTGGAGATAACTATTTTATGATGAAATGTCAATTGTTTTGTGGGAGAGTAAACTTTCTCTCTTTCTCTCTCACCTTCGCCAAGAAACGCATTTGTCTTTCGATCTCAGGGCATGAAATAGTTTACGATTGATCGATACCATAACTGGAACATATGTTTTTTCTTGATCGCTGAGAATTAGATAATTACGAGGCGAACGTATTGGATAGTTACATTTGTCTTATTTTATATTCTAAAGCAGTGGTATGTGTACCGGGCGGAATAGATGGCATGTCTTAGAACGTGCATCAAAATGTTTCAAGCATTTTACCGATGCAAGTAACAAAATTGGTAGAGAGTGGGATAATATTGGAAGAAATTGGAAGCCTAAAATCTTATTAACGCTACTCTGCTAATTGGATAGAAAAATACCAAGGGACGGGTTGTGTTGGAGGGTGAAGTTGCTGATAAAATAAATTCAGTGTAAAAATAACATTAGGTAAGCCAGGTATGCACTCCAATCATTAATGTAAAAACAACATTAGGTAAGCTAAGTATGCACTTCAATCTTCTACAAACGTGGATTATTAGGGCGACTCTCGAGACCTGATGAGTAAATGAAATACAGGGAAGGAATTAATGATTATACAATTTTACATCACATGAAGAGTACCAAGAGACGATAGGCAAATATTTTCGAATTGTAACTTATAAAACAAGACAGACTTGAATACTTTTGATCAAGGTCGAAAGAAACCCAAATAAGATAAGATATATAGTATTGGCACCAATCTATCAGAATACTTCGCAAGATGACGGCAAGATTAAAAACGTAGTTCCAAGTGACAGCACCAAGGTCAACAACGTTACATTCTTTTAGTTTGAAGAATAACAGATCATCTTTTCCAAGCCATCAATCAGCCCACGTAAGTGAACTCGAAGTGTTGCACATAACCATCATATTTTATTGTCTTCAACATTCATCATTAAATGTGATTTATTTGGGCTAATTGACATGTTATGTTATCTGCTTGCAAGCATAGAAAATGATTACATCGCAGCTGCAGCATTAAAAGGCTACGTCTCTTCGGTGCTGGAGAACCAATTAGCCTAATTATTCGAAATAAAACATTTAACTTACATTGCAGAAATAACTAGTATGATAAATATAATGGTAATTTGGCCTTGAGATGCCTTTAAGGTTTCATCAATCCACCTTCAAACATAACACGTTGAAGACATTATGAACACCCTCTCAGTTCTTAACACTCTATATAATACAAGTTGCAATATTATGTTATCGATATATATGCACCAACTTCCCCAGGGTGTTTAGAAAACTGAAACACGTGCGGTGAGATGGATTTTCAAAAGACAGTTCCTAGGGAAAACGTACATTATCCATGAAGTGTAATGGATGAAATGAAGAAATAGATAAAGATGAAAAATAATATGCCATATCATGCTATAGCTACCATCAATACCGTCTACTGCTTAATGTTTTACTTTTCATGTAATATAAGTCGGCGGTCAAGGGACTACATTACGCTTTTGTTCTGACATTTGCAAGCAATGTTTTACATAAAAGTCTTTAATGAAAACCTACGTGTTCTTCAATGGGCTATTCCATTTCAAATCCACACTACCTCTGTGGAAGATTTTGAAAATATCTTCCATAGGGGGAGTATGCATTTGAAATATAATAAATACATTGAGCAGCTCCATGTGAATTTCATACACACTCTGAGAAAGATTCAATTTGAATCTGTCACAGAGGAAGGGTTAGTTTAAGAAAGAGTTGGTTAATGGTGCTAATTCCATTTGAAATTCATACTCCCCTCATGGAAGATGTTTCCAAAATCTTCCAAATGGGTAGTGTAGATTTCAAATGGAATAGCCCAATATACTTTTCTAATATTCTAATATAAAGCGAATTATATGGTACAAAAGTAACCTAAAACGTTTGAAGCTTTCCAAAAATATGAAAAGAATCTGCTGGTAAAAACAAAGCCAAAAAATATTTCAGCAACCATCTTCCCGTTAGTGGAGAGAGAAAGAAATTGTGATTGAAGATAACTGCAAAAACCGTATGTATCTTTTTACACGATCTACTGTAATAAAAATTTTCATGTACCGTCTTACAACCATAACTGTGACTTAACATTGGAATACGTTATTGCCTTATTAATCGGATACTTAAATACTAATACATGGTTTAATCATGGATTAAACCGGTTGAAAAGGTTAATATTATTTAAGGGGCTTCGTAAAATAAGCTTTGATATATATTTAACAAACACATGTATAGTTCATCAACTAAGTAGGTACTCAACATTATGGCAACAATACAGTGTAGTCATTTCCTCGTCCGGGGCTCATGATCCAGAATGGCATTGATTTTTAACATAAAATGATACAGGTTTCTTTCAAACCAGGCAGGTAATATGGGCAAGGTAAGCTCAATTCTTTCAATAAAGCTGTTAAAATAAATTGACATGAAAATGTATTAGACAGCAAGCAGATTCCCATGCTCTGATAGCCCATCAGACATTAGCTTAAAATGGATGGTGGTATAAGTTTGAATTTTTAATTTGCCAATCTTTCCTTTTGATGGCACGTTTGATATTGTTTCAGTTATAATCTGTAGGAGGGATACCTACAAATGTCCATGTAAATGTTTTAAGATTTTGAACTGTTTCCGAAAATTTGTATCAATAAACAGTTGCTCTCATTTGTAGGTGACATTTAAATGTACAAGCTTGCCTTGTTTGAAGAAGCTACCATTTATACGCAACGATGTAAGCAACACTGTAAGAGTTGAGACAGACCTTATTGAATAACCCTCGTATTCGTAGTTGTAACGAGAGAAGTATAGTTAAAGAATTTGCCGAGAGGCTTCTAGACATCCATGGGAAATCACAGATTAATCAAACTAATTTGAAATACAATAGTTTACTGGTCGGTAAGATTCCATGAGTAGGATAATTTATTAGCCAACATATTTAGTCTATATTAGAAAAGAAAAAGTAATAAATCATCCTCCAATAATGATTTCAAAACAAATCGGCCTTAATATAAGCTTAAGTGTTTTATTTGTGTCAAAGGCGACGAGCAATTGCGTCATAGCCAGTAAGTTGGATCAGCATATAAAGTTTATAAACACTGTAGGCTTAAACAGGTGGCTTAATAGATATAAGTGGATTTTAAAACGAAGAAAGGAATGGTCTATCTGTATGTCTACTGATAGCTTAATATTGCTATTTCATAAAACCATTCAAAATCCAGACAAAGTGGGTTACTTTTTAGCCTATAAATCTTTTTTCGTACCTCGTACACTTTCTAATATCAGTGATATTAAACGAATTCCTGCAAAATGCCTCAGACCTTTCAATAAGCACATAAAGTACGTCAAAGTTTCTTTGACATCATAATTGATTTGTAACGCTTCCGTACGTCTGCATTAGCACAGTTGATGGCAGAGACAACTTCGATGTTACGCGCATAATCCTCTCCCATGGATGGTGAATGCAGAATGGAAAGGAAGCTGGTTGCTGTATAATGTATATGGAAGGATGCTGCCTCAACAGTTCTCAGAGAAGGTAAAAAATAAGCCATGTGTGCCGGCGATTGTTTTCCGTGAGGTAAATTTAACGTAACTCAAGATAACTCATTGTCAAATAAGTAAGTCACGCATGTAATTCGCAAAGCCCTGCGATTACATTTGAGAACATTCATAGTAATCATCATAGTTTGGTCGTAGGATCGGCACTCTAACGTCAGTCTAAACGTGATAGCATCAGATCACATGTCCTTAGATTTGTATGCCGGAGACTTGGTGTGTACCTACTTCAGTGGGTAGCTATGTGATCTATCTATACTGGCCTCTTCCATAATACAACATTACTAAGGGAATAAAATATTAGAACCGCTTGGTTTAAGGATTTGCCAAATAGCTGCTAGAAACAGGAGCAAGCGATATTTTAATTCCTGTACGTCATTCAAGAGACCTGATCGGTCACATGAGTCACGCAGGGGAGCTAATCGTCTTCATATGGTTAAGCTTGGTTATAAGGGTTTGACATTCCAGTTCGGGCTAACACGATAGTATCAGATCAAATGTCCATATATTTGTGCATAGTAGTCATAGCGCAAGTCCAATCTGTGTTAAAGCAAAGATTTGTATGCCAGCGGCTTGTTGTTTACCTTCTTCAGAGTATGGAGTAGTTGCGAGATTGTATTTATAGACTAGCCTCTCCTGTGACACTAGATCACTTAGATCACTTAGTTGAAGAAGGGAATGAACACTTACATAGTTGCTTAAGGATTTGTCAAACAGCTGATAGAAGCTTGGCCCATAAGCTTGTTTTCGAGATTTCGAGTACGTGTCACCAGTGTTATTTACATACGACATAGCATACACATAGATATAATTGTCACTTAAAAGACCAGCAAGTAGGCCGCGTAATTTCCCACTGATCACCGGTTTCTCTTATATGTAGAGTCTTTAAAAACACGACTTCTACACTGCAATAAAACAACACCGTACAATCCGCAGTATGCTCGTTCATCCCAAGGACAAACTTATCCCTCAACAAAAAGCGGGTGCGATCTATGAAATCTCCTGCGGGAGAAACCTATATGAGAAACCGGTTTGTCCCTTCGGCGTTCGTCTCAAAGAACACCAAAGAGATGGAGAAATTTGAAACTAAGCTATACGCACGTGCTAGTGACAGATCAACGATGTTGACAAAGAAGCTGACAAGGTGGCTGAAAGAAGCAATCTGGACTACAACGAAAAGGAAAACTCATTACGACCTCTACGGCGGATCCTGACGCATATAAAAGGAAACAGTCAGATGTGATGGGTTGCCAGTCTGATGAACACACTAGTGTAGTGGTGAAACGTCATTAAATAAAATGCGAGTCTAACATCTTTATTTGCCTTGGAATTGCACAAGTTTTGACTAATAGCCTAGAAGACGTCCCCACCCACGAAGCGTCCGGGAAGGCCAGTAACCGTCACCACACATGATACTAAATTGAATTCTCTGACCGTCAAGGTTTATTTATCTCTAACAGAAAAACAAGAAAGGATAATCACTTCAAACGTTAATCAACATTTAATTAGTCAATTCCCGATATTCGAGTTATGATGATGGCTCTTTTTAAAGCTGCCAGTGCAAATACAACATTTGTTTTTTGATTTACATAAAGTTATATAGAACGATCAAAAGAATCAGGAAAGCTCTGCGACGTGTGAATACTATTATCGTGGATACTGTGAATATTATTATTTGGTTACACTAATTTAGCGATTGGGGAAAGCATTATTTTGGATTCCTAATTTGATTTGCTATTCAAAATTGCAATGGTTATAAAATTCCAGTTAATAGTATTTCTCACAATAACGTGTATTTTTATCCATTGATATCAGGTATCACAGCTCTGAATTTAAAAATTGTCGACACAATGTCGTGTTTTATAAAGGTAAAATCTACGGAATTATTCGATATCAAGCTATTAAACAGCTACGGATTAGTCGATATCAAGTATCACAAAACTCAAATTTGAAACATATTAAAATATCACATAATCGTTAAATATCAAATGAAGTTACTACATTCTTGAGTTATAAGCAAAAAGATCAAAAGCTGGTGTGGTGATCTGTGTTTTGGCCACACAGGAGTAAAAAAACCGCTCCGATTTCACCAAACATACTTGTCATTTAAAAACAAATAAAACGAAATAAAGAATAATTCTAGGATAGGAATCACTCTAGAAAAAATCTAGGTAGGTCAAACTATACTTATTCTGAATCTTTGAGAGGAATACTCAAATACTAGTACTCATTTGGTATGGTTTTAACAAATTGGAGCACATTTAAAATTTGACCCCTGTGTTGACCTTTGATTGACCCCCAGGGTCTTTCAATCACATGTCAATTTTGGAAACCGATCAAATCTGGTATATACCCAGCAAACACAAAAACGTTTTAAAAATGTTTTAAATAAGTTATATTTTGGCTTTTGGTTTAGGTAAAAACGTTTTAATAACATTAAAATGTCGGGTTATATAAAGGTCATGATAACGTTTTAAAACGTTTTGTATGAAAACACACTACCACAATATTTTTAAATGTTTCAAAAAATGTTATTGTAAACTATTTTTGCAAACATTTTTGCCAAATATTGTGTCAATACTTAAATATCATTATGTTAAAATATTTTAACCCAGCAAACACAGAAATGTTCTTAAAATGTTTTTTTCAAAACCTTTTAATAACATTTAAATGTCGGGTTATATAAAGGTCATGAAAACGTTTTTAATGTTATTGAAAATATTTTGGGCAAACATTTTTCGCAAAATATTTTTTCAACCCCAAAATAAAATTCTGTTTAGAATGTTTTGTATCAAGTTTTCAAGAATATTTTTGGAATGTTATGAAAACGTTTTTATACCCTTTATATAAGCCAACATTTAAACGTTTTCTGTAAAACATTTTTGTTTGCTGAGCAGTAGATTATCAAAAAATGTTTTTTAAGGTTATGAAAACGTTTCATACTCTTAATATACCCTTTATATAACCCGACATTTACACGTTTTCTGACAACCTTTTATAACCTTTTGCGAATTATGTCGAAAACGTTTTGTGTTTGCTGGGTATAGCACTTCAAAAATATGTGTCATTAAACCCGAGAATTATGCTGACTAAGCCCTCTTACATCGCTACTAATCGTACTCTCTAAAACACGCGTTACATCACGTAACATACTATTCCCTTTCATATTTTATAGGAGAACGAAGATTTTATAAATGGAACTCTAAGATAGATCACAAACAACATCACTTACATTACATTCCAGATGTTGAACCTACATCATATTATGTAAAATTTGGTCAAACAAGAAACTTACGTTTTTATTCGAAGGACGTTTTCCTGTAACTAGTGTTTAGTGTAGTTCTATTGAGAGTATGCTCATTGAGGGCGCTATAAAATTCACCATGTTCATTTGAGGTAATATTAAAAGCAAATGTCTTTAAAATACACGTTTCTATTTTCTGAAATTTGTACTCTATGTAGTTTAAAATGTTAAAATACAACCAAATAGTTGCCTCGTATGCGCTATTCGTTAGAAAAAGTCACATACTTCCGTAATAAGCCCAATCGCCATTCTAACTAACATTCAAAGCAGTTTTGGGACACTTTGGCCTCTGACATATCGGGAAAATTGACATAATTATTATTATTTTTCTTATTATTGTCATTATATTGATCATTAAAAATAATAAATAATTAAAAATAAAATACTAATATTTTTTATATTTGGTCTAATTATTGTAAAACATTTTACATTATATTTTGTACGTACAAAACCCAATATTTCTGAATTTTCTGAAAGGTCAAAGGACAAAGTGTCCTAAAACTGCAAAAACTGTCCTACAATGCATTGCAAACTTCCAATGCCGATTTGGCTTATTACCCAGGTGGCAAATTTGGTACTAACGAATAAACATGCGAGACCTTGAGTTAAACGAGTAAAATTGTGCTTTTCGCATGAATCAATGTGAAAGTTGATAAGCTTTCTTCTGCTTTTGAAATGCACAGGCAGTCATGCTTAAAAAAGAGTAAATTGACTGTAAAATGAAATGTATCTGAGATGTAAAAGCGTATCGAAGTCTATTTTCCATAAAGTCACGTTTACAATGATGCAATACATACTTCTACGAAGCATGCTACAATAGACGTCAAAACCTCATTATATTCCTGTTGCAAGAAAACCGGGCAAGAAAAACATCGGCGGTCAAAATCAATTGCAAGTCGCTTTTGAGGGTGCTATTATTGTATTGACGTAAACAGGGCCGGGAAACAGGGCCAGGGACATGTCCTTGAAGCAAATATTCTTTGTTTTCATTTTAGTTTTGGATTCAGTCATGAGCTCTTATCATAACAGGAAAAAAGTGGTGTGTGTGTTTAACTTTGTTATGTAATCCTCTGGCGACAAATTTTCATGGGTAGAAGGCCACCGATCAAAGTAGACAAAAAGTCTCACATACGATAATTTGAAACATTCTTCACGTTGGTGTTAAAGGAGTAAACTTACAGTCATGACTTCACCCGAAATGAATATAATACAAAACGACAAGCTATGAATGAATAAAATAAGCTTTTAAAATATGACACATGATTTGTTATTTTGGAATCTAGAAACACTTTTAGGATTTAAGACTAAGGGCCGGTTTCTAAAAGCATGGCTTGTGATCAGGATTCCCAAGTCATCAGGTTTAAGCCCAATATCAGTGCCTACAATTTCACATCGTAAATCACCTAGAAAGAAAAAAAAATAAAATGGATCCACATAGGAAGCTTGACCACTAGCCAATCTTCAAGAAATCGAACCTTTGAATTTCTTGTAAATACGTACGCAAACATTATCCTTGAGTTACTGGGCATTAAACTTTCATTTTATAATCCCGTCTGGCGTATTCAAGTTCCGTTATTTTCCTTATAAGCGTACATTGTCATTAGCAATGTGTGTAATAGAGCAAGTTAAGTGTGATATAAATAGACCTGAATCTGTCTGGTCATATTAGACGGGTATTGCATCAACAAGGTGCACATCAGCCTTGTTTAGTTTGGCCGTCTCGATAAAGTACGAATTAGTGAGTGTGTATCGAAGATTGCGCGCATTTGGTCCCGATATGCGACCCTGTCCGATGGCACAAAGTATCATTCGAAAGAGCACATTAATGTTTAAAAGCCGAGTCTATTCTATGGAACATTTACATCGACATGAAGGAATTTCCAATATTGACGTCATGGATGAGTGTTAAAACCTTGCATAGAGTTATAGCACAGTACGGATTATAATTATTGTGAGACGATGTTAAATCATGCAAGTGCAATAATTATCTGCCTTGAGTTAGTCAATATTTTCAACAGGATTACTAGCAGGGATGCATAAAGCGGAGAGCGGGGAGGATCGTTCTTAGGAAATGATGTATGTGGGAGAAAAACGTTGCTCTTGAGGAAGGAATAACTTTATACATCTCTGAGGATTAGTGCCATGTCGATGATGATTATTATATTAAGCTTGTTCCTGATCGTCGCTTTTTCGTGCAAAGAACGCACCTTTCTTGCGTGGCCACATAAACGCGAACAAATTACGTACTAGTATTCTTGTGTATCTGTTGCGGACATATTACTCTCAGCATCGATTTGCTATATCATTGTGTCTGTCTATATGGAGCTGATCCGAGAGTTGATCAAAGTAAAGATAATGTCCTAATAACAGTGGCGAAGATCTCTTTTTGACATTGGGGGGATGGGGTTGGAAAAATTTAGTTAATCCAGCACCTTTTGGTGACCAAATAAGTTTATTGTACAAATACGCGTGTAGCACGCGAAAATTTTTGCCATATTGAACCTAAAATATGGTGCAAAAGTGGAATATATTCGCGCGAAACGCGCAAAAATTGGCACTTTTGGGGCTAAAATAGCCAAATATGTGGTTAATTTGGTTGGTCAGAAACCCACATACAGGCGTCAACATGGGGGGGGGGGGTGATGATTGTATGGACTATTCCCCTGGCAAAATATTGGGGGGATTTATCCCCCATCCCCTCGGGATCTACGCCTATGCCTAATAATAATTACACGTTATGCTTGTTATAATCCCAATGTCAATTTCTCCTATATACATTCATGAGTCATTTTGTAAAAATCCTACTGCATCTTGTGATTGTTCTAAGTGACGTGTGACATATGTGATGCGATCAAGCAAAATCAGTCGGAACTCGGCCATAATAAATTTTCAGTTTCCTATAGGATAGTAAAAAGCATTTACAAAGCTGGATTTTACAGAAAACCCCATTGAAATTGAATAACCAGTTCCAAAGATATGAGCAATTAAAGAGTTTCCAAAACAAGAGGTTTGTTTGGCTATATCTCAAAATCAATATTTCCGAGTTCCGACTGATTTGGCTTGATCGCATCACATATGACTAATTAGAACAGAAAACTGAAGCCCAATTTAGGTTAGTGGGTCATGGTGTATACATGGTATCATCGCGTTGGGTGGATGTTTAAACTCATGTCATAAGTCTGACAATCAAGCCACTGTCAATAGACTTCAATATTAAGTCTTGAGCTATCGATAGCGACTTCCAATCAACACTACTCAAAGACAAGAAAAGAAAGCGCAGTGATTTATAGTGCGCTACGCACAGGCACAACGCCTAGTTCACAAGCCACAACACACTTTACTCAATTCCTCCTCTCTGATGTTGAGGTATCAGGGTTGAAACCTTAAGATAAAAATCGAGTCTGACTTTGATGCAGTTTGACTATCGTCTCCCAAGCCATACAAATACCAAATCAAGCCATAGCAATATTTTGAGTCTTGAAAAGGTCACGGATATAAGTTTCGCTGCTGGTAACGAAATTTACGTGCAATACATAAATGCACAACGATCGACAATGTGTTTACATAACCCCCAAAAGTAACAGTTTCAATCTATTAATGAAGTCCCTGTATTCTATGAGCGGCCACGTTTGGGAAGATAAAGATCACCCAATGTGCTTAGGGTTAACGGTTTTGATGAAAGGTTTCTGCAGTGTCTGGATTTCTGTTGCAATCATGGAGATATACCGGGCGATAATGCAGGAATTTACTCATCACATATTCATAATACATTTACTCAATAATGTCTTCACAAAATGCACCATTTAAACACTGATACCGAATGAGTTATTCAATATACCGGTGACGTCATGAGATTAAATTGTTGAAATTGGTTGAGAATTAAAGAAACGGTGACCTTAAACCCAGGGAAAGAACGCGAAATCAAAAGTTACACTTGTATGTTCTAATCAATGGAAAGCGCGGCCCAATTTTAATGTGCTAATCAACGGAAAGCATGGCACTACCTCCATTGTTCAAGAATGCGTTGTGTATAAATCAACAGGGTATGCAATGGATCAAACGGAAACTTTCTTTGGGTTTTTGGATCATCGTGTCGTTATTTCTTAAACAATTTCCACGAATGAGATCTTAAATCCGAACTAAAAGATACAGCTATGGTATCTTATTTTCTAGAGCAAAGGTATATACATTCCGGACGTTTCCAGAAATAAGTTACATGACTTAGGGATTGTTTTATCCCTCTTCAAGCGTATGCCAACAAATTAAAAAGGCAGGCAACAGGCCCAAGGCCAACAGATTACTGGCCTTATCTGATAGAGAGGGTGAGAACTATTGGAAGAAATGGAAGCATCAAAACTTAATGATGTTTAATGATGAAATAACCTCACTGTAAAAACAACATGATCTAAGACTTCAATGTTGGATTAGGTTTTACGGAGCGATTCTCGAGACCTGGTGATTACAAAGAAATACAAGAAACCTTCTACCCAAGGAATTAAATGTTATCGAGTTTTATGATGAACCCCATGAGACGGCAGGAAAACATCTTTGAATTAAACTGAAAGAAACAACACAGACTTTCATTAACTAAGAGAAACAAGACAGACCTCCATTACTTTTGATCAAGATCGAGAGAAACCCCAAATAAGATACCATAAGGTACCATATCGGCATACTGACGTCAAACACAAATGACAATACGGGTATGTTCCCCCGGAACGACCCCCCTTTTGGATTTCGCAGCTCCGAAAGACCCCCTATATTAATTGACCAAAACAGAGCTCCGAAAGACCATTGATTTCGATCATTTCAGCTCTAAAAGGTTTTTGTCAGGCGATTTTCAACCAGAAAGCCAAGAAAGACCCTTGATTTGGACTGTTCGCAGCTCCAAAAAACTAAATTGTACTTGTTCGCAGCTCCAAAAGACCCCGTTTTACCGGTACACCGTCAGCTCCAAAAGACCCACCCCCTCAAAATTCCGGGGGAACATACCCACCAAAATTTTTGATGTGTCCCCGGGCATCAATCAGCCCACGTAAAGTGAACACGAAGTGTTGTGTATAATCATTATATTAAATTGTCGTTAACATGCATTATAAATTTGATTTATTTGGACTAATTGACATGTTATCTTAGCTGTAGGCAAAATAGAAAGAGATTATATCGCAAGCTGCAGCATTAAGGTTTCGTCTCGTCGGTGCTGGAGAACCAATTAGCCTAATTTTACTTATTGGAACATTCAACTCACATGCATGTAGCATGATATGTATGATGGTAGCGTGGCCTTGAGATACCTTTAAGGTTTCAGAAATGCACCTTAAAACATTTTACACGCTAAAAACATGATTGCAAAAATGCAATATTGTGTTTAACGACAGAATATGCATCAACCTTTCTGGGTGTTTAGGAAACTGACACACGCGCGGTGAGATGCATTTTCAAAAGACAGTTGTTACGAGCCTTAATGACTCAAGGCCAAAATCACACTTTTACCTGAATTCACACGAATGCACAACAAAAATACACTGTTTGATTAAGTTAACAAAATCTAAGTCTTTAATTGAAAGTAAAATATGTTTGATACGTGACAACAAATGCACATACAATATAATCAAATATGATCAAATATGATCACCCTTTTAACTAAATCCTAATTTATTAGCAGGCAGTCTTCTTCTTGGTGATCATAGAGTTCATTGGAATGTTCTGGATGGCTGATGTATACTTGTCTTGCGAAAATCACTGTTCAGCGAAGTCCACTGTACATTTGCATTTATAATCCTTTGCGTATAAAATCCTTGCACAAAAATGGTGCTGCGTTCTCCAAATACTTAACTCCTTGCGCAGTTCTCCAAACACTTAACTCCTTGCACTGTTCTCCAAACACTTAACTCTTTGCGCAGATGACAATCTCCATAAATGGTGTTTCTTTCACCAATCACTCTCTTTCTGCAGGAAACAGGCTTCTTTCTGCACTGCTCCACTTGATTGACAGATGTATTGTAATATAAACCAGACTCCAGCAAGTCTTTCATACACTCAAAATCTCCTTCGTTGCTGTATTAAAATAGCACATTATTGGCTATGCAAACTGGTTCAAATGTACCTCCTTTTGAAGCACAATGACGACCAATACATTGTAGAGCGTACAAACTCTCTTCATATTCTGTTAAGAGCAAACTCACTTGCTTTCCATGATCTATTAATAGACCATTCTGTCACATTACAATACTTCCTGTGGGTATTCCGCATATAATGTCATACCCACTTTACACTATAGGGGATTCCCCTAATGGTGTAATACACTGAACATTTTAGAGAGCAGAGGATTTTCCAACAATTCAAAATTATATATGATTCAATTTATTTTGATCAACTTGACGAATGAGAGGGATTTCCCCAATGTCTCATGAAATAGATTTTAATTGTAAACAAAGATAAATAATCAAATTGAATACTCAGGGCACATCACACAGTCCTTAGGGAAACATACATTATCCATGATTTTAAAAGACTTGTGTTTATATTTATTTTGAGCTCTCAAATTGAGGATTTCTGATTTTGAGCTATTTTTCTGCCGGTTTTTTGCCTTTGGACACTTTAAAAGTCCGAAAATCCGAACTCCTCTATAGGGGGTGTACATCTATTTTCTGGAACAGCCCAATGTAGCGGTTCATTTTTTTCATCTTGAAAATGGTTCTTCTAACGATATGTGATTCATTATACTAAAAGCCAATTACGAGTAAGAAATACCAGTCACAGAGTCGCATCAACGGATCCCCTGATATATTCTTTAAAATAGCTACATAAACATAGAGATACTTAAAATAGAAATCATGTCCTAATTACAAATCCTATGTGACCAGTGGTGTTTTTACAATGTCTGTTATTTATGTGGTATGGCAAATACATGTAGTTCATTAGATTAAGGAAATGCTTACCTGAAGTATTTCAATTGGGTGACGATTGAAGAAGAACCCCATAAATACCAGAGTCGATTTGTTTTATATGAAAGGAAAAGAAGAAATGAAAACATGTAATAGTAACACAAAATAATAAGAATTTTTCTTTTAATGAACATTCGATTGAGTGTTTGCTTCATGTACGAAAAGAGAGTACTCCAAAAGTCAAACTTTGTAAACATTTATTCAAGAATATTTGCAAACAAATTAAGCGAAGGAACATTAAAGCCATATTATAACATTTTAAAACAAAATAGACTAGCATTTCTTTGCTATAAAATGTTAGCTTTTACTGTCAGATATATCCCTTTTATTTTTGAGCCGAACAACTACGGCAAAGCAAAGAAAATTGGAATTTACTACCAGCGCACATGTCGCCAATACGTACCACTCCTTCGGTTATGTTATGGTACGACCCTTTGTTGTGTATATCACCGTCCCGCACGCCGTATACGTACTGTGTGTTATGAACATCGTGTATGCGTTCGACTAATAATTCCATCGTAATAATAAAGCGCCGAATCCGGCGTTTTATTCAAAATCTCAGATTTTGACAAAACTACAGCACCTAGAGTCTTGAATTTTGCAGGGTATATTGGTTTAATAAAGTACAATTTAATCGTGTAAAAAAAAGAATTTGAGTGAGATGCAACATTGTTTTAAACCACCAGTGCATTATTTCAGTTGACTACATATTTCAATATTGTGAGTAATAATACCACAAAAAAACAAAGAATAATATCCTGTACCAAAGATCATGTATCAATTATGCAATAAATATTGAATCTGATAGCAACAACGGATGATATTTGATATACTGGAGGATATGGTTATTCCTCTAAGAGGATATTACATTTTGGCAACTCTCCTAAATGCTCCGGTTAATAACAACATTCGTTACAGATAACTTCCTTTTGGTTTGCTTACTTAAGTATAAAAAGGTTATGTTACAAGAGAGATACGTAATACTTCCAAGACATTCAATTCCGAGTCTGATAAGATTGATCGTGGTGAAACCTTTGATATTCGAAACCTCGACATTCGAAACACATCAAATTTACTTAAATATCACATTTGATAAAGTCAATATTCTGCTATCGTATCGGCTACAACGACTTGGTTTGAGATTTCGACACAATATTTTGACACCTCGGTTTTATAGGACTTGGATAGGGGTGTTTATAAACATCTATAAGTAGGGATAACCATCAAAATTTCATGTTGCCCCTATTGCTACAAAAGATCGTTTTCTGGATAGAACTCATCAATAGAAGTATTTTGGTGGTTAAATGGTCAAAATCGGTCAAAACTTTTCGAATTATGAATTTTCAAAGTTTCCCATTCTGACCGGTCATTGGAACGAAATGAAATGACAAGGTCCAAAAATAGCAATTGGGAGCAAAATTGGCATAATCATATATTTACCTTATATTTCTTTATTTTAACATATATGCAAACATGAAACAAGCATATTGTGAAAGTATCAAAGGGTTTCTTATGAAATGGCACTTTACTAGTCAATGGCATAAATTATTTTTTCAAACCGAGGCATTGAAATCATTTAGAGAACATTTGGCAAAAATCATCTAAGATGGCCGATATGGCACAAAATCAAAATTGCACTAAGTACAGGTGAACTTTTTTTTTCACAACCAAAAATTTCATTGTTATTGGGTTTAATATGACCAATTAGTAGGTGTATGCAAAGAAAATGTCATTGAAGGTCATTGACTCATTCACAACAATAAGATGTTATCCACTTCACTCATCATGCTCATGTGTGACTTCTAACAAAAGGTGCTGGTTCCCGTAGTATTCCTTATTCAATACAATTCAATGCATGACCTCGAAGTTAGCTGCATGACTTTCGCGGGCTATTTTGAAACAGTTATGGTTGCACATTCAGGTACTTCTTTTGAAAGTTCTAAACAAGGTATAGCCAGCAGCAAGTTGTAGATGGTATAGGCCTAAATATAAGAAAACGTTTAGGGTTAAAATCAGGTGAACTAAACATCAAATGAGCACGAAACTTCACATTTATGTTCAGAAAGGTGTCTTCCTAGCATGATTCGAAAGGAGTATGGAAATTCCAAAGGGAAGCTGGTGATTTAATTTGTAACTCGAGATCTACTTGTTCAATTTATTAACCTTTTTACAGAGGGTATGATAGAGGTATTACTGGCAACTCTGCCAAATTACAGCTCAGTAGGCTACGTTGTTCACCTGATCTTATTGACATGAATATTTTGTGCCATTCTTGAGCAGTGCTGAACTCAGCCACTGGCAATTAAGCGCACTGTGGCGATGGACCAATTTTGACTCGCACTTACAGGAAAATGAAATAAGTTATGTTGCTGTAATTTGCAAGATAGTTACAAAACATAATTGGCATTAACATCCCCAATTTTACAGAAAAATTATGAAAAATAAAAGAATGAGCTCAATTTAGAAATGTCTGTGCAAGCAGTGCACAGTTGAGCTCCCTGCATGTCTATGGGAGTGTTCTAATCAAGTTGATGGTTCATTGGTCATCCCTACTATAAGCATGATAAGGATAGGCAGTTTACCAAGTGGTGGAAATAACGAAGCTGGTGTTAAGTAATTTGCTTTGGTAAGTGAGGCAAATGCCGTAGCACAAGCAGTGTCATTTGGTGTAACATATCCTCATGCGTTATAATGGTTATAATATTTATTCGTTTGGTTATAGTATTGGTTTTACATTAGTTTATCGACTTTTAGCCTAAACCAGACATGGTGGACCGCAACTGTAGAGCTATAAAAAGCACTGAACCGACCTCGGCCTTAATGTTCTGATCAGACATCAGACAACAGAGTTCAGTAATAACGCTATACTCCAGGCACAAAAAGAAACTCGTCAGTTACAGTCATCCTTGCTGTTCAACAACCTAATAATTTCGGATTATTCTAAAACATATTGTTAATTGGACTTTGCTTTCTCATTTGACATCCTGTTCGTAAAATCAAACAAGAATTGACCAAGATTCAATTGTGCCTGTTATATTGTGTACTTTATTGATTGGCCCGTGGTGCTTGTGTGCAATACAACGATGCGTTCCTATTGAAAATCGTTGGAATTTTAACTTTTGATTTTGGGGTTTGACGGTTTGAAGGCGCATATCTTGGTCAATTTATTTTTCAAAAATATGACTGTATATTACGAATATACTATAAAAACTCGGCCAAGTTAGGTGGCTTATTTTCTGTATGTTAGTTTATACAAAATAAGTGGGTTAGTTGGTCATGGTATATGTAACATGGCATCATCAATGCCAGTAGAATTTAAGTCAGAAGATCATTCCACTGTAATCAAATGCTATTAGACTCCTTAACTTGATCGTTTCTCTTCAACTTACGATACGGATTTTACAGAAGCGACATCCAATGAAGACCTCTATGGCTTTCGTAGGGTGTCAAGTTTGATACTTGAACAACAAAAGGTAAAGCCTTTACTTTGCCAGCTGACTTTCAAGGGGCTATTCCATTTAAAATCCACACTACCCCTGTGAAAGATTCAGCTAGTCTTCCACAGTGGGAGTACGAGTTTCGAATAGAATAGACATTTGGATGACCTCCATTTGAAATACTCACTTCAGCTGTGGAAGATATAGGTAAAGCCATAATACAGGGGGAGTATGGGTTTCAAAATGATTAACCCTAACAAATTACATTAGAAAAACATACTACCTCTGTGGAAGATATTTCCAGAACCTTCCACAGGGGTAGTGTGAATTTAAAATGGAATAGCCCAATAGACTTGATACTGCCTCAGGATATAACCTAAATCGAGTCATTTCAACATTTTAACATCAGTCTTGAAAAGGTCACCTATATAAGTTTCATTGCTAGTATAACAAAATTAACGCACAATACATAAATGCACATCGACGAAAAGTTTGAAAAGTTTGAAAAGTGTGAAACAGTTCCAGAACCACGTTCTGGAACTGTTTACCACATTTCATGTAAACACTGTCTTGCTGCCTATGTTGGAGAATCCGAACGCACGCTAAACACCAGATTGAATGAACACAAGCGCAAGAGCAACACGTCTTCTCCAGTTTCTCAACACGCCCAAGCCACGAAAAACATATCGCGTGGAAGGATGTGAATGTGCTGGATCAAGACACATCAGTTTGAAAAAGACACAGAGTCGTCGTGTCGAAAGCTCACGTAAGTGAAAAAAAATGGATGTGTGTATCGGTTTAAAATTGAACCAATATGTCTTATTTTCACAATCATGACGCTACATTTTGCATAATCCCCGCAAGTAACACTTCCAATCTGGTAATGAAAACGCTAGTACTCGTAGGATACGAGCGGCCCCATTAAGTAGATAAAGATCACACTATGAGCTTAAAGTTAACGGCTTCTGACGATATATAATATCTTCTGACGATATAATAATAGCTCTACTGCAGAATGTGAGGGACGAAGATGGAGGGCTTTAATCTTCACATATTTATAATAAGCATCTAATATACATCCAGTATACCGAATTTTATATTGGGTGTATTTTTCTATGAGCCTTTACGTGCTCAAAATGGCCTTAAATGAGGCTATAACGCCTTCTCTAATCTTCAGCTCCATAGACTTTACATCTAAAATGAAAAGAGTTCATTAAATTCATCATTCAAGTTTGTTATAAAAGTTGCGAAAATTTCTAATTGAGCAAGTACATATGCAAGGCACTAGTTTTTGAGAGCGGCATACAAATTATTTTTCATGTATTGTATATCATTGGTATGAATGGTCTTTTCAAAAGTAAGATGTCCATATGAAACATAGGTGCGGAGCTATTTTTGATTGGGCATTGTTCATAATATGAACAATGCCCAATGTCCATGAACGAGTTTACAAAACTTCTTGTTAAAAATTCTAATGGAATATCGTAATGTATCGCGAGAGAGTAAACTTCGCCAAGTAATTGCTTATAATATATATAGTTTTTCTAACTTAAACTGATCACGTAAAGCAACGTAAAACGTTTGTAGATTTTCCTCAAAATTTAACGAATCAGCTGGAAAAACGAAAACATAAGGATTTTAGCAATTACATTTCTTCCCATACATCTCAAAATACTCAATGCTGACAGGTTCAGTAAACATATTTTTAAAATTGGTCATCTTGAGAAGCAAGATCTATCAATAACAAAACTATGGACACCAACGTGTAACCCACTGGCAGCCGGACTAAAGTCAATTTTTGGTTTGTAATCGGGTATTTACCCATTTTAATCGATGGAATATGCTGAAAGTGTTAATACTAGGGGGAGTATGGGTTTCAAAATGATTAACCCTAACAAATTACATTAGAAAAACATACTACCTCTGTGGAAGATATTTCCAGAACCTTCCACAGGGGTAGTGTGAATTTAAAATGGAATAGCCCAATAGACTTGATACTGCCTCAGGATATAACCTAAATCGAGTCATTTCAACATTTTAACATCAGTCTTGAAAAGGTCACCTATATAAGTTTCATTGCTAGTATAACAAAATTAACGCACAATACATAAATGCACATCGACGAAAAGTTTGAAAAGTTTGAAAGTGTGAAACAGTTCCAGAACCACGTTCTGGAACTGTTTACCACATTTCATGTAAACACTGTCTTGCTGCCTATGTTGGAGAATCCGAACGCACGCTAAACACCAGATTGAATGAACACAAGCGCAAGAGCAACACGTCTTCTCCAGTTTCTCAACACGCCCAAGCCACGAAAAACATATCGCGTGGAAGGATGTGAATGTGCTGGATCAAGACACATCAGTTTGAAAAAGACACAGAGTCGTCGTGTCGAAAGCTCACGTAAGTGAAAAAAAAATGGTTGTGTGTATCGGTTTAAAATTGAACCAATATGTCTTATTTTCACAATCATGACGCTACATTTTGCATAATCCCCGCAAGTAACACTTCCAATCTGGTAATGAAAACGCTAGTACTCGTAGGATACGAGCGGCCCCATTAAGTAGATAAAGATCACACTATGAGCTTAAAGTTAACGGCTTCTGACGATATATAATATCTTCTGACGATATAATAATAGCTCTACTGCAGAATGTGAGGGACGAAGATGGAGGGCTTTAATCTTCACATATTTATAATAAGCATCTAATATACATCCAGTATACCGAATTTTATATTGGGTGTATTTTTCTATGAGCCTTTACGTGCTCAAAATGGCCTTAAATGAGGCTATAACGCCTTCTCTAATCTTCAGCTCCATAGACTTTACATCTAAAATGAAAAGAGTTCATTAAATTCATCATTCAAGTTTGTTATAAAAGTTGCGAAAATTTCTAATTGAGCAAGTACATATGCAAGGCACTAGTTTTTGAGAGCGGCATACAAATTATTTTTCATGTATTGTATATCATTGGTATGAATGGTCTTTTCAAAAGTAAGATGTCCATATGAAACATAGGTGCGGAGCTATTTTTGATTGGGCATTGTTCATAATATGAACAATGCCCAATGTCCATGAACGAGTTTACAAAACTTCTTGTTAAAAATTCTAATGGAATATCGTAATGTATCGCGAGAGAGTAAACTTCGCCAAGTAATTGCTTATAATATATATAGTTTTTCTAACTTAAACTGATCACGTAAAGCAACGTAAAACGTTTGTAGATTTTCCTCAAAAATTTAACGAATCAGCTGGAAAAACGAAAACATAAGGATTTTAGCAATTACATTTCTTCCCATACATCTCAAAATACTCAATGCTGACAGGTTCAGTAAACATATTTTTAAAATTGGTCATCTTGAGAAGCAAGATCTATCAATAACAAAACTATGGACACCAACGTGTAACCCACTGGCAGCCGGACTAAAGTCAATTTTTGGTTTGTAATCGGGTATTTACCCATTTTAATCGATGGAATATGCTGAAAGTGTTAATATTAGTAGGCATGTCCACTAAAAATTGAAGTACTTTTAAATTGATTCAGACCTAACTTATTGGATGGGAATTGATGAAAGAAACGTTTTGGCGTTTAAATAATCTTAATCGGACGTTTCATTCCAGAGATATGGCCTTTCGAGTGTCACGGTTTTATATAGGGCTGCTAGAACATGTTAAAAAGTTAAAGTCCAAAAAGGAATACTAACAGAAAGTGCAACTTTAAGGTACTTTTTTTTAATGTATTTATTAACTATCTTGTCTGGAACATTATATTTGCTTATAACAACATGAAAATAAGATCATCCTGAAAATTTAATCGATTGTGTTGACATACAACAAAAACTATAAGACCTCAAAACCCATGGTTTGTTTGTTGAAACCTCAAGCATGATCATAGATGGCCGCCATGGAAAAATCTCCATAGAGGAGATGAACAATAAGTGCATTATTTCAAATGAAAAGCGGTAGTCTTAAACATTGTTCAATCTTTTAAGGTCAGCACATTTTATCTTCAAAAATTATTATATTTCATCATGGCATAAGTTTGGTAACATTAATCACTATCAATTTTGAGAAATTTGCTCCAACTCAAAGGTTATCTTTACTACATTGAGCAATACACTGTGTGCATGGAAGCCATGATGGTCCCCGGTTTTTATACTCCCTATGAAATGGACATGGTAGTGAGAAGTGCACGGGGAAGTGCATGATTTGAGATGGGCCGCGGTAGGCTTAAACATTCTTAAATTTCTTAACATCCTACACATTTTGTCTTCATAAATAGTTAAATTTTATGAGTATGTAAGTTTGCTTGTCTGATTCACTCCAAATTCGGAGATAATTGCGTTTGAACACCTTATGCACGGAATGGTGTCACTTCAACCTGTTGTAGTTCTCATCTCATTAAATTTTTCATTAAAAAAAGTTGATCTCTTCATGCAGGAAGGTCCTCTCTATTTACTGACCAAACAGGAAAAAGTTTGGTGAATGTTTTCTGGTGGAATCAGGAATTTCTTGAAACACCCTGATATAGGCCTACATTTGGATCAAAACAAGTATGTACGCCATTTAACATGCCTGGGATTTCTTGTATCGATCAGTTTCTCCATAGACAATACGTGTGTGAGTGCACGCACACAGTAAATGAAAAATCGTTCTAGTGGAAACTGTATTGAGAGTGGGCATCCCTAATATTAGCTTAGTCGGCTTTAAAAAAAAGAAGCATATTTAATAGTGATCAATACTTAATTATCAATAAAGGCCGTATAGTTTGTGAAATATAACTTGAATCTACTTGAACTCAAATCTACAAAGGCTTTGCCAAAATTTGATTTTGTTATTCTTTATTCAAAATGTTGAAATAATATTAGTAATAACTGACGGGAAGGGTTGCTGTCCATTTTAGGTTGAAATAAAAAGGTAAAGTGAAAGAAATCCCACTGGTTAATTTGACCAATTAACACGCAGTTCTATGGGAGGACATATTATCATAATTTTTAAATTATGATAATATGTCAAACTTTGCTCTATTGACCTACAAAGACAACAGATTTGGCCGATTCCATTTAGGTGCAAGTTGGCACATGTGTAAACATTACAAATATGCACAAAAATCAGGTTTGAACATTTTTTACCAATTTCATATTATAAGATCGTACATTATTCGTACTTTAACATCAAATTGCGTTCACGGTTGGTTCAGATCTAGACGTCTTGTACGAATACCCTTATTCTGCGGGATGCAGATGCACTGACAGAGTGGACTTATTTTCAATAGATGTTGGGGATGACGAGAATGAGTCAATGCTATTGTTTTGTTTATGTGACTACACATTGTGTGTCTGTCACTATTTCATTTAGGATTACTATTTGCGTGCATTCAAATCTTATATCTCTTTGTGGGAGACTAATTTAAGTGAACTAATTTGATCTGGTGATCTAGAACATCCTACTCTTAATATAATTAAATGTATAAAAACTAGATCAACAGCTTCCCCATGAAAGCAGTATTATATAATACTAAGAAAAGCTTTATTGTGCTTGTGTGAAAGGCAGATGCAGGAATGGCATTATATCGACGTGGAACATATTTTTCCATTCGTGCATAGTCTTAGCAGCCCCTCATTTCAAATTATATGTTTTGGTTTCTGTTTTGTTCAGAAATCAAAAATTAAGGGATTAAAAGTAGAGCAGATTCTGGACTGCAATCATAACACTATTATGCTGAAAGGACACGTTATAGGGTACATAACCATGAGTATATAATAGCCTATTGTGCTAACATAATTATTATCGATATCTATCCCCGCGGGCGGTAGTTTATGCAATTGAAATCTAATTGAGTCTTAACTTACTTCAGATAAATTTGTCGTAGGTGGCATACTTTTATGTCACCGTATAATTACACCCCGAGTTCTAGGCCTAGAAATCATGCGCGTATATTGAGGGGTGGTGGGTGTAGACTTTGTTTGTATGAAACATAAACGATGCATGGAGATGATTTGATTATGAATTATTAACCCCGGTAAGCACAACCCATACCTCTTACCTAGGCTCCCTCTCCCCACCTATATAACCTCCGTGTCCATAAATGTCTTCTTCTCCCCCTCCTTGCCTCCCGATTCATTCGAGATTTCCTCTATCTCGAGCTCTCCCCCTTCCCTTTTCACTTCCGATGCTCTCTCCCATCTGTTTCTCTTTCTCCCTCCCCTTCCCTCTACCCCCACTCTGTTTTCCCCCTCTATCTTCCAGTAAAATTGCTTATATTGGAAGTCATATAATGCCCTTCCATCGATTATCGTCCATACGACAAGGACATGAATCGATTTTGTTTATATCCCCTGAGTCGGCTCTTTTGTAATGTCGAATGCAAACATTTCGCTGGTCTATATTTTTTACAGCTAAAATAGCTATACCTTATTGGATTTTCTAAACCGCGTTTTTCCATTTGAATTTGGATTTGGAAGATACCTTCTCTTAAATAACAGTATTGCGAACCACCAGCATACATAACTCGATGTAGAGAGTCTTTCCTATTCAGAGGAAATATTGCAATTACACACCTTATTGCCTTTTAACAATAACCATTGACACTAGCACATATCAGAGAAGATGTAAGAAAAGGATGGAGAACAGAATTATATCCTTGAGATAATCCCGTAGGTAATCCTGTTGCACCTATCATAGTCCTTTATTCTCAAGTGGTGGGTTAACCAACAGTTAACAATGAGAGGAAATTCCTGAACCTAGTTCAGTTGGGGATGATTTGAAGTGACCGCCAATTATGACCATTTGATATTTAATACCAGCAATGTGAAAAAAAAATAATAATAATGTAGTGCCAAAATAATGTACCCTTTTACGGAAGGAGCAAAGTTTAAGAAGTTATAACTCCGCTACTGAAGTACGAATGTCAGCGGCGAATGTCAGGTTATTATTTCCCAGTCTTTAAAAAAAAATTGCAGGCAGAGGTGGGAATCGATCTCGGTACCTCCCGGTTAAACAGCACTGTGAAAGACCACTAGACCAACTAAATATCTGTTGTGAGATGTGTGACATTAATCTTTGATATTGCTTAATGGAACAAATCGCGGAATTAAATCAGTAATAAAATAAATAGATTCTTATATAGCGGTCAAATTAGATAAAAGGGGAAATATTTGTCCCTGCTCGAAAGAAAATATAGGTTAGAAAATTATCAAATAAATTTAAATTACAAATTGAGATTTTATATTTCTTTCTTTCACGAGGCGACATTATCACAGACAAACACTGTATAAGCTAAAAACTCGACGCTCATCACTAGATGCTGTTATTTAGCTCAATGGTAGAGCATCAGACTGCTGATATCAATATCGTTGGTTCGAGTCCTCCTGCCAGCAATGGTTATATTTATGATTTTAATGCTACGCTAAAATTTGTTCAATTTTTTCGTTTATTTATTTATTTATTTATTTATTTATTTATTTATTTATTTATTTATTTATTTATTTATTTATTTATTTGTTTTTGTTTATTTATGTAAATAATTTGATATATTTGAAAGAGGTATTTGAGCAATTTTATGATCCTATGGGGTCATTTTGAACCCCCACCCCTCCCAACTTGCCAAACGCACAACACCTATGAGTTTGCATCATACATGTCATCATTAGTCACGATTATGCACTTTCAGTTTCCCACGCGTTTGAACGGGAATTGGATTGCGTACTTTTTCGATGTCTAGTGAGCAATTTTTTTCTTTATTTTGAGAAAATGATGTCAAATTTTCTATTCTATATTGTTTGGTAATAATGTCTTTTGCCAATAGTATGTTTAAAGTTGTAATTTTGTGTTTTTGATCGCAAAGATCGGATATTTTCGTTCCCGATTCGAATTCTGAACCCTTCGCAAGGGTGCCGATTTCGGCAGAACTTTGACGATAATTTTGCCTTTTTGGTTACTTATATGCTTTCGATCCTTAATTTTGTTTCAACCGAGTCTTAAATTATCAAGCACAATACAGTTGGTACCACATTTATATACATTGATGAAATTTTAAAGATTTTTTTTTCAAGTTTCTAACCGGCGCAAATCGTTAAGTGTGTATTTCCCATTGACATCTAAAATGGCGTAAGCCAGTCCTCAATATACATAGGTACGGCGTATATAGGACTGGCAAGCGAGTCTATGTCATCATCATAAAATGTGAAATTCAGGTCCCACAAAAATACAGTAATTGTGCAAAAGAGGACATAAATAATTTCTTTCTGCAACCATAATGGGCCGCAATATATCACTAACCGCATAGTCCGAGGCAAGGTTCATTATTGTCAGGGTTAGGGTCTTAGGGTTAGGGTCTTATGGTGAGGGTTAGGGGTTAGGGGTTAGGGTTAAGGGGGTTAGGTTAGGGTTAGGGTTAGGGTTAGGGTTAGGGGTAAAGGGTTAGGGTTAGGGATTAGGGTTAGGGTTAGGATTATATTCGTATTTATTATACTAGTAATAGTATATTGTGTGTATGCAGTTTATTCCGTAATCAATAAGTATCATATAACAAACACCTTTCTGGCACAACGAATCATAGCACAGTCGTGTAGGCATTAGACTATGGATACAAAGGTTGTGGGTTCGAACCCCAGGTAAACCGTTATAGAATTTTAATTCTATCGATTTCTTTTTATTTTATTAAGTAAGAGGAAATAATAATGGTAATAAACTCGTGTTATATCTAGCCTCATAGGCCTATTAATTACATGTATGTACTATGTGTTATCGCATTGTGGCCCATTTAATATGGTTGCAGAAAGAAATAACGCACGCCGGCAATTAGACTACTATACAAAAAAATAGTATCAAATCTTTCCTGCTCAATCAATATAATACTTGCAAATAGATCATAGTTTACTAATCTAATCCTGTAATATAGACCTGTTATATCACCTGTATTTGCATGTAGAGTCTATACATTGTTTGTTATGGTAGGGATTAGTGCCCGATCTCTGTAATGTAATGTAAATGAAGCATATTGATATGCAGGAAGAATCGATCAGGGCGCTATCTATTAGATAAAACACTATTCAAAATATCAATAGACAAGAAGAAAGGGATGTAGAGATTTGTAATTGAGTCATGCATGATTTATCAGAAGGTTCTTTCCAATTCCCAAACGTAATGCAATGTAGATTGACATGCTCGATTTCTCTCCTCGTGAATATTGCACTGCGAAATTTAACCATTTCTTTTGTATACTTAGATCAGGTAACTTCAAACCAAGTGAATTTCTTCTTCACACCATTATATGAGAAACTGAAATGCAAAACCGAATTTCCTTATCACAAATCTCATGTTTCAAACAAAGGGTAGAAACAAAGATATCAATAATCATATGAGTCAAGAGCTTAGGTGGGATAATAGGAAACCACGTGACCAAAACCAAAACTAAAAACTCAATATTTGAAATGAGGCTATGCGTCTTGTGGACAGACATAAGAACACACCTTATTTCGACACCTGGTTGGTAAGGTTCCACAAAAGTTTGGATAGAGAAAGAGTAATCGATCTTCCTTTTCAGGCAAAAATTATTTCATACCCAATGTAAGCTTATGTATTTTATTTGTGTCAAATATTGAACGTACGGACGTTGAGCAGGGATTATAGGGGAACGAACGGCGACGAGTAATTGCGTCATAGCAGGTAAACTGGATCACTGTATAAACAGGTTGGTTATCGGCGTCAAAAGTATTGATCAAACTTTTGTCCAGTGATGGACGATTGCAGTCCAGACTAATAGCTCGTCTCCTTTTCAACATTTCATAAAACCATTAAGAGTATAGATGAAGTGGATTAATGTTTATTATCTTTTCGAACTTCAGTGACATCTCATGCATATTTTGTCTGGGTAGGATTGAACCTCTGTTCACTGAAGGGACATGAACACTTTTCTTAGTAAAATACTAATACCTATTTTAATGCCTCCAACGGTCCAGGCACGCCTTCTCAACTAGCGGCGCTCGCGACATTTGTGGCGCTTGGAGTCAGTCGAAGTGGCGCACGGTAATTTTGATATTGTTTCACATAAATGTTGAACAAAAAAGGGGTGAAAATACCCAATCTGGGCCTTTAAAAACCTCAAAATACAGGAGCTTCCGGGGGCACTGCCCACTGGACCCCCGATAAAGCTTCACCACTGCACCGTACCCGCTATGGGCCCGCTCTAACTCACAGAGTCCTCAGGCTCCCTTAACATGTTGGCGCTTCATGATTACTGAAATTTTCCACTTGGCGCTTCAAATAACAGGTTGAGAAGGCCTGGCTGATATTAATGAGGTGTCACCGGAGCTGGAATAGAGTCTACAATTCTTTTTCTCTGGCTATATTTTTGAATACATTTTACATTCTGAGACCCATTGATAACATCAGTGATATTCCTAATCAATAATCACGGAAAGCGTGTCCACGTTTCTTTGATATTAACATGGAAGCCTCACTACAGCGCTAGCCCAATTGATAATAGGGACGACTGTAACCTTACCAGTGGTGGGGAGTACACTTTATGCATTCCACGATCCCCTCTCTCTCTCTCTCTTTTATCAATGTTGAGTGTTAAGTGGAATGAATGATAGTTGTGCTGTATGGTCGTCCAATATTGCTCGGGGGAGGACGGAGGTGATAACTGATGTATCATTCTTGTATCGTGAAGTAGGTTATATTTAATTCCAGAGATCGGTAACGTATGTTACCAATGGTCAGATCTAAGATGGAGTATGCTAGCACAGCATGCCATGGCGCAACTCCTACATCACTGTCAAAACTAGATGCAGTCCAGAGGCGTGCTGCTCGCATCATCGATCTCCCTGGAGAAGAACTTTCCTCTCTTCAAATTCAGCCTTTGGCTCACGGTAGAACAGTAGGTGCCACCACTATGTTCCATCGAATTTTCTACGGGAATGCCCCTGAATTACTATGCCAACTACTTCCGGACCAGCTCCAGACTGACCCTCGCCTTCGCCGCTCAGTTAGATCTCACGACCTTGCAGTTCAAATTCCAAGATCTAACCTTGTTAGTCATGAGCGGTCTTTCATTCCATCTACAGCCCGCACATGGAATGCACTCCCGCCTCACATTCCTGGAATTGTGAAACGGAACAGCTTCAAAAAGGAGGTTAATAGCTTTCTAGGCGCCAACCCGTCAGCTTTATCGTAACGATAACAGCTGTTAATGCCTTGATATGTATTGACATAAAAAAATGGTTACGCTTGTAAGCCCTACGATTACACAAAGGAAATCTCCAAGGGGATTGGTACTCCTGTAATTATACCAAATAGGCCTACCTTTAGACTTAAAGAACCGATCAAAACTGTGTTTTTGGAACTGAGATTTTGGTATTAGAATATATCTCTTTGTTTCATTACCTGGGCAGCAGAACTTAAAAGGGCATTTCGTGATCCACAGCCTCATCCCCCACTTTTCTCAAAAAAAAAGTTGAGATTTTTATATCACTGGAATACTCTGGCTACATAATGTTTATGTACAAAATATTTCTTGCAGATTAATTCGTTTAGCAAAGATATCGCGGATTACGAAATTACAACGTATTGTCTATGGAGCAGTGTAATACACATAATCATGCATAACTCGCAAACGCAAAATCGGAATCAACTGAAATTTTGGGAATATGCTTTTTTCGTGGATATGTACTGACAAATGTCATAAAAAGAGGATGCTAGGATCACGAAATACTCCTTTAACACCTGAGATATGTTTCGTGTAGATGGTGTGAACAAACAAAAACGTGGTGAATTGTGGTAACCATAACCGGAAGTATAATGTACTGTCCTATGGGGCATTGTTATACAAGTTTTTGCATATCAAAACCGCTGGAGCAATATAATACAACCTAAAATTTGAAAACATACTGGTTTAATGGTACGCCTCAATGTGAGATGAAAAATCGGACCACGCTAAGGTTTGTAGTGGTAGCGCAAGTCCAATCCATGTAAAGCAATAGATTTGTATGCCGGAGGCTTGTTGTTTACCTTCTTCAGACTGTGGAGTAGTTGTGTCACTTGTGTGATTGTAGTTTTGAAGACTGGCGTCTTCTATGACACCAAATCACTTAGAGAATGGAATCAACAATTCAAACATTTCTGCTTGGATAAGGATTTGTAAAATAGCTGCTGGCAGCTTGGCTTATAAGCTCGTTTAGCCTTCTCGTTTGTACCACCAGTGTTATTTATAGACGGTACGCGTAGTCAAAGATACTATTCTTGTCGCTTTAGATGGTCAACAAGTGGATCGTGTACCACCCGTCGATTGTCCACTGGTTACCATAGTTAATGTAGATGTGTATTTGAAGTATTATTATCACTTGATTGTAGTCAATAAAAGTGGTACCTCTTTCTGACTGAAGCTATACCCCGGGGGTACAATACTGGCAATGTTGGTCTAGCATAAACCTTATACAAAGACGGTCAGGTCAAAAACAACACGCCTTGTTACGTACAGGGTGTCTAAAAAAAGAGGCCCCTCATTGCGCCCTCTTTTGCTCCTATCCCTTTAAATACATTAATAAATATTAATATCATAATTTTTTCTCATTATACCGACAAAAACGGTAAGAAGTATGCACTGTTAAGGTATATGGGCCATTGTTATACACGTTTTTGTTTTTAATATCAACACTGCTGGAGCAAAACACGTAAAACTTAAAATTGGGAAAGATTGTTTTAATGATTGGCTTCAATGTAACATAGAAAACACCAAATGAAAAATTTGACCACCCGTCTTTATGTCAAACTTTTATTCGTTTCTAATAACCCCTTTCAATGCAGTAAAATAAATATTATCTTAATAACGTCTAGCCGAATCATCCAGCACATGAATACATAATAATTATGTGTATCTCGTTATACAACGTGGATTTAAATAACTTCATACTTGCATTGAGATATTCCTCTAACGTCAGATTTTACAGCTGCGTAATAACCAAGCTATTCATAATGAAACCTGCGCAATGTAATAAAGTCTAATATAAAAGAAAACGTGTTTAACACACGAACTTGGCGAATAATAAACACTCGAGACTTTGATTTAACCGATAAAATGTGAAAGTTGATAGCTTTCATTGTTTCGCTTTCTGCAGGCAGTCGTGCTTAAAAAGAATAAATTGACTGTAAAATAAAATGTCACATGGGTAAAAAAGCGTGTCGAAGTACGTTTTCATGAAGTCATGTTCTAATGTAATACATACTTATACGAAGCATACTATATAAATATCACGCGATTTTGATCGTTCAACAAGTGGGCTCAATGTATAGGGTCTACTAAAAGTTCCCCCTAATAAAAATATTGTACGGAATATAAAGGTGCAACATCTCCCTCCAAATTCATGAAAATCCACCGAACGAGAGCCATATTTATTTTATGTATTCTTCGAAGGTCACTGATCAGAGTAGACAAACGAAATGTCGAAATTATTTGATAAGTCTCCGATGAAATACTATTCACGTTGACGTAACATTTGTAAAATGGAAATACAAATGTAAAGACTTAGGATTTTACTTTTCATACCCGTACGCATTTATCTTGTGAGTTACAGGACATTAAACTTTTATATAAACCGTCTGGTGTTTTTAAGTGAGTTTATTTTTTCTTATAGGCGCACACTGTCATTAGCAATGTGTGTAGTAGAATGAGTTAAGTGCGTTATAAATAGACCTGATTCTGTCTGGTCATATTAGAGGTGTAATGCATCAAGAAGGTACGAGAATGTGAGCCCTGTTTATTTTGGCTTGTAGAGATTTCGCACTCTACTCTATTCTACTCTGCTCCGCTCCGCTCCGCTCCACCCCGCCCACTCCACTCCATTCCACTCCACTCCACTCCACTCCACTCCACTCCACTCCACTCCACTCCACTCCACTCTTCGCTTATCTTTATATGTAAAATGATGTTGAAGTGTCTGGGTTGAAACTTGAATAGCTTAAGATAAAAATCGAGTCTGACTTTTGCTAAGATTCCCGAGTAATACTGTCTCAGAAAATAACCTACATCAAGACATATCAACATTTCATCATCAAAGTCTTGAAAAGGTCATAGATATAAGTTTCGTTGCTAGTAACACGAGTTACGAACAATGCAAAAATGCACATCGATCGACAATGTGTGAAGCAGGTTTCACGCTTAACATATAATATGGCGGGCTACATTTCACATAACGATCAAAAGCAACACTTCGAACTGGTTAATGAAGTCTCCTGTAAGCTATAGAAGCTGCGACATTTACGAGATAAAGAGCTCACGGTATTAATGAAAGGTTTTTGCATGCCAGTGAATGTTATCTTCTGACACAATTATTGAGACTCCCCTTAAAAGGGGTTATAATGCAGAGTACATGGCTTTGATTAGGGTAAATACCCAGCAAACACAAAAACGTTTTTAAAACGTTTTAAGTAAGTTATATTTTGGGTTTTGGTTTAGGTAAAAACGTTTTAATAACATTAAAATGTCGGGTTATATAAAGGTCATGAAATCGTTTTAAAACGTTTTGTATGAAAACAAACTACAACAATATTTTTAAAATGTTTTTGAAATGTCATTGTAAACTATTTTTGCAAACATTGTTCGCCAAATATTTTGTCAATACTTAAATAACATTATGTTATAACATTTGCACCCAGCAAACACAGAAATGATCTTAAAATGTTTTTTACAAAACGTTTTAATAACATTTAAATGTCGGGTTATATAAAGGTCGTGAAAACATTTTAAAAACGTTATTGTAAATATTTTGGGCAAACATTTTTTGCAAAATATTTTTTCAACCCCAAAATAACATTCTGTTTAGAATGATTTGTACTAAGTTTTCAAAAATGTTTTTGGAATGTTATTAAAACGTTTTTATACCCTTTATATATAAACATATTATTTTCTCTTGATATACCCATTTAACGAAATCCGAGGTGAAAGTAATGAAGACATGAATTTGTCTCAGTTTATTTTCTATAGTACAGTAATTTGTACCGGACATAAGTGTGATTCAAACATCTTCAATCGTATGCCAAATCCAAGCAACAGGTCCTGGGCCAACAAATCGGTGGTGCTGTAGAGGGTGAGTAATATTTGAATAAACTCAATCATAAAATCGTATTGCCGTTACGCCTTATAAACTAAATACAGAAGAACCAACAAGGTACTATACCGTAAAACCCCGTCTACAAGCATATAGAGTACGTCTGATGAAAGCTAAATTAATCCAGGCGCCATTATGGAGTTTGAGCAAATAAATTACAGATCCAAGCATATACAAACAAGTATTATTGTAAGACTAATATATAATATTGGCATATTTACGCATGTATCGTATTAAGTTAGCTTTCATCAAAAACACTATGCTTGTAGACGAGGTTTTACGGTATCTGCACCAATCTATCACAATAGTTTGCATAATGATACCAAGGTTAAAATGTATGTCCAAATAATAGCATCAAGGTCAAAAAAGTTACAATCTTTTAAGCTCTTTTAGTTTAAAGACACCTTTACTTTAAAAAACAACAACCAGATAATATATTTTGCTAGACATCAATCAGCCTACGTAAGTGACTAGACAGTGTTGTGTATAACCGTCATATTAAATTGTCCTCAATATTCATTATTTGATCTATTTGGAGTGTTATGACATGTTATGTTAGCTGCAGGTAAGAACAGAAAGAGATTACATCGCAGCGGCAGCATTTAAAGGTTACGTCTCGTCGGTGCTGGAGAACCAATTAGCCTAATTACACGTATTTCAACATTCAACTTCAGTTACATTATTGAAATATAAGCGGTATAATATTTCTGATAGTAATGTGGCCTTGAGTTGCCTTTAAAGCAGTGTTCGAAATATGCCTCAAAAAGTTACAGGCCAGCCGGGCTTGACCTTAAAAAGTTACTGGCCAGCCGGGCCGGCAACTAGATGCCAGTCAGAAAAGTTACCGGCCAGGCCAAAAAGTTACAGGCCAATGGCCGGCTGACCGGCCCTATTTCGAACGCTGCTTTAAAGGCCCAAAATCGTTGGCCTGGTCAACTGACAGGTGTGTGCAGGAACTAAATACCGACAATTACAAAATGTTTATACAAGGATTTGAGCAGGTAACCTTGTCCTTACATATCACAATGTTCTTTTAGATGGTCTGGACCTTGACGCGTTGGACACTTTTATTATCATGGATTATGTTATGTCATAAAATACTGAGCTTGGTAACACTTTATGAATAAATCCAGACGTGCTGTTAACCCTTTAAATGTTCCAGAAATCCATCTGCAAACGATTTTACACGCTGAAAACATGACTAACATCCTCTTGATTCTTTGCAGTATACACAGGGAAAATATGCCACATAGTGCCAGGTTGGCACTTGCCAACTGATGCCAATGTGGCATTTGCCAGGTTCGGCCAAGAAGAATGTGCAAGGGGTACGCACAACCAGGCATTTGCAGCCACGGGCCAAATTGGCATTTGCCATCAATATCCAGAGTGTCAGAAATCATTGGCATCTGCCAATTGTACCAGGTTGGCAAGTGTCAATCTGGCAGGGGTTGGCATTATCATTTTTGGTGATTTATAGATTTGTATTATTTTTGAACAAAAATGAGATTTTTAGATGGTTTCCAGCGGTGGTTCCCAGTGTTTTAGGCTCCATATTGTTTTGAACATACAAAACATTGCATGATCTTTGTTTTCATTGGTTTTTGTAATTTGAATAAATCAAAACAATGATTTTGTATAAAAATGAGCTATTTCTGATGATTGAATTTCTTTTTCATGTGTTTTTAATTTTATTATCCTAATTTATTTTGGAACAAAAATGCAATTTTTGGATGGTTTCCTGTGGTGGTTCCCAAGTTAGGCTCCAGGTCGTTTTGATAATAATTATGAATTTGCAGGTTTGTACTTTGATGTGTTTTTATTATTTTTCAAGATTTAAATTATAATGGAACAAAAACAAAAATGCATTTTTGGATGGTTTCCTATGGTGGTTCCCGATGTTTTCGGTTCCGTGTTGTTTTGATAGTAATTGTGCATTGGTTGATTTGTGCTTTCATATGTTTTTGTTACTCAGTCAGTCGTGAGCACGGTCGCTAATGAGCTGAATCGGCTAGTTGTGAAATGAGAATCTCGAAGAATCTCATGGTTTCTCGCTCGCAATCCGTGTACAATAATTTAGACAAAAACACGCTCAGCACTGGCTGACCTGAAAGATAAGGTTTATACTGTCATCTGTTTTCCGAAAAACATTTCAAAATTGCTTTAAAATTGCTAAGGAGGCATGTACATTTAATTCTGTGACAAAAAACGAGACCAAGTTTGCTTTATTTTTGTTGTTTTTGATCATTTAAATGACACTAACTTTTTGTTCAATTTTTCCAAATTGAAAACCTTAGGCGACATTCGTCTACCTCCCTCCGATTTACCTAATCATGAACTTTTTGACTTCATTTTCACGTAGTTCACATAATTCCGCTTCGTTTGGTATATTTATAGATATGTGTTATTTAGATTAAGTGTCTAAATTGTTCTTCAAAAATGATGGAAAATGCGAATTTTACTGAATTGCAGGCATTTCTCGTGGTATTTTTTGCGTCACCTATCAATCAACATTCGGGTTGTACGCGCCCTAACACAAATACCGCGCCGGCGCGCAGTTAACTTTGCGTGACGCTCGCGCTATGCAAGTGGTGTACAGTGTGATACGCGTTTAAGTTCGCCACAGCATAAATAAGTAAACAAAAAGTTTTAAAAAACCTGAATATTTTCAAAGCTCATTTCATCTTCGCCGATAACTGTCTACCTCCCGGGTGATTTACGTCAATGTGTACAACATTTTCGTGGCATTTGTGTACGAAACCGTTTTATCTTTCATATTTGTGATTTTTATGATTGTGTTATTTAAATTACAAATACAAAATTAAGTTTAAGTATGATGCTTTTTTCCCAACTTTTATTGAAATTGTTTAGTTCAAAACACACGTTTATTTTTCATCTAAATAATCTTTGATTTCCTTCTTTTTTGTGACATGCAAGTTCACTAGTTTGGAATGTTAATTTGAGAGAGTGATAATTTTTCGTGTTAAAATAAATGAATTAGAGCTCTTCAAACAGGGAAATGTCATGGGCTGATTGTTCTCGAACCTCATTTTACCTTCACAAAAAAGTGTCTACCTCCTGGTCGATTTACGCCAATTCGTACGGATTTTTCGAGGTATTTGTATTCAAAACCTTTGTATCGGTCAGATTTTTGAATTATACGAATGTGTTATTTCAATTACCGCAGAAAAATGGAATTTAATACTGTGTTTTTCCCGACATTTGTACTGAAATGTGCTAGTTCAAAACACACGCTATTTATTCATCCAAATAAACTTGGATCTACTTCTCTTTTCGCAACGTGCAAGTTCATTGGGTTGGCATGATAATTTGAAAGTTTCGTAATTTTTCGTGCTAAAACAAAGAAATGGGAGCTCTTCAAACAGGGGAATGTCATGAGCTAATTAGTATGCATAATTGGCCACGGAGCATTACGCGCACTGGTTGTTATGCATATTTACTTTCACACAGAGCAGCGTTTGAGCGTGCTCACGACTGACTGTACTTTGCAAGATTTAAATTATTTTGGAACATTAGATGCATTTTTGGATGGTTTCCTGTGGTGGTTCCCGGTGTTTCGGCTCCGTGTTGTTTTGATAGTAGGCCTACTGGTGCATTGGTAGTTTGGGCTCTCTCATTTGCAAGAATTAGGCCTAAATTATTTTGGAACAACAATGTATTGTTAGATGATTTCCTGTCCTGGTTCACGGTGTTTTCGGCTCCATTTATGCATTTGTGTTCAGTCGTGAGCTCCCTCAAATGCTGTTGTATGTGAAAGAGCTCTAATGACAAATTATCATACCAAACCAGTAAATGTGCACGTCGCAAAAAAAAGTAGATTTAAGATTATTCAGATGAAAAATTAGTGTGTGTTTCAGTCAAAAGTAAGAAGAAACGCCATTATTAAACTTAATTTTTTATGTGCAATTTAAATAAGACAATCTTAAAAATCACAATGAAAGATAAAACGGTTTTGTACACAATACCACGGAAATGGTGTACATATTGGCGTAAATCAACCGGGAGGTTGACAAGTATTAAGCGAAGATTAAATTAAATGAGTTTTGAAATTTTCAGTCTTTTTAAAATTTTGTTTACTTTTTATGGCTTGAAGAACTGAATCGCGTATTACGCAGCCCACCACTCGCATGGCGCAGAGCGCCACGCAAAGTTCATTGCGCGTACCGGCGCGTAATTTTATCGCAATCGCGGATAAGCCAAGTTGATTGATCGGTGACGCAAAATCACGCACGAGAAATAGACTGGATCCTTCAGTCTTTCAACAACTACGCACGGTCATCGGGTTGTGCTGTTGGTGAAGACTGAACTGTTCTGCGTTCCAAATCAGGAGCAGTGAAAATGAATATTTAGTAGAATTTGATTACGTCACTGTTTCAGCGACTATGTATCTCATATCATGCTACTATGGGAATATAAAGACAAACGGAGCCCTGATCTGACACTTTTGAAACCCGACATTTGGCTGATTTGGCTAGCTTTCGTTCGCTATACATAAGGTAGGGATGTGCTGTGGTGCGAACCAGGGTGGACGTGTTTGAAGATCGCTCCGTCCCCGAGCTCGAAAATACAACCTTTTGAGCATAGTTCCCCACAAAATAAAGGTTTTAAAACATCAGGAAACCTTTAATCTGCAGAGTGGTTGCTTTTTGGACTGTTTTTGCCGTTGGATGGGTGAAATATTCGGAGATTTCTTTAAGATTTGAAATCGCCACCAGTGGACTTTCTTCGTGCAAGATGGCGTACGTGTCGGGCGCTATGGATATTATGGAGTAGACATTAGCATCGGACGGGCGTAGGGTAGCGGCGGATTGAGTGGGGTGACCCCTCATCTTGCTTCTGATTCATTTTGTTCTGCATTTTTGTGGTTATGGCTTCTGTAACTGTGAGTACACTATCTCTATTTATCATCACCTGGATGATGGTTCGTCCGGCGACGCCATGGTCACATGACGAGCGAGCGGGAAGTGTAAACAATGGAAACGGTATAAGATACGCATACAAGAGAGATTGTACAGACATGACAGGTTTAATCTCAGAGTTCATGTTCAAATATGTGCCTACTCATTGCCTTAATGAAGCAAAAAATTCATTCATACAGGTATATAATGGTTCAAATAAACCGAACAAATCTGCTTTATTGTATATATGTATGCTGGTAATAGTGCAGGCACATGACTGCCATCCTAATCCAGGGCCGACGCCCAGTGTTGATGTAACTATGGGTTCCAGTGAAAATGCTTCTGATTCCCAATTTCCCTGCCCTATGTGTCACAAAGCGTGTTTGTGGGGGGAACGTGCGATATGCTGTGACCACTGTGACGGGTGGTATCATGTGGAGTGTTTGGGTATGAATACCACAAACTTTGAAGTGTTTGCTGAGAACAGCAAGATAACTTGGATTTGTTGGCATTGTAACATGCCAAACTTTTCCAGTAGCTTATTTGAATCAGGGGCTATTGAACTTGCCAATAGTTACAGCACGCTGGAGTCACTGGATACAACAAATAAAACAGATGAAGATTTCTGTATTAGATCACCAATTGCAACATCCTCTCCCCAAAACAAAAACACCACTAAAGAACGCATACAGGTGAACAAAGACAATAAAACTGGAACTAAAGAAAAGTCCAACAAAAGAAAACAAGCTAGTAAAAGAATAACCGCCCGATAAAAACACTGGTCATAAATTTCCAAAGCATACGAGATAAGGTAGCCGAGCTTACGGTGTGCCTGGAAACACATGACCCGGATGTTGTTATCGGTACCGAAACTTGGTTGGGTCCCAACACCCAAAGTAGTGAGGTTTTTCCATCAAATTACACGGTTATTAGAAAAGACAGGGAACCAAATCAGAAAAACCAGAAATTTTATGGTGGCGTGTTAATTGCTATTAAAAATGATATAATCGGTGTGCATAGAGCTGATTTAGACACTGATTGCGAGGTTCTTTGGGCTCAAATTGAAGTGGTTGGTGCCAAACCGATCATCATCGGGGCTTTTTACAGGCCTCCAGACTCAGATTTGGCGTACCTGAGTAAATTTAGAGAATCCATTGATAAGATCAATAAACAACCAATTTGGCCATGTTTGGATAGGGGGCGACGTGAACTTGGGTGACATTCATTGGCCAACCCAGACCGTCAAACCCGGTGGCCAAAAAATTGCTCTGTGTAAAGAGATGATAAATCTGGCCAATGACTTTGGCTTGGACCAGCTCATTGATAGACCAACAAGGAAGAAAAAAACCTTAGACCTTTTCTTCACCTCAAATCCTACTTTGGTTGTCAAGGCAACAACCGTCCCTGGGATGAGCGATCACGACGGCATTCCATCAGTCGTTATAGATATTTGTGTTAAAAATCAAAACCGCACCCTAGGAAGGTGTTTATGTACCACAGAGCTAACACCGAAGGTTTGAAGGCAGATGCACTGAAGATTAGTGAGGAATTTGAGCGAAAAAATCTTACAGTGACGGATGCAGACGACCTATGGTGTGAGTTCAAGGTTAAGGTGCAAACATCAATTGAACAACATGTTCCTTCAAAAATAGTAAGGAAAAACAACACAACCCCTTGGATATCGCAAAAAATCAAGCGATATCAGAGACGTAAGCAGAGAGCGTACAATACAGCAGTTAAGAGAAACACACAGGAGGACTGGAACAAGTATTATGAATTAAGAAAGTTTGTCAAAAAAGAAACAAGAAGAGCTTACAGGAAACACATTCACGATACATGTTTGGAGTCTACAAAACAGCTTTATAGTTTTATTAAATCATTAAACAATGATAATACAGGAATTTCTGCCCTGAGAGAACCATCATCGGGGAACTTGGTTTCTGAAAGTAAACAAAAGCTGATATTCTAAACAGTCAATTCATGTCCCAATTCACTCAGGAGGATTTGAAAAATATGCCTGAAATGCCTGATAGTGAAATCCCTTCTATGCCGGATTTTGAGATCAACGAAGAAGGAGTGATCAAGTTGCTTGAAGAACTGAATCAGAACAAAGCAACAGGCCCAGACGGAATTTCCGCTAAATATCTGAAATTAACCGCAAAAGAAATTGGTTTGGCTTTAAAAATCATTTGCCAGCTTTCTTATGATAGTGGTATTGTTCCCAGTGATTGGCTGATTTCAAACATTTCTCCAATTTTTAAAAAGGGACAAGACAAACCCAGCAAATTATAGATCTGTAAATCTAACTTCAGTTAGCAGCAAGGTTTTTGAACATATCCTAAAATCTAACATCATGAAACATCTGGATAGACATGGTATCTTGTGCGCAAATCAACTGGTTTTCGCAAAAACCATTCTTGCGAGACTCAGTTAATTAACACAATACAAGAAATAGCTACCCACCTTGATCAAAAACAACAAGTGGATATTATAATCATGGATTTCGAAAAGGCGTTCGATAAGGTGCCGCACCAACGCTTGCTACTGAAGTTGGATAATTATGGTATTCGGGGAAAAACACTCGAATGGACCAAGGCATTTTTAACACAACGGAAACAACGCGTTGTTGTGGACGGTCAGTGCTCGGATTGGGTAGACGTTAAATCTAGTGTCCCACAGGGCACAGTTACTGGTCCACTGGACTTCCTCATTTTTATTAATGATTTGCCCCAGAACTTAACATCTTCTGTGAAATTATTCGCAGATGACTGCGTTGTTTACAGAAAATTAGCGGATCTGAGGATGCCGATATGTTACAAAAAGATCTGAACACGCTCTCTGCCTGGCAGTCTAAATGGCAAATGAAATTTAATGCCAAAAATGCTTTGTCCTCAAAATTACACATGCAAGAAAGCAATTAGAGTACAAATACACCTTAAACAATACATCATTAGCGGAAGTTAGCGAGTACCCATACCTGGGGGTAACATTAAACTCAAAGCTAACTTGGAACTCACACATTAATAATACAGCAGCAAAGGCAAATAGAACTCTGGGATTTATTAAGAGGAACCTGTATTCATGTTCTAGACAAAAAAAAAACCTAGCATACAAATCTCTCATCCGTCCAGGGATGGAGTATTGTGGATCCGTGTGGGACCCACATACACAGGAACTCATACAAAAGCTCGAAGGTGTGCAGAACCGGGCAGCAAGATTCGTAATGGCAGATTACGAACGGTACAGCAGCGTGACATCAATGAAAGAAGATCTTGAGTGGGAGCCTCTTGAAGATCGGAGGAAGACAACAAGAATTTCAGTCTTCCAGCAAGCTCTGATGGGTCACCTCGCCATTCCAATGCATAATATCCTGCGCCCCGTCCAACGCGCCTCACGACATAGTAGATTCACACAACTAAAAGCAAAAAAAAAACTGTTTAAAATACTCATTCATGAACCGCACAATTAAGGACTGGAATAACCTACCATACCAAATCACAGACATAGAAGACAAGGACAAGTTTAAATCATCAGTCAAACAGCACATCAAAGATAAAGAAAGCAAGAAATAAGCAACCAAAGCATCTGCAGATTAGCACCACCCTGCTCGCGTGACCCCTTCCCAGGGGCGTTGGGCAGTAACTAATCCAGATCCAGATCCAGATCCATAAAGCGGGCTTGAAAACAAATAGCTGAGTACCGACGCAGGGAATAAACCTTTCTTGCTTGCAATTTGGTAGCTGATGTTTAAAAAAAAAATCTGTTGCGTCCGCCATTAGTGGTTTCTACAATTTTTCCATTTTTAAACCAAAAGAATGAACTTTGCACGATTTTTAGTCATCATGGTGAAACTTATGTGGATTTGTAACACATTGAGGCCATTGCACACCGACAGATCGCAATATTCAACTTGATTTTGAGAAGGAAAGATCGTCACAAAAACCCCGCTCAGAGCACACACCGGGACCACACAGTCATGCAGTAGTGACGTGACATGCACCGACTATATGCACAGCACAGCTTCGGTATTCACGGTGGTCATGCATGCATGGTATAAAGCAATGTAAGTATAAAAGCTGAAGTTATTTCAATTATTTTCACGTAGGATATGCATCTTTTACACTAAAACAAGAGCAGTGTCGTGACTCATGACTGATTCAATATTGTAAATGTAATTTGTAGGCAGTCATGACATGACGTGCATGACATTAATTTAGTCTTAGATTTACTGGTACCGGTACATGATTTACAAAATAACAAATACAATCATCATCATGCCCTAGGTACTCCTGCTTTTCATCATGTGTGATGTGTTGTGAATGTTTTCTCGGACACGGACAACCGCGGGCGGACAACATGATGTTTGTTTGTTTGGTTAAGGTTGAAAAAAATGACTCGTAACAACGACCAATGTGCTGTATTGATTAAATACAATAAACTATTAAATTACATGTAGAATGGCATGCACGCACTGCCACGAGCCCACGCAGTTGGGCGCAATCGTGGGCGTAAGCAATGCTTAAATCAAATGCTAGTTGTGCGTTGCGTAATGCGTGACTGGCGCACGCTAAATGTGAATTTATGTGAGAGTGACTGAGTTTGGACTTTATTGATGAGCGCAATAACAAAAGCCGAATAATTTCCGCCTAAAAAGGCGCTGCGCCCAGCTGTGTATGCAATCCACGATAGACCATGATGAGTCCTGCTCCTGACTATAAAAAGACAGAAGTTTTTTCTGCATTGCGGATTTTCCGCGACAATCTCAGAATTCAGGAAGAAAAACAGTTTTGCTAAAAAAAGAAAAAATGAACCAGTTGAAAAAAGCTTAAAAAAAGAAAATTGAAAAAAAAGGGAGTCTCCGGCAATCATAACATTATGCCTTCACGAATCACATGGTTTTATTTAAAACAAATAAAATAAAACAAATAAAAACCGTCGGCTCTGAACACGCGATATTCAAAATTCCCGCACCGAAGTCCAATGACGTACGGTAATGGTTATTTGTGCTCAATTGTTGTCAGCCTTCATTGTCTGGGACGTCATTGCACTCGACAAATTCAGCGCCCGGGAATTTTGAATATCGCGTGTTGAGAGACGGATGTTTTTATTCGTTTTTAAATGGTTATGGTCATGGTCACTATGAATTTGTTGAAATAAAACCATGTGATTCGTGCTTGATAATTATTTTTCTTACAAAGGCATTGTGATTACTGGAGACTTAAGGTTGGTCTGAACCCTGGAATTATGGAAACTTTCGGGCCTGCTAAATTGTTGGTCTAAAGTATATAAAAGTATACATATTTTGAATGGCAAAGACTTGATAAGTTCATCTGTGAGGTCAAATTTGGGCCAAAATGCTCATTTTGGCCCAAAACCCCAAAAACTGTTTTTTTGGCCCACTTCTTTTTTCGTGCATCTGATCCTACCAAAAAAATTCTTGGGCCAAATTTTTTTTATTAATTTTAAAAACTAGATAAAAATATCTAGGAGCCATTTTTTTGGCCCAAGAATTTTTTTGGTAGGATGCACGAAAAAGAAGTGGGCCAAAAAAACAGGTTTTTTGGGGTTTTGGGCCAAAATGAGCATTTTGGCCCAAATTTGACCTCACAGATGAACTTATCAAGTCTTTGCCAAATTCTAAATATGTATACCGGTACTTTTACCTTACTTGGATTTATTTACCGGTACTTTTATACACTTTAGACCAACAATTTAGCAGAACTTTATGAGGCCCAAAAGTTTCCATAATTCCCAGGGTTCAGACCAACCTTAAATACCGGTAATAAAAACAGTTTCAAAATTCAACATTATAAATTGTTAATAAACCATCATTTCGCCCACATAGGCCCTATATTTGATCGTAAGGGTTTTTTTGTGAAAATTTTTTTATCGCAAAATTTACGAAGCGGGAAAAAGCGGAATTTGACATTTTGTAAAGCAGAAAATTTTGGGCTTTTTTTTATATACATGTAGTTAGTCCTGACTCCCATCTCACACATGATGACCAGCTGATCATAGTTTAGCCTTTAAGGCATGAATGGGCAAAATGCCAAATTACAATATGTGTGTTACACTTCAAATGCACCACCATTGATCTCTTCAACACAACTCACATGCTATACACATCACATATGGATGCAATGATCAAATAATTTGCGGCACTTTTATTTAAGGGATCTAAAATGAGCGTTTATTGCGTTTCGACAGTATTTTTTTGTGGGACATGAGAGCACCTCAGACCTATCGAATTGCATTCTGAATACGAAGCATGTCTTTCTGATATCAAATAATTTTCATTTTTGAAAATCACAATATAATACAAATTTTATGACAAATTATAAAAATTTGATATTTTTCAAATTTTTGATATATAACAGTCCTCGAAGTAAATTATATACATCTAATGATATATTCTTAAAGTGTATGTAGCAGGGAGGAAAAGCCGACGGTCAATTGAAAATTTTGACCTTTCATATTGAAGATATGGATTTTTTCCCAAAAGACCTAATTTTTTTTGGTGTTTTGGGAAAAAAAATCCATATCTTCAATACGAAAGGTCAACATTTTCAATTGATCGTCGGCTTTTCATCCCACCTACATACACTTTAAGTATAAATCATCAGATTTATAAAGTTTACTTCAAGTACTGTTAAATATCAAAAATATCATTTTTAATGATTTGCCATAAAATGTGTATTAAATTGCGAATTTCAAAAATCAAAATTATTTGATATCAGAATGACATTCTTCGTATTCAGAATGCAATTCGATATGTCTGATGTGCTCTAATGTCCCAAAATAAATACTGTCCAAACGTTCATACCCCAGCCCTTAAAAGGTGCGCAGTAAATCCGCAGTTTACTTTTGTGTGCAAATAAATGGTATGGTAAAACAATTTCCAAAAATATATTTTGAATTGGTACTTAGGCCTCCCATGTAACTCTGGGGCTAGGATTGCAGCATGGAGAAGCCCAAGTTCAGAAACCAGGAGGCAAAGCATGTTTGTTCTTGTAAAACGTTTCTCCAAATTAAGATATTGTTTCTTGAATTTTCCCAACTAGGTGATACCAGTGATGTCAACTTGATGTGAACTGTACAGGTGCAGCAACTGCTTTCAGGAGATGGTGGATTTTAATCAGAATGTATAGTGATGAACTCAACAGTACTGGACAAGCTGGTATGTACTATGATTAACCAGGGACTGCCTTTTGAGGAGAGTAAGAGCATTGCTCTCTACTGCTCTCCTTAAATCTGATATAAGAGAGTGATGTTTGATTTTCATGCGTGTATTGGGGGGCTTTGGGGGCGGCCAAATCGAAGGGGTCAAGGGGCAGCGAAAGAAGGGCCGGCAAAAAGAATTGGTAAAGAAAAAAGGGCGGAAAAAATTTAAAAAGTATAAAAAATTAGAAAAAATTACAAGTACTCGGGGGGGAGGGGGGGTCACTTCCATTGTGGCCTGTACACCATCCGCGACAATAAAAACGTGTAAAAAGGGTAGTTTTTCGTGGGTAGGCACAATACGCGTGTATCGTGTTTAGGACCCGTGTCAAAAACATGAAAAATTGGAAAAAATGGTAGCAAAATTGCAATTGCTGATACGTTGAAATGAAATTTAAGGGTATGAAATTTGATGCAATGAATAAAATCCCTGTTTAGGCCCGCCTAATTTATGGTGTGAAACAGGTGCGTGTTACTGTTACATGTTTAGGGTATCGTTTTAGCCAAGGGTTAGATCCTTGTTTAGGGTGCTTTTCAAAAGTTGATTATCGCGGATGATGTACAGGCCACAATGGGAGTGACCCCCGGGCAAGTACTATACATCAAAATGTGTTGCTATTAGGGTGCTAGTGCTTATAATCCTTTTTTTTTTTTTGCTCTTCACTTTTTCAAACCACCGAAAAAAAAAAAACTGAGGAAGGGACGGCAAAATTGAATTTTCTTCAGCCCTCCCCTCCGGAAGGAGCTCTCGAAGTGACATGGAAAGAAAAAAAAATCATTGGGCCCTACATACTATCCCTGACTTGGTAACTCGGGTCCAATCTGGTAATTTGGGTCCCGGACTTGGTAACTTGGGACCCGACTAAGTAACTCAGGCCCCCAAGATAGTAACTTCAAGTTCAAGCCCCAAGATAGTATCTGACTTAGTGGCACGGGCCCCTAATTTATAGTCAGGCCTGAGCTATTAAGTCAGGTCCCAAGATATTTTTTTCTTTCCATGTCACTTTTGGGGATCTGTAGGTTGTTAATTTTAAAATCTTGATAAGAAAAACATCTAAATATTTTCAATTGATATTTTGGTTATTTCTTTACAGATGAAATTTGAACTTATTGGAAGGAACCACTTGCAGCAACAAGCTAAAGCAAGAGACAGATCGAGATGAAGATATAGTGATGATGTGTTAAGTAAATGCTCCATAGCAATCACCTGTGCCATATAGAATGTCGGCGCTTCAACTAAGTTCAAGTGACTTTAACTATTGACAGAAAAAGACATTGTCAACATAATGGCTGTTACAGCCTACATGTAGGCCTACGCCTACCTATCAATTAGGTTTGGTGGACTAGCTAGCTGGTAGCCATCGCTTACTGATAATTTGATATTTTACCACAGTGGAACTCATAATTTATAATTATGCTAATGTGGACTACAATTAAGTCAACAAATCCTGGACACAGTGGTAACTAGGCAAGTTAAAAAAGGCGAGTTAAAAGAAAGGCGACTTAAAGAAAAGGCAAGTTACCCCCCACAGAGATTAGGGATTTTTCAATTACTCCCATAAAGTAAGCTAAAGGCGAGTTACGACAAAGCCATGAAGTCCGAACGGCGAGTTACAACAACACAATCAAGTCGCTGAGTTATGACAACATTATCAAGATAGTTACAGCAATGCCGTTATATGATGACACTATGACAGGGAAATTGCTTTCACTAGTTGAGGTTCATGATGGTGAGAAAAAATCCATTTTACCCTAAATCATATTGTAATCTTAACTTGCTGATAAGACTTGCCATAACTCGCTGATGGGACTTGCCGTAAATTTTAACTCATCGATGGGACTTGTCATAACTCGTCTGCTGGACTTGCCATAAAAATCTTAACTCACCGGCGAGACTTCCCGTATTCTCTGCAGGGGCCAGGGGAGTAACTTATCTAACTCGCCATTTTCTTTCAATCTAACTCGCCCATTTTTAACTTGCCATTAATTAGCTGTCCCTTAGGGACCGTTCACAAACACTTGTAAGGGGGGGCCTGATGCAAAAAAGGGGGGCCTGAATTTTTTACCCTCCTCAGGGGGGCCCTGACAAAAATGACCACAAATTTTCCTGGAAAAATTGAGTTTATATGCTTTTCTATGGGGTTGACCCATAATTTTCATGTCAAAAAGGGGGGCCTGAAATTTTCGAGGCCTGTAAAGGTCCCAGGCCCCCCCCCCTTACAAGTGTTTGTGAACGGTCCCTTACCCTGGTAGGCTACATGACTTTTGTATGTGCCCATTTTACAGACTGAATTATAATAATAAATAAATAATTAATAATAATAACCTAGTAGGTTAGACATGTACCTGTATGTATTAAACAGTGGACAATAATAATTAGACAATGTTAATTTTAGTGATCCTAGCATACTCTTTTTATATCATTTTTAAGGGCTGGGGTATGAATATGAACGTTTGGACAGTATTTATTTTGGGACATCAGAGCACATCAGACATATCGAATTGCACTCTGAATACGAAGAATGTCATTCTGATATCAAATAATTTTGATTTTTGAAATTCGCAATTTAATACACATTTTATGGCAAATCATTAAAAATTGATATTTTTGATATTTAACAGTACTTGAAGTAAACTTTATAAATCTGATGATTTATACTTAAAGTGTATGTAGGTGGGATGAAAAGTCGACGATCAATTGAAAATTTTGACCTTTCGTATTGAAGATATGGATTTTTTCCCAAAACACCCAAAAAATTAGGTCTTTTGGGGAAAAATCCATATCTTCAATATGAAAGGTCAAAATTTTCAATTGACCGTCGGCTTTTCCTTCCTGCTACATACACTTTAAGAATATATCATTAGATTTATATAATTTACTTCAAGGACTGTTATATATCAAAAATTTGAAAAATATCAAATTTTTATAATTTGTCATAAAATTTGTATTATATTGTGATTTTCAAAAAATGAAAATTATTTGATATCAGAAAGACATGCTTCGTATTCAGAATGCAATTCGATAGGTCTGAGGTGCTCTCATGTCCCACAAAAAATACTGTCGAAACCCAATAAACGCTCATTTTAGATCCCTTAAGTAGATATCCACAAAAGAGGTTTATTCCCAAAATTTCAGTTGATTCCAATTTTGCATTTGTGAGGTATGCATGATTTTGTGTACGACACTGATGCTAAGGCTATCTTAATTAAATCCTGTGTCTCAAAGCTTGTGAGAAATTGAAAACCTAATGCGGAATGCTGTGTTTTTTACTGTATTTTTTATGTGTCAGTACAGGATTTCGGACAAGCATTTTGTGCAAAATACAGTATATCCAATGTTGCAAATGTTGGAATAACAGACAAAAAAGTAACTGCTACAAACTATTATTCTTCTCTTTATTATATTTGTACATTTGTCAGTACAATGTATATCAGTCAGTACAATGTATATCATGTATTATTGAAGTTGTAAATTGTGAAATGAATGTTTCTTGAATTGAATTGAATATATTCGTGTTCAAAAAATCAAAACTTGAAATCAAATACGAATTTTGAGTTTTATTTTCGCCTTTTTGTTTAAAAAAATAAAGAGATAAAAAAAATTAATTTTTTGATTTTCAAAGAGGACTACGCGCACGATTTTACTAACGCGCGCGGTAGCTTTGAGACACCGGATGTAATTAAGATGGCCTTAGACATTATTTGTTTTAATTTTGTACTACAGCCTGTCTCAAAAAATTATCTCCTGTATCAATAAATTCAATTATGTATTTACTAGCGTCTCTCAAAAATAAGTTAACTGAGTAATCTGAATACCAGTTATTTCATGTTAAAAGCAGGGTTTTTTATTGATTTTATTTAAAATGCAAATTTTCTTAGTGTATTTTTCCAATTAAAATAAACTGATGCTTGTTTGAATCATATTGACCGTATCAAGTTGTAATCCTTTTTTTTGTGTGTGCTTTGTGCACCATGTCAGTCATGTGATAGAAAAATAAAATGAAAAGAAGTATCATGTACCAGTATCTGTGTGCTTGTTTTCTTTTTTTGTTTAGTCCTTTAGGGACTTACTGGTATCAATATTGGGTGTATTTGTGGGTGATAATTTTCTCAACTAGCGCATTGGTGACAAGTAAGATAAATTTATGTATATTATAGGGGCAAGGGCTACAACTACTGCACTGGAAATTTTATTTCAACACACTGAACACATACAACAGTTGTGGAGTAACAGTCAAAAATGAAGGAAAACCAATATTTGATCAATAAGTCAATAACTACTTTCCTTGAGTTCCTGAATTTTTAGTGCAGTAATTGTAGTCCTTGCCCATATACATATCTTGTCACCAATATGCGCAATAATTTTTGAGAAAAATTCAAAATTGGCCAGGGGTGTAGACAGTATCCCCTTAAGGCCGTGTAAAATTAATATTTTGGTTCTCGTCCCTCCCTCCTCAATTTCTGGGATTTGTCAGATTTTTTTTTTTAAATAGATTTTTCAATTTTTTAGACTTTGGAATGATTTATGAAATTTTCATACATATAAATAAGTTTATTAGAGAACAAGCATCACTTCCAAGTCTTTTTGTGGTACTCTAGGGGGTTTATCCCTCAGAATCTCACATTTAAAAAAAAAAAAGGGCCTCATCGTTTCCTCGAGCACTGTTGGAGAAGACCGAAAACTACTGACAATGCTAATTTTACATTGAAAAAAAAAAAAAAAACACCTCCCTCCCTCATCAATTCATGAAAATCCCCTGGACGCGACCAAAACATTAATTTTATACGGCCTAAGAGGGAATCAAACATTATTAAAAAAAACCTATAAACTTGTAAATATAAGATTTTATATAATTAAACGCGATTTTTCATCAAATGAATGTAAACATTTTGAGCCAAGCAACTGAGTAAACAGTTTCCATCAAAATCAGGTCTCTAGTCAAAATATTAATTGGTTTCTTTTGTGATGCGTTCACATTCACTGCTTGTACAAAAAAAAGGCATACCAGCAATTTTAAAAACATTTGTGTGCTTGCTGGTATGCCTTTTTTTTGTACAAAAATAATAATTTTCATATAAACAGTTTGGTTTTGGTAAAAGAAACCGTTAAAAGGGAGGATTCATAAATACTTTGGTGGGCGGGGTGTTGGAACCTCGGACATCAAAAATTTTTGATACCCCTAAAAAAGCGTGGATTTATTTATTTTTTATTTCCCCTTTCATGGTCTAAACTTTTTTTTATTCCACCCCCCCCCCCCCCCCCTTCATGTCCTAAAAAAGAACTCATTAGCCAAAAATTACCGTTAGTGTTTTACATCTTGACTCTGACTTTTTATCTGTTTTTTGCTTGTTTTTATTATGTTCTTACCTGCATGACTTATGTATATATTGGTCTTGCGTATTTTATCACTTTTGTCTAGGATAAATTCTGTAGTGTAAGATTTTAAAAATGCTCTCTGTGTATTTTATATATCTATTTTGCTGTTGTAGAGTAAGAGTTTTCTGTAAAGCGCACTGAGACCTTGTAACTTGCGCTCTATAAATGCCTTTTTATTATTATTATTATTATTATTATTATTATTATATTATTTTACACCCAAAGTGTGAAGTGCGCAAACTTTCTTGATATTTTGATCCCCCTATTAAGAACTGAATTTTTGTTCCCCCTTTTTCGGACCCAAAATGTTTTTGATCCCCTATTTCCGCCCCAAGGTATTTATGAACACTTCCTAAGAACATTCAAATGTCTGATTTAATATAGGCCTATAAAGGTCATGAAAATGTGTTAAATTTATTAAAAACTCCACAATAGGCCTATAAACACTTTTTAAATGTCAAAATATTTTTTGTAAATTATTGATTTTATTAAAACGTTGAATGCCCATTATAAACCCGACATTCTGTCTCACTTTTAGCGGTTGCTTTAAAAGAAAGATCTTGTCAGGCACGAAGGAGGGGGGGGGGGGCAAAATTCTTTTGTTGAAAGTAGGACAGCGTGATTTTTGGGTTTTTGGGGACTAATATGATACCCAATCAGTTAAAGTCGAGAGTCATGGCTTTTTGTGATCGAGTCTTTTATTTTTAACCAAAAAGTTAAAAGTAAGAAAAATATATGTTTATAAATGAAAAACGTGTTTCTGTGCCAAAACATTAATAATAATAATGATACGAAGAAGAATATTAAAGAATAACTTGGAATAATAATGATTCTGGCAATGAAAGTGAATAAATAACGAAACCATTGTCTAGGCCTACTGTCTGACTGTCTCAGTACCGCTACCCGCTGGCAGATGATAACACGATTGTCCAGACTTCGACAATATGCAAGCCATGACGCAAGCTCATTACTTATTCATGATATAGTCTCCTTAGCCGCCATGTAATTTAGCGTCATGAGCGGGATAAAACTGGCGGCGTTAGAGACTACGTCATATAAACAAGTGCATACTGCGCAAACTCAAGCCCAAAATCTGGGCTTGGAGCGCTCCTGTTTTTTTCGTGTTTGGAATTCAGGCCTCGAATAAGGCAACGTGAAGGATTGTGGGTAAATAAAAGGCGCCGCCATTAGAGGCCAGATGGATTCAGGCTACACGAGAAATGCATTATTTACGATCTGCATCATTTTCTAGCTCGGAAGGCGCGCGCGCAAATGGCTATCTTCTGAAGATAGCATTGCGGGCCTAATAAAGCAACAGAAAACATTTCACACATTTGAAAAACATCTGTTGTTAGGAAAGTTTGTTTTTGATGTGTTTTGTTTGTTTGTTTTTCCACTATCTACTCAAGATAGCGGGTTTTTTTATAATAAAATAGGCCTAAGAAAGTAAGAAAGGTTGACAATATTTTGTTATCTACCATTTGAAACAGTATGAACTAATTTTTTTTTTAAATCAAAGAAGTCGGAAATTTCATTTGGTATATTTTTTGTACTACATGTTTGTTGTTTGTTTGCTTGTTTGTTTGTTATCTACTCAAGGTAGAATTTACGGTGTGATTTGCAAATCATTATAGGCCCTTTGCGACATCACGAATCATGCATATGCTGTCAAAAACGCGCTCAAATCCTACTTACGGCCTGCATCATTTTGTCGGCACTCGCAAACGGCTTTACGGGCTTAATAAAACAACGCAGAAAATATTTCACAAATTTAGAAAACGTCTGTTAGGAAAGTTTGTTTTGATGTTTTTTGTTTGTTTATTATTATTTGCCTGCTTGTTAGTTTTTCCGCTATCTACTCAAGTAAAATACAAAGAAATTGAGAAAGGTTGAATATATTTTGTCAGGCCTATCTACTGATGATAGCATTATAAAACCTAATGAAATAATACAAAAAGAAGGAAATTATAAGACTTAGCATGAGACGAGTCAAAAAGATAATTTGATATGTTTTTGTATATTTCATGTTTGTTTGTCTGGTTTTTTGTTTGTTTTGTTTTTGTTTTTTATCTACTCAAGATACCATTTACAGTGCGATTTGCAAATCACCCGTTGCGACATGCATCTGTGAACACGCACGAGCCCACTTACGGCCTGCATCATTTACGATCTGCATCATTTTCTCGGAACACGCAAACGGCTATCTTCTGAAGATAACATTGCGGGCCTAATAAAGCAACAGAAAATATTTCACACATTTAGAAAACATCTGTTAGGAAAGGTTGTTTTGAGGGTTTTTGTTTGTTTGTTTGTTTGTTTGTTTATTCCGCTATCTACTAAAGATTTTTTTTTTTTGTTGATAAATTACAAAGAAAGTAAGTAAGAAAGGTTGACAATATTTTGCTATCTACTGATGATACCATTTGGAACCGTATGAACCAATTTCTTGTTTGTTTGTTATCTACTCAAGGTAGAATTTACGGTGTGATTTGCAAATCATTATAGGCCCTTTGCGACACCAAGCATCATCTGCTGTCCAAAAAACGCGCTCAAAGCCTATTAGTCCCTCAGCTAGCATCGATTTAATCACCCCTTGAGTTCCAAAATTCTGACAGGGTCTATCTTATTCAGAATTTTCCACAGAATTCAAAAATCAATTTCTTACTCGCCAAAGCGCTGGCCATGGGGGTGAAAATTTCACTTTTTTACCAAAAACCTCTATTTTAAAGGGAAAATCCTCAAAATTAGTATTTTGATTATTTCATCAGTATTTGGTAAGCTATTGATGTCTTTTTGGTGTCAAATTAAAGCTACACAACTGTTCATGACAATCAATTTGTAATCTTTTTCATATAAGGTAATTTTGATATTGAAAAAAGACAAAATTTGGGCAAAAATCATGTTTTTTTACCATTTTAAATACTTTTTGGATTTTCAAATGTTTTGAAATCTTTAATGTGACTTAAAACACAATTATGTATGTTTAGCCTAAGAGACAATATTCTTCTGATTACAAAAATTTCTTTAAAAAAAATAAATAGTGAATTTAAAGGTAAGAAATGCATTTTTTACCAAAAACCTTCATTTTAAAGTAAAAATTCTAAAAATCGGTATTTTGACCATTTGATCAGTATTTGGTGTGCTATTGATGTCTTTTTGGTGTCAAATTAAAGCTACGCAACTTTTTTTGACAATTATTTGTAATTTATTTCATATAAAGTCATTTTAATGTTGAAAATGGACAAAATTTGGGCAAAAATCATGTTTTTTTATCATTTTATTAATTTTTGGTTTTTCAAATGTTTTGAAATATTTATGTCAC